>NW_026990375.1:356436-702872 GCF_963921805.1 Phalacrocorax carbo | reverse complement strand
GGAGGAGGGCGGGCACTCCTCTTCCCCCGTCGGCAATGGGAGCCGCGAGGACCCCCGCAGCAGACGATGGCCACTGGTCCGTGCGCGCGGCCATTGGCAGGGACCCTCTCTCCCTTCTGGAATTTTCCACCTCTTCCATTGGCTGTGTGCGATGCCAATCACGGGGGGTGGGTGGGAGAGGACACACGGTGGGTGGAGGCAGGAGTGGGCCCCCTGGCGGCGCGGAGGCCTCGCTGCCCCACGTGTCTCCTGGAGGGGCGAGGGGCGGGGCTTGTACCAAAAGTGGGCGGGGCTTGCACGAGGGAGGCGGGGCTTGTACGGGGATCCTGAGGTAGCCTCGGATTGGAGGGAGGTCAAAGGGGGGGGGGGGCACAGGGGGAGGGGCCAAGGATGGAGCAGCCGGATGCCTGGGTCCCTGGGGGGGGTGGGGGGGGGACAGGTGGGACACAGGCACGTGACCTTGACATGACCCCACACGCCCCTCCCCGTGACCTTCCCACAACCCCCGTGTGACCCTCCCCAAGTCCTCGTGCACCCCCCCGCCCCGTGAGCCCCCCCCCCGCATGACCACCATGTGCCACTCCCCCCCCACCCGACACCCCCACCCCACGGGGGGTGCGGGTGGGGGTGGGGGGGCCTGGTGCGGCAGGCCCCGGCACAGGCGCGGGCACCCCCCGCGTTGCACACGCGCGTGCGTGCAGCCCCCCGCCCCCCCGGCCCCCCCGCGCTGGAGGACCCAGGCGTCCGGGAAAGAGGCGCTGGAGGGAAAAGGAGCCGCTGGGTTTATTGGGGGGGGGGGGGTGTGGGGCGCCCCTCGGCCCTTTTGGGTCGATTTTTCCTGATTTTGGTCCTTTTCCCCCCAATTCCAATAGCTGGGGGCGGGGGGAGGGGTGAAGGCACCTCGAGGGGGGGGAGGGGGGCACTTTGATACGCCCCAGAGCCGCGGGGGGGCGGGGGGGTCCGGACACCTGGGTCCCCCCACACCCCCCAGCCCCTCTCCCCATGGCCTCTTGTCCAGGCCCAGAGGCTTCACGGGGGTCGTGGGCGTCCCAGACACCCGGGCTCGCCCCCCCCCGACCCATTCTTGCCCCAAATCCGCCTTTTCTCCCCCCGAAAGCAGTGGCGCCCAAAAAACACCTTTAAAAAAGCCCGAATGCCCACAAAAAGGAGGTGGGGGAGGGGAAGGGGGACCCCTCCTCCTCCCCCTCTCCGGAACCCCCAGGGGATCCCCCCAAATGTCCTCAAAATGGGGGGGGGTCCCCCGCCATGTCCCCGGGGGGGGGGTCCCCAACGCGGGGGGGGGCCCAGAAAGAGGGGACCCCCCCCCTCAGGATCCCCCACCCCCACCATGGGGCACCCGCCCCCCCCGGTACCCCCGAGCGCTGGGGGGGGGCAGCGGGGGGGGAGGGGGCGGCGGGGGCGGGGGGGGGAAGACAGTGCGGATGCCGCCCTCCTCGGAGGGCCGCAGGGGTCTTAGGGGCAACCCCCCGCCCCCGATTTTGGGGGGCGGCGGGGGAGCCCCCCCGCCTCCCCTCCTCCTCCTCCTCCTCCACCATCCCCCCAAGACCCCCAGGACCACCCCGGCCGCCGCCGCCGCCGCCCCCCCCGCCGCCGCCGCCGGGGGTAGTGGGGGGGGCGCGTCCCTTGGCGGGGGGGGTCCCGGTGATACGGCGGGGGTCTCGCCGCCAGCACGGGCCTGGGCGCAGAGCGGGGGGCTGGCGGCGACGCCGGGGGGGTCGAGGGCGGACAGACAGACGCGGTACGGGGCGCGGGGCTGTAGGGCCGTCACCACGTACTCCCCCCGCTCCCCCCGCACCAGCGTCTCCGTCACCGCCCCCCCGCCCGGCCGCAACCAGCTCAGGCGTAAGGACGCGCCGGGGGGGGCCGGGGGCCACCGGACCCTCAGAGACCCCCCCGGGGCCGCCTGCACCCACAGGCCGCCCGTTGACGTCGGGACCCCCGGCGATGCCGCCGCCGCCGCCGCCGCCGCCGTGCCGGGCACGGCCGCGACCCCGGGCGCCGAGGCGGCGGCTCCCGGGGCGGCGGCGGGGGGGTCGCAAGCATCCATCTCCCCCCTCAAGTCCCCCACCGCCAGCCCCCGCAGCCGCGCCGGCGCTTGGCACAGCAGCCCCTTGACCTCCAGCCGCGGCGGCGCCCGCCGGCGCAGCCAGTCCCGCAGCCAGGCCAGGTTGCAGCCGCAGAACCAGGGGTTGTTGCGCAGCCCCAGGTGGCTCAGGCTCCCCAGGTCGTCGAAGAGCCCCCGCGGCAGCGTCGTCAGGTTGTTGTCCGAGAGATCCAGCCGCTCCAGCGAGCGCATCCGCGCCAGGGCGCCGGCGGGGACGTGGCTGATGGCGTTGGCGGCCAGGGACAGGCGGCGCAGGCGGGCGCGGGGGAGGTTGGCCGGCGGCGCCGCCAGGGCGTTGCGCCCCAGGGAGAGCTCGCTGAGGTTGACCAGGCGGCTGAAGGTGTCGTCCGCCATCCGCTGGTTGGCCAAGAGGTTCCCGTCCAGCACCAGGCGCCGAAGCGCCGGCAAACCCTCGAAGGCGCGGAGCGGGATGGTGTGGATGCGGTTGTCGTCCAGCCGCAGCTCCTCCAGCGCCGGCGGCAGCCCCGGCGGGACGCTGCTGAGGTGATTCCGGGATAAAAACAGCAACCGCAAGCGGCGGTTTTCGGCAAAGGCGTCTTCCTCGATGCCGGCGGCCGAGACCGAGTTGTCGTCCAGGTGCAGGCGCTCGAGCAGCGGCGCCCGCGCCAGCGCCCGCCGGCACAAGCCCCGGACGTTGTTCTCCTGCAGGTGCAGCTCCCGCAGCGCCGGCGGCAGGTGCGCCGGCAGCTGCTCCAGGGCGTTGGCGTACAGGTACAGGACCTTTAACGCCGATAAGTGGCCCAAACGCGCCGGGATGCCGGCGTCGCCGATGCGGTTGTTTTGGAGGAAGAGGGTGGTCGCGCCGGGGGGGAGACCCTCGGGGACGGCCGTCAGGCCCCGGTCGTTGCAGTAGACGCGGCCGCCGGCGCAGCGGCAGACGGACGGACAGGCGGCGGCGGCGGCGGCGGCGGCGGCGACGGCGGCGACGACGGTCAGGGGGGGAGAGGGGAAAGGGGGGGGGCCGCCCCCCCGGAGGGCGGCCAGGGTGAAGGCTGTCAGGGCCCAGGTCGGGGGGGAGAGGGGGAGGAGGAGGAGGAGGAGGGGGGGGGCCATGAGGGGAAGGGGGTCCTGGTGGGGAGGGGAGAGGGGTAAGCAGGGGGTTGGCAGAGGACCCGGGTGTCTGGGCGCTGCATCTCCCCCGAGCCCCATATATAGGGCAGGGACCCCCCTCACCCCCCCCACGGGGGACCCAGGGGTCCAGGTGTTGCACCCCCCCAGCCCCATATATAGGGCAGGGACCCCCCTCACCCCCCCCACGGGGGACCCAGGGGTCCAGGTGTTGCACCCCCCCAGCCCCATATATAGGGCAGGGACCCCCTTCACCCCCCCACAGGGGACCCAGGGGTCCAGGTGTTGCACGCCCCCAGCCCCATATATAGGGCAGGAACCCCGCCCTAGCGTCCTCCAGCCCACCCCCCCATCAGGCATGGTACCCCCCCCAGCACTACCTATAGGGCGGGGCCGTCCCCCAGCCCTCCCAGCCCCCCCATAGGGGACCCAGCTGTTGGGGCGCAGGAACCCCACCCATCACCCCATACACGGGGCAGGGACCCCCCCCCAATCATAGGGGACCCAGGCGCCTGGCCGGGGGGCGGGTGGGTGGGTCCTACCTGGTGCGCTGCCTGGCGGTGGGGGTCCCGGGTCCTCGTGCAACGGCTCCTCGTGCGACGGGTCCTCGTGCGAGGCCGCTGCTACCGGCTCCGGTGCTCCATGGCCCCCCCCCCACCGGGGGGGCCGCTTGGGGTGGGGGGGGGGAGGGGTCGTGAGGCAGGAGGGCCCTCACGCGACACAACACGACCCCTTGCGTGACGCCCCCGTGCGACGCCCGCCGGGCCCCCTGCCCCGCTCCCCCGGGTGCTAATTACCGGCCCCACTAACGAAGTGCCCCTGATCAGCAGCAGCCCCTTGGGGACCCCCCCGGCCTCCCGTGCCCTGGCGTCACCCTTGCGTCAGCCCCTGCCGCGCACGAGGGGCCACGTGACCCGCCCCCCGGGAGGGGACCGAGGCATCCGGGTGATGCCCCCCCCCATCCCAGCCCCCCCCCCCCCAATAACCACCCCTCCCCCATCAGCACCGGACGCCTGGGCCCCTCCCCCGGCTGGAGCGCCCCTGGGTGCTGGGGGGGGGGGGAGGGGCCGGGGGACTTGGGGCGCTCCGGGAGGGGTCAGGAAGGTTTTGGGGGACCCAAGTGGGGGTCATGTGGGCAGGGGGTCGCTTCCCAGGATGCCCGGGGCCCTCCCCCCAGCTGGGGCATCCTTGGGTAGCGGGGGGGGGGGGCACTGGGGATTCGAGGGGGGGGGAGGGGGTTCGGGGAGGTTGGGGGGGTTGGGGGGTTGGGGGGGGTTGGGGGGGGTTGGGGTTCGGGGGGGTGGGGAGGGGGGTTGGGGGTTCGGGGGGGCTGGGGGGTGGGGGTTCGGGGAGGTGGGGGGGTTGGGGGTTCGGGGGGGTTGGGGGAGTCGGGGGCAGCCTCGCGGGGAAGGGGGTCAGCACCTCAAATGCTGGGCCCCCTCCCCTCTCCGTCCCGGACGCCTGGGTCCCTCCCCCCGGCTGGAGCATCTCGGGGTACCGGGGGGGTTTGGGGGGCTCCGGGGGGGCCTTGAGGAGTCTCATGGCGGGGGGACAGACCCCGGCCGCCTGGGTCCTTTCCCTCCCCCCGCCCCCGCCGGCCGCCTGGGCCCCTCCCCCCGGCCGGAGCATCCTTGGGTACCGGGGCGGGGGGGGGGGGGCGGTTTCGGGGGGCTCCGGGGGGCTCCGGGCGGGTGTCAGGGGGATTTGGGGAGGTCTTGCGGATGGGGGGGGGTCGCTCCGGTGGTAGCGGGGGAGGATGGGCCCGGGTCCCTGCCGCCCGGGTCCCTCCCGCGGGCTGGAGCATCACCGGTCGCGGGGCGGGGAGCGGGGGATGAAGCGGGGGGATGGGGGGAGGCTCTGGGGGGTCCTGGGGGGTGGGGGTGGGTCGAGGGAGGACGGGGGGAGGGCGCTTACCGGGGTCGGTACCGGCCGGCGCGGTCGGGCCCGGTGCTGGCGGCGGCGGCTGCGGGCGTGGGAAGGCGGCGGGGCGGGGGGGGGGATGGGGGGGGGGGGGGAGCGCCGCCTCCCGGTGCGGGGGGACCCGGGAGCGCGGGGGGGGGGGGGGGGGGGCGGCGGGGTTGGGACCGACCCCGGGAGGGCGGGGGGAGTCCGCAGGGGAGCAATCCGGGGGGCGGGGGGGGAAGGATGGACCCGGGAGGGCGGAGGGGGGGGGGAGTCCGGGGCGTACCTCCGGAGGGATGCGGGGGCTAAAAGCCCCCTTCCCCCCCCCCCCCCACTCGGGCCCCCGGTGCGGGGGGGTGCCTTACACGGGGCCTTGTGTAAGCACTTGCACGAGGGCTCGTGCCAGATGCCGCGGGGGCGCACGCAGGGGCTGGGGACTTGTGCCCCCCCGGTGCCCCCCCACGTGCTGTGCACGGGGTGGCCAGGCTTGCACGAGGATGGGGGGCACCCATCGCAGCACACCCCTTGCACGAGGACCCCTCGCACGAGGGTCCCCCTGCCGTGGCTCTCCCTGAGAGCCTTTGGCAAGTTGGGGGGTGGGGGGGGTGGCAGGGGAATTTGCCCCTGGGGGCAGCGTGGGGGTCCCTGGGGCAGCTGGGGGCCCTGGGGGGTGGGGGTCCCCCAGGAGGTGTTGCACAGCAGGAGGCGGGGGTGGTGCTCTGCAGCATCCTGGGGCAGGATGAGGCTCCCAACGGCCTGGGGGGGGGAGTGGGGGTGGGACCCCCGTGACCCCTCCCCCCAACTACCCCCCACCCCGGAGCATCAATTGTCCCCCAAGTGGGTCCCAGCAGCCACCCCAGACCCCCAACCGCTTCCCCCCGCCCCCCAATTACCCTTAAGGGGGGTCCCAAGTGCCCCCAAAGGGGTCTTGTGCCACCCTGCACCCCCAACTGCTCCCCCCACCGCTACCCCCTGACCCCCAGCCCCACCAAGAGGATCCCCAGTGCCCCCTCCCAGCCCCTCAAGTGCCCCCCAAGTGCCCCCAGCCACATCCCCCACCCACCCCACCCTTGCCCCAAATGCCAGGGTACCCCCAGCATGACCCTTCCCCCCCACCCCCCCAAATAAACGTGCACGGGGAGTGGGGGGCCACGTCTTTATTGGGGGGGGGGGGGGGGGCGGAGGAGGGGACTCGTGCGCGGCCGCACGAGGGCCCGCGTGGGGCCGTGCGAGGCCACACGAGGCGACAGGAGGCCACTCGAGGCACCCGCGGGCCCCGTGCGAAGCCCTGGCCCGACCCTGGGAAGCCGCGGGCCTGTGCGAGGCACCGGCGGCCTCGTGCGAGGCCTCGTGCGAGGCGGGGGCTCACTTGTAGAGGATGTCGTAGTGGCCGGGGCGGTAGAGGAGGCAGACGCGGGGCTGGGAGCCCTCGGGGAAGACGTGGGGGTTGGTTGCGCCGCCCTCCCCCCGGTCCATGTATTCCACCAGGATCGAGACGTGCAAGGCTCGTGCGAGGGCGATGATGTGGATGTGGTCGCTCTCCTTGCACATGGGTTCCACCTCCTGGCGGGGGAGAAAGGGGGCCGGGGGCTGCGTGAGGGGCACGGGAAGGGGGGCAGGCGGAGGCCGTGCGAGGGCGGGCAGTGCCACGCAAAGCTGCAGGACACACACACACGCGCGCGCGCGTGGGGGCCGACAGAGGCCACGCAGAGCCACGCCGGGGCCCTGGGGTGCGACGCGAGACCCGCGCGAGGGCGGCCCGAGACGCAAAGGCGCCCTGCGGAGGCCGCTGGGGCCCTGCAAGGGCTGCGTGAAGGCGCGCGGGGCGGCGGCGCGCGCCGCCTGCGGGGCCCTGCGAGGCGTGCGCGAGGCCTGACCTGCTGGCAGAACTCCTTGATGCTGCGGCCGCCCTCCAGGAACTGCTCGAAGAAGCGGCGGTGGCGCTGGAGGCAGCCGGAGGTCAGCAGGCGCAGGTACACCACCAGGTAGTCGGAGGTGCTGGGCTCGTTGAAGGCCGCCAGCAGCTCCGGCAGCGGCACGCGGCGCTCCACCCGCTCGATCAGCTCCATGAACTGCCGGGAACACGGGTGTCAGCGGGGCGACACGCGCCGTCGCGGGCTTACACGTGGGGTCACGGGGACCCCGTCCCTCCCCCGGGTCACCCGCGCCCCCACCGTGTTGTGGAAGTCTTCAATGGTGAACTCGGTGAAGCCCTGCGCCACCAGCTCCTCCTTGCTGCGGGCGGAGACCTCCTTGAACCTGGGGGGGGGGACATCCAGGCATTGGGGGAGGCACCCAGGGGTTCTGGTGGGGGACCAGGGCATGGGCAACCCGAGGGGTTGGGGCGGGACACACCCAGGGGGTCCCAGGCATCCCAGGGGGTCCCAGGCATCCCAGGGCGGACGTGGGGGGGCCAAGGGGGACCCAGAGGACTCAGGCGGGGGGCACCCAGGCGTCGGGGGGGAGCACCCAGGCGTGGCGCACCGCTGCAGCTCCTGCCCGTCCTCCAGCAGAGCCTCCAGGTGGGCGAAGCCGAAGGCGCGGTAGAAGCAGTTCCCGTCCGGCCGCGTCTTCCGGATGTAGGAATATTTCTGGAGCAGGTCCTGGGGAGGGGGTCAGATGGGGGGCGCAGGCCCTTTGAGGCTCCCAGTGCCAGACTGGTGCCCCAGGGCTGCTCCCAGTCCCAGACTGGTGCCCCTTTGAAGGCTCTTGGTGCCATAGTGGCACCCCAGACCTGCTCCCAGTACCAAACTGGTGACCTTTAAAGGCTCCCAGTGCCAGACTGGTGCCCCAGTGCTGTTCCCCATCCCATATTGGTGCCCTTTAAATGCTCCCAGGGCCATAGTGGCGCCCCAGACCTGCTCCCAGGGCCATAGTGGCGCCCCAGACCTGCTCCCAGGGCCATAGTGGCGCCCCAGACCTGCTCCCAGGGCCACACTGGTGCCCGAGGGCTGCTCCCAGGGCCACACTGGTGCCCGAGGGCTGCTCCCAGGGCCACACTGGTGCCTTAAAAGTGCTCCCGCTCCCACACCGATACCCCAGAGCTGCTGCTGGTGCCAAACTAGGGACCTTAAAAGGCTCCCAGTGTCACAGTGGTGCCCTAGAGGTGCTGCCAGTGCCACACTGGTGCCCACCTTGATCTTCTGCTGGTAGATGTGGTCGTCCTCAGCGTACTCTTTGTAAAGCACGGCCAGCTCCAGCCGCTCCGACACCAGTGGGTTCTGCACGGCGATCTGGGCCCCGGGGGGGGTCAGTGGTGGTGGGGGGACCCCTGAGGGGGAGGGGAGCGGTTTGGGGACCCCCGAGGAGGGGTTGGGGGGTGGGGAGAGGGGAGTTCCTCACCTCCTGCTGGATCCGGTCCTGCTGTGCCATGATAGCCTCATCGTAGGCCAGGCAATTCACCCCTGGGGGGAACACAGGAGCTCGGGGGGGGGGGGCCCGATTGCATGGGGGGTAAGGGGTGGCAGGACCCCGGGGAGATGCCCCTGGAGAGGATCACTGGGGTGCTGTGGAGGGGCTGGGGGGTACCATTGGGTGTCAGGGTGCCGGGGGAAGACTGTGGGGTGTTGGGGTGCTCTAGGGGACCTATAGGGGCGTGTTGAGGGGCCCTATAGGGGTACTGGGGTGCAACGGGGCTGTGGGGGCCATGGGGGGGCCCTACCGGGACACCAGGGGGCTCTATGGGGGTAATCGTGGGGCTGTGGGGGAGCCCTACGGGGGGAGCAGGGGGCTCTATGGGGGTGACCGGGAGCCTGTAGAGGGGCCCATAGGAGTACCGTGGGGCTGTGGGGGGGCGCTACGGGGGTAGCGGAGGCCCCCGTGGGTGGGAGCCGAGCCCCAGCGCCGGGTCTCCCGCGGGGCGCTGGGGCGGGGGGGGGGCCGGCCGGGCCGGGGACCCTCGGGGCGGTGCCGGGACGTCGCGGGGGGACCGGTGGGGGCGGCCCCGGTGGGGTCAAAGCAGGGTCTATCGGTACCGTCCGCGTCGCCGCCGAGAGGCTCCGGCTTCTGCTGAGGCTCCTCCGCCGCCATCGTCCGCCGCAGCCCCGCCCCGTACAGCACTTCCGGGTCACCGGACGCCGCCGGCAGCGCTTCCGGGTCAAAGACCGGCGCCGGGGGAAGCGCGTCGTGCCGTTGGCAACCGCCTCCTCCCTCCCCCGCGGTCTGTCCCGCCCCTAGCAACGGCCCGGGAGGGCAGGAGGCCCCGCCCATGGCCCCGCCCCTACCGACAGGCCCCGCCCCTAGCAACCACCCTAGGGGCTGGGCTGGGCAGGACCCCACCCCCTAGCAACAGGCACCGCCCCTAGCAACTCACCCAGCCTGGCTCAGCAACAGCCCACCCGTGCCCAGTCCCGGCCTAACACCCCCCAAACCCAACCCGTGCCCAGTCCCGGCCTAACGCCCCCCAAACCCAACCCGTGCCCAGTCCCGGCCCAACGCCCCCCAAACCCAACCCGTGCCCAGTCCCGGCCTAACGCCCCCCAAACCCAACCCGTGCCCAGTCCCGCCCCGCCTAACGCCCCCCAAACCCAACCCGTGCCCAGTCCCGGCCTAACGCCCCCCAAACCCAACCCGTGCCCAGTCCTGCCCCGCCTAACGCCCCCCAAACCCAACCCGTGCCCAGTCCCGGCCTAGCGCCACCCCAGACCCGAGCTGCAGCTCGCCATCAGCTGCTGCAGAGGAACTAAAGCCCGGCCCAGCCGGCGCGGGCTGCCGGGCACCGCGGCGGCTCTGCCCCACCCAGAGCAGCGGGGGGCCCCGGCCCCCCGGCCCCAGCACCGGCGGGTCCTGCTCCTGTCCAGGACCTCCCTTAGCGCCAGCGGGGTTTAAAAATGCCTTTCCATTTATACGCACCCCTCTGGGACCCCTTGTCCCCCCCCGGCCCCCCCGCGCCTGCAGCCCCCCGGAGCCGCCCCCGACCCCCCCGCGCCCCTCACCACCGCTCCGGCGGCGCTCTGTGGCTGTTACGGCTGTGCCGGGGTCCCGGGGCGAGTGACGGCGCTCGCCACGGTGCGGGGGGTTTAGTTCTGCTACAGCCTCGCATCCGGGATTCCCAACCTGCAACACCCATTTATAGTTGTTCTGGGACATACTGGGATCTACTGGGACGTACTGGGATGTACTGGGAGGGAACTGGAATATACTGGGATGTTCTGGGAGGGAACTGGGACATAGTGGGATGGACCGAGATGTACTGGGAGGGAATTGGGGGAGGGGGGATCCGTGCGGGGCTTTTGGGGGAGGGGGGATCCGTGCGGGGCTTTGGGGGGGGGAGGGGGGATCCGTGCGGGGCTTTGGGGGAGGATCTGTGAGGGATCTGGGGGTCCGTGAGGAATCTGGGAGCTCCCCCAGAGGCCTCGGGGCTCTGTGCTCGTGTATTGCAGCATCACGAGGGGTTTTGGGGGTCTGTAAGTAGCTCTAGAGGATCCGTGCGGGGTTTGGGGGCTCCCTGAGAGGTTTTGGGGGCCCATGGACATACATTGCAGCGTCACTAGGGGATTTGGAGGTCTGTAAGTGGATCCAGAAGGACTCTGAGGGGTCTGTGCGGGACGTGGGGGTCCCTGAGGGGGTTTTGGGTTCTGGGGGCAGGTCTGGAGCACCCTGCAGCGCGGCTGGGGTTGTCCTGCAGGTCTTCGGGGTGGGGGGGGGGGGCTGCGCTGAGAGCTTTGGGGTGAATCGCTGTATTTTGGGGGGCCCTCTGGTTTCCCCGGGGCCGTCTGTGCGTTTTGGGCGGAATAAAGGAAACCTCTGTTTTTCCCCTCTCTCCTCCGACAGGCTTTCGGCTGCTGGGACCCGCCCGAGCGCCGCCGGGCCCGTGCGGGGGGTCCTGGCGGGGCCCCGCCCCTTCGGGGGCGGGGACAAGGAGGCCGAGGGGGCGGATCCAGAGGTGAGCAGTGGGGGGCGGGGCGGGTGGGGCTGCCCCGGGCTCCCTCCGAGGGGGGTTTCGGGGACCCCCGCCCACCCCCACGCCTGTCCCCGCCCCGCAGGCGCAGCTGGGCGCCGTCACCGCGCCCGGGTCCCTCCTGCAGCACGTGCTGCACTTCCGGGAGGCGGGGCCGGTGCCCTGCCCCCCCCTCCCCCCCGCCCCCGCGCTGGCGGCGCTGGCCCGCAGCCCCCCCGGCAGCCGCGTCTGGGACGCCCTGCTCGCCTCCCCCGCCGCGCCCGCCGCGCCCGCCGCCGCCGCCTCCGCAAGCTCAAGGTGAGGGGGCCCCGAACGCCCCGCCCCCGCCCCCAACGCCCCGCCCCGTGACAGCGCGTCCCCGCCCCCCGCAGGGTCACTTCCTCTCGCTGGCGTGTCACCGCAACGGCAGCCGCGTCCTCGACGCTGTCTGGGCCTCGGCCTCCGCCCCCGCCCGCGCCGCCATCGCCGAGGAGCTGGGTGAGCAATCGGGGGGTGACGGGGGGACCCGGTGTC
Organism: Phalacrocorax carbo; assembly: GCF_963921805.1. Taxonomy (NCBI): domain Eukaryota; kingdom Metazoa; phylum Chordata; class Aves; order Suliformes; family Phalacrocoracidae; genus Phalacrocorax; species Phalacrocorax carbo. The sequence goes on along the minus strand of NW_026990375.1, from coordinate 691,344 downwards.
TGGGCCCCGCCCTAACGCCCCTCCCCGCCCCCCGCAGCATCCCAGCGCAACGCCCTGCAGCACGACCCCCACGGCCGGGGCGTGGCCCGGACCCTTGCCCTCGACCTCTTCCTCCGCCGCCGCCGCCTGTGGGAGCAGCTACAGGCGGCCCCTGACCGCCGCCGGGGGCTCCTGGGACCCCTCCTGGAGGACTGACGCATGCCCAGGGGCACAGAGCGGCGTCCCGGGTGACAGAGAGGCGCCCTCCTGGATGACCATGGGCCACAGAGAGGAGGAGCAGGCACAGAGCGTCCCCTGCGTTTCAGCAGCTCAGATGCTCTACGGAGAACCGTGAAGACCCAGGTGCCACTCTGGCTCTTCTGCCCACCCGTCTTGTCTGCTCCGGATCACCAGACCACAGAGTCATTGGAGGGCTGCTGGCTAGAAAGGCTCCTGCATCTGTACCACAGAGCTGCTGGAGGACTGGAGACCGGAGAGGCCGGCTGCAGAGCCCTTCCTGCTGTGAGCACCATGGAGTTCTCTAAGGGGCGGAGGCGATGCTCTGGTAGCTCTTGCCCAAGCCTTGTCTGCTCCCGCCCTCCCAACTCCTGTTTTTGCACATGAATCGGTGGCTTTTTTCACATTTCTCCTGTTTTTTGGGGGAGGAGGGGGCGGGTCCTGGTCCCTCAGCCCCTCCACCTCCCTGCAGCGCCTCGTTGCCCCCCACTGCGACCATTTTGTCGCAGGGTGGGGCCCTCCAAGCCGCGTCCGGTGGGTTCCCCCCCTTTTAATGGGAGGTGTTGGTTGGGGGAAAAACCCCTCACTCTCCACGGCTGTCCCGTCCTCCGCCAGCACCAGTGTCACGAGCGGCCCCAGGCTCAGCGCCTCCCCCGCCTGCCCCCAGGGAGGGCAATTAGGGGGGTCCTGGGGGCATTTTTGGGACCCCCCCCAGGGCAGGTCCGAGGACCCCGGGCATGAGGGGGTGATCCAGGGGTAGTCAATGGGAGGACTGGGGTGTTGTGGGGATAATGGGGGTGGAGGGTGTTTGGGGTCCCAAGGGGTAATTGAAGGCGAGGGATTGCTGGGGGGTTTTGGGGAGTGGGGGCCTGTTGGGGTGTTTGGGTTGAGTGGGGACACCATGAGAGAGCACTGGGGGCAATTATGGGGGTCCGAGGTGTGATTATGGGGCCGCCCTGGGGACAAGCACACGCCATGGGGGGGAAACTAGAAAGCTGGGGGATCCTTGGGTTTTGAAGGTCCTGGGGGGTCCCAGCCCTTCACCTGCTGCTGCAGCTCCTGCAGGCTGGTGGCCACCACCCCCCGGGGCCGCCCCCGGCGCCGGTTGTACACCCAGAAGGGCCAGGGCTGAGGGGCTGGGGTGGGCCAGGCCTGACGGGCCACTGCCCTGGGGGTGGTGTGGGGTAGGAATGGGGCTGCCCTGGCTGGGCCAGCCCCCCTCCCATCCCTGTGTCCCCCAATCCATGAGCCAGCCACCCCTGTGGCCCCCCGCCCGCAATGTGTTGGCCCCCATAACCAACATGGCAGCCCCCATAGCCCCCCATAACCAACATGGTGGCCCCCCCAGCCAAGACAGTGGCTCCCCATAGGCCCCACAGCCACGACGGCAGCCCCGGTAGCCCCTCACAGCCAAGAAGGTGACCCCACAGCCCCCCCAGCCGACACAGCAGCCCCCACAGCCAAGATGGTGGCCCTCCTGTAGCCCCCCAACCACCATGGCAGCCCCCACAACCAACACAGTAGTCCCCCCAGCCAATGTGGCAGCCCCTGTAGCCCCTCACAGCCAAGATGATGGCCCCCCTGTAGCCCCCCACAACCACCATGGCGGCCCCCGCAGCCCCCATAGCGAGCCCAGCAGCCTCACCGCAGCATGTCCACCATGGGGTGAGGGGGGTAAAGTCCAAACTCTGCCGGGCGGGGCCGGGGCGGCCGGAAAAACCCACAAAAACCGTGAAACGACGTCGGCAACGACATCATTAACGGGGGTGTGGGGGTGTGTGTGTGCCCCCCCCGAGTGCCTGGGTCTCCTCGACCCCCAAGACTACATTTCCCATCGCCCCCCGCGCCCGGCCGGCCGCCTTCCTGGCCCCGCCCCTTCCGTGCACTCGCCCCTCCCCTTCCCGTGGTGCCCTGCGCGGCGGCGGCGGCGGCGCCATGTTCCTGCAGTGCTACAGCGACGAGCGCGGCGAGCGCGTTTATACCCTGAAGGTACCGGGGGGAGGGGGGTGGGGTGTGCGGCAGGCGACCCCGGGAGGGCCCAGGGAGGGCTCCGGGGGTCACGGCTCGGCCCGGCCTCACCGTCCCCCGCTTTCCCTTTTCCCCCCGCAGAAGGTGTCCCCGGCGGGGCAGCCCACCCGCTCGGCCCACCCGGCCCGGTTTTCGCCCGACGACAAGTTTTCCCGGCACCGCCTGGCCCTGAAGCGGCGGTTCGGCGTCCTGCCCACCCAGCGGGCCCGCCCGGTCCTCTGAGGGAGGCCCCGGCCCCGGCCCCGGCCGCGCAATAAACCCCATGAGACGGAACCGGCTCCGCGTGGTGTGGGGGGGAGGGGGGGCGGGGGGGGACGGCGGACACCGACGGACCGCGCTTGGCGACGCCCCCTCGCGGCTGAGCTCCGCCCCGCCGCCAAAGGCACGCCCACACCGCCCCCCTGCCCCGCCCCCTCCCAAACCCCGCCCGCCCCGGCCCCGCCCCTGCGGCGGCGGCGGCGGCGCGCGCCCGCCCCTCCCTCCCTCCTCCCCTCAGGTAACGCTCGTAACGGTCGTTCCCGCCCTTTCCGTGCGCGCGGCGGGTTTTAGCCCCAAAAAACGACGGGGAAAGGCGGGGTTTGGCCCCAAAACGGGGAGGGTGGGTTGGGGGTGCTGGGGAGCGGCTCGCGGTGGCCCAAAAAGGGGGGGTTTGGCAACAAAAGGGGGTGCTCTGAGAGGGGGTCTGGCTCCGGGGGGGGACACACGACCCTGAAATCGGGGGATTTGGCCTCAAAACGGTGGGTTCGTGTCCTGTCTGCCCCCCACCCGGTGCCAGGGTCTGGGGGTGCTGCCCCCCGAGCGGGGGCTATTCCCTCACGGTGTGGGTTGGGCAGAGCGATGCCCCCAAAACGTCCCGATTTCAGCCCAAAACAGCAGTCTGGGGTGCCCTAGGGCGTGGCAGGGCAGGCTGCCCCAAAGTGATCTGCGGCCACAAAAGTGGCACTTTTTCCCCTCAGGATGACAGTTTTTCCTCAAAGCAGCTGTTTTTCCCCTCAGAATGGCAGTTTTCCCCCCAAAGCAGGAGTTTTCCCCCTCAGAGTGGCAGTTTTTCCTCAAACCGCCAGTTTTTCCCCTCAACAATGGTGGTTTTCCTACCAAAGTGTCAGCATTTTCCTCGCAAGGCAGCAGTTTTTCCCCTCAGAAGGGCAGGTTTCCCCCCAAAGCATCAGTTGTTCCCCCCAAAGCGTAGTTTTTTTCTCCTCAGAATGGCAATTTTCCTCCCAGAGCAGTTTTCCCCCCAAAGCGGCAGTTTTCTCCCCAAAGCAGCAAATTCTGCACTGAATTGGTCGTTTCTGCAGCAAACTCTGGGTTTATTGCTACAAAGTGGCTGTTTTTCTCCAAAAATTACTTTTTTTTTTTCTGCTCCAGGATTGCTTTTATTTCCCGGCGAGGTGGGGAATTTTCGTGTGATTGGGGATTTTCCCCCCAGGGTGGGAGGTTCCTTCCCCAAAAATGCCTTCACCTCCCCCAAAATGGGTTTTCCCTCCCTCAAAAATTCCCTTTTTTTACCCCCGAAGTGACAGATTTTGTGCTAAAACAGAGGGTTTTGCCAAAAGGCCTTGACTTCTGCCATGAAGCAGCGGTTCCTCCCCCAAAGGCATTTTTTTCCCCAAAGCAGTGGTGTTTTCTCCCAAAAAGCCTGTGGGGCAGGGCCGGGGGCCGGGCGCCCGCCCGCTCGGGGCGCGAGAGCAGCCAAGGACCTCCACGGGCACGGCAGGGCTCGGCCGGGGCGCGGGGCCGGGCGATCCCCCGGCGGCCCCTTTCCTCCGCTCCGGAACGGCGCGTTTTCTCTGAAAAAAGGGCTACTTTCTCTGCCTAAAACAGGCTGTTTTGCTTTGCTCAGAAATGGCTAATTTTGATTAGAAGTGGCTACTTTTGGTCAAAAATGGCTACTTTCACTCAAAATTTAGTTATTCTTCTGCACTCAACAATGGGTTTTTTTTTTCTGTGCTCAAAAATTGTTATTTTCTCCACTCAAAAAATTTTTTTTTCCTGTTTGGCAGCCCCCGTTTCTCTCCCAGCAGCCCCCGTTCTCTCCCAGTAGCCCCCGTTTCTCTCCCAGTAGCCCCCGTTTCTCTCCCAGTAGCCCCCGTTCTCTCCCAGCAGCCCCCGTTTCTCTCCCAGTAGCCCCCGTTTCTCTCCCAGTAGCCCCCGTTTCTCTCCCAGTAGCCCCTGTTTCTCTCCCAGCAGCCCCCGTTTCTCTCCCAGCAGCCCCCGTTTCTCCCAGTGGCCGCCCCCTCCCTGCAGACGCTGCTGGGGCTGGTGCTGGTGCTGCGCCTGCCCTGGGTGGTCGGCACCGGCGGGGTCCTGCAGGCCGGCGCCATCGGCCTCCTGCTGGGCGCCTGCGTGAGTGGGGCGGGGCGGGGTGGGGCCGGGGCGGGGCGGGGCACCACCTGCGGCTGCAGGCCTGGGGCCGGGGATCACGCCCTGAGTCACCTCTGCAGTCAGGGGTGGGTGATGTCCTGGGGGTGCAGCTGGGGTCAGGGGTCGCAGCCGGTGTCACAGGTCACGTCCCAGGGTCGTACCTGGGGTCAGGGGTCACAGCCAGGGCCCCTGCTTGGGTCTGGGGTCAGACCTGGGGGTGCAGCTGGGGTCAGGGGTCGCAGCCGGTGTCACAGGTCACGTCCCAGGGTCGTACCTGGGGTCAGGGGTTGCGGGTGAGGCCTGGGGTCAAGCCAGGGTCGTGCTTGGTGGCACAGGGGAGGGGTCGGGGTCAGGGGTCACGGGGTCGGGGGTCATGTCTCCCCCAGGCGGTGCTGACAGCTGTGTCCCTGAGCACCATTGCCACCAACGGCCTCGACCCCAGTGAGGGGGGGCACCTGGGGGGGGGTGTGGCAGGGGAGCCCCTGCCCCACCCCTGCTGACATCACGCGGGTGGGCGTGACAGGCGGCTGTCCCCTGGGGCTGCTGTCGGGGGCGCTGGGCCCCGAGGCAGGCGGGGCCGTGGGGCTGTGCGCCTTCCTCAGCGCCGCCTTCGCCGCCGCTGCCGCCGCCCTGGGCGCGGCCGAGATCCTGCTGGTGGGTGCGGGCCCTTTAAGGGGCGGGGCCTCAGGGATGGGGTGTGGCTGAGTGGGAGGGCTGCCTGGGCTGGTGGGTGGGGCCAGAGGGGAGGGGTGGGGCCTGGAGGGACCCTGGAGTAGGGAGGGGGTCTGGAGACGTGGCCATTGTGGAGTGGGTGGGGTCAGGCAAGGGGAGGGAGGAGAATGGGGGTGTGGCCATCTCGGAGGGGGTGTGGTCTGGCAGGGCAATTGGGGTGTGGTCATCTCGGGGAGGCGGGGCCTGGCAGGGGGGACTTGGGGGTGTGGTAATCTTGGAAGGGGTGGGACCTGGGAAGGGGGATGGGAATTGGGGGCGTGGCCATCCTGGAGTGGGCAGGGCCTGGCAGGAGGGGAGGGAGAGGAATTGGAGTGTGGCCATCTTGGAGGGGGTGGGGCCTCCTTGGGCAGGGCAGTGGGGGTGTGGTCTCTTGCCAGCAGGTGGGGCCAGGTGGGTGGAGCTGGACATGTGAGGGCGTGGCCCAGGTCTCTCCCCCCACCCCCTCTCTCCACAGGTGTACGTGGCCCCCCAGGCCGCTGTCCTGCCCGGGCGGGGCCGTGGGGCACGGCTGAACAACGGGCGTGGCTACGGGGCGGGGCTGCTAGCCCTGCTGGGTCTGGGGGCCGCTGCCCGCCACGCTGCCCGCGTGACACCCCTGGGCCCCGCCGGGCTGCTGCTGGCCCTGCTGGGGCTGCAGGCGGGGGCCCTGCGCGCCGCCCTGCCGGGGGGCAACGCCCACACGTGAGTCTGCCGCACTCTGCCACGCCCACCAGTATGCAAATGGCATGCTAACGAGGCGCTGAGGCGGCCCTTCTCCCCCCCGGCAGTCTCTGCCTGCCCCCCCAGCCCGGCGGCCGCCTCCAGCCCTGCCCCACGGCCCGGCCCCACGGCGGGGGGGACGGCAATGGCACCCCCGGGGCACGGCCAGCCATCCTGGGGCCCGGCGCCCGCCTGCTGGCACGTGAGTGGCTGTGGGGATGCTGTGGGGCTGTTGTGGGGCAGGGGTGTGGCGTGATGTGGGGCTGCTGTGGGGCACAGGTGTGGAGTGATGTGGGGCAGGGACGTGGGGTGATGTGGGGCCGCTGTGGGGCACAGGTGTGGAGTGATGTGGGGCAGGGGTGTGGGGTGATGTGGGGCCGCTGTGGGGGAGGGGCGTGGCGGGATACAGGGAACGGGGGTGGAGGGGAGGGGGGGAGGGGGCTAGGTGTGCCACGCCCCACCGGATCCTGCCCCCTCCCCCCCAGAGAACCTGTGGCCCCGCCCCCCCGAGCCAGGGCTGAGGGAGGGGCCGGGCGGAGCCAAGGTTGAGGATGACGACGATTCATCCTTTGGGGTCCTGCTGGGGCTGAGCCTGCCCACTACCTCCGGTGAGTGGGGGTCCCCAGCCTGGGGGGGGCTCCCCAGCCTCGGGTGAGTGGGGGTCCCCAGCCTGGGGGGCAGTCCCCAACCTTGGGGGGGACACACCCTAACCTCGGGGGGGGCCCAGGTGTCTGGGAGGGGACCCCAACGTCTGGGGGGGGAGCCCGGCGTCCGGGCGGGGAGGTGTTGCAGGGGACACCCCGAGCGTGGGGTCCCCCCAAGCGTGGGACCCCGGTGTGCGGCGCAGGGGTGCTGTGGGGCTGCAGCCGCTGCGGGGAGCTCCGAGACATCGCCCGCTCCGTCCCAGCCGGGAGCCTGGGGGCTGCCCTGGCCACCGCCCTGGGCTGCATCCACCCCGCCAGGGGGACCCCAGTACCTGGGGGGGCTCCAAATCTGGGAGGGACACCCCAAAACGTGGGGGGTCAGCCTGAAACCAGCATTGCCTTTAAGGCAGGGGAGTGCCTGGAGGGGAGGGGGCTGTTTTGGGGCGCTGCAGGGGGGGTTGGGGGGCAGTGACCCCCGGGTGTGGGTTGTCCCCTTGTAGGGGGTGGGGGGGTCGCCCCGGGGGAGGGGTCCTGCTCCATTTTGGGGTCGGGTTGCCGGTTTTTGGGGGGGGTTTCCTTGACAGCGCAGACCTGAGCGCGGCCCTGCTGCTGGGGGCCTCTGTCGAGGGGCAGCTGCTGCGTGACAAGTGAGTGTCCCGGGGGTCCGCAGGGGGGTCCCCAGTGTCCCAAGGGTGTCCCCAGGGGGATCCCCAGTGTCCCAAGGGGGTCCCTGGGGGGTCCCCCTTGTCCCCAGGGGGGTCCCCAATGTCCCAAGAGTGTCCCCGGGGTGCCCCCAGTGTCTCCAGGAGGGTCCCCAATGTCCTGAAGGTGTCTCTGGGGGTCCTCAACATCTCCAGGGTGGTCCCCAATGTCCTGAGGGTGTCTCTGGGGCATCCCTGATAGCCCTGGGAGGGTCCCCAATGTCCCAATGGTGTCTCAGGGGGTCCCCAGTGTCGCTGGGTGGGTCCCTGGGTGGATCCCCGATGTCCCCAATGTCCCAAGGGTGTCCCCGGGGGGTCCTTAGTGTCCCCAGGAGGGTCCCTAATGTCCCGAGGGTGTCTCTGGGGGGTCCCCGATGTCTCAAGGGTGTCCCCGGAGGGTCCTCAGCATCTCCAGTGTGGTCCCCAATGTCCCGAGGGTGTCCCTGGGGGGTCCTCAGCGCTTCCAGGGTGGTCCCCAATGTCCCAAGGGTGTCTCTGGAGAGTCCTCAGCATCTCCAGGGTGGTCCCCAATGTCCCAAGGGTGTCTCTGGAGAGTCCTCAGTGTCTCCAGAGTGGTCCCCAATGTCCCAAGGGTGTCCCTGGGGGATCCACAATGTACCCAGGAGAGTCCCCAATGTCCTAAGGGTGTCTCAGGGGGTCACCAGTGTCCCTGGGTGAGTCTCCGGTGTCCCTGGGTGGATCCCGATGTCCCAAGGGTGTCTCTGGGGGGTCCTCAGTGTCTCCAGGGTGGTCCCCAATGTCCTGAGGGTGTCTCTGGAAGGTCCCCAATGTCCCAAGGGTGTCCCCGGGGGGTCCTCAGTGTCCCCAGGAGAGTCCCCAATGTCCCGAGGATGTCTCTGGGGGGTCCCTGATGGCCCCGGGAGGGTCCCCAGTGTCCCTGGGGGTGTCCCTGCTCTCCCCGTGATGTCCCCTGGGGTGTCCCCTGTGCCTCCCGCCGCCCAGGTGACACCTCCGTCCGTCCGTCCCCGCAGGTTCGGCGGGTCTCTGCGGGGGACGCCGGTGGCAGGGGCGGCCTCCTGGCCCTCGCCCTGGGTGCCGCTGGCCGGGGCGCTGCTCTCGGCGGGGGGCGCCGGGCTGCAGGCGCTGCTGGGGGGCAGCCGGCTGCTGCGGGGGCTGGCGCGCACCCGCGCCCTGCCCCTACCCCACGTGAGTGCCCCCCGCCCCCCGGGGCCACGCCCCGCTGCCGCCTCTACCACTGGTGAGCCCCGCGGCCCCCGGGACCGGCGGGGGATCCCCCCCAGCGCCCCCCCTGACGCCCCGCTCCCCCCAGGGGGGTGTCGCTGGCCGGGGCAGGGCTCTGCCTGGGGCTGATGCTGGTCACCTGCTGGTACTGCGCGCTGCTGGCCCTGGGCATCGGCGCCACCGCCTACAAGTACCTGGAGTACCGCGGGGGAGCACGAGGAGGGGGCCCGCGGGGGTCCGGCGCCCCCCGTGCGTCTCCCAACGCCTCCCCTCCCCCCACGACAGGGCGCAGAGCGAGCGGGGGGAAGGGCTGCGGGGTCTCTCCCTCAGCGCCGCCCGCTTCGCCCTGCTGCGGCCGGAGGACGGGCAGCCCCCCGCGCCCAGCTGGAGGTGAGCGCCCCGCGCGCCGTGGGGCCTGCTGTGGGTCCCGCACACCGTGGGGTCCTGCTGTGCGCCCCGCCATGGGTCCCGCACACCGTGGGTCCCACCTGCCGTGCGCCCCGCCGTGCGTCCCGCCGTGGGTCCCCCACACCGTGGGTCCCACCCGCCGTGGGTCGCGCCGTGGGTCCCAGGCAGGCGCCTCCCCCTCGCAGGCCGCAGCTGCTGGTGCTGCTGAAGCTGGACGAGGAGCTGCGGGCGACGCGGCCCCAGGTGCTGGCCCTGGCGGCGCAGCTGCAGGCCGGGAAGGGGCTGGCGGTCGTGGGCTCCGTCACCCCCGGGGAGCTGCCGCAGGACCTGCCCCGCGCCCGCGCCGCCGAGAGGGTGAGCCCGGGGGCTGGGGGGCCGCGGGGCGGGGCCCCTGGGGGTCCCTATGGGTCCCTATGGGTCAGGGGCCCTGTGGGGCTGGGGGAGCTGGGGTGGGCTGGGTCCTTATGGGTCGGGGTCCTTGGGGGGGCTGGGGGGAGCTGGGTCCCTATGGGTTGGGGGGGCTGGGGGGGCCGGGGGAGGCTGGATCGCTATGGGTCAGGGGGCTGGGGGGCTGGGGGGAGCTGGGTCCCTCGGGGTCAGGGCCCTGTGGGGCTGGGGGAGCTGGGGTGGGCTGGGTCCTTATGGGTCGGGGTCCTTGGGGGGGCTGGTGGGGGCTGGGTCCCTATAGGTCAGGGTCCTTGGGGAGCTGGCAGGGCCCTGGGGGGCTGGGGGTTCCTGCAAAGGTGGGTTCCTGCAGGGTTGGGTCTCTATAGATCTGGGTGCTTATGGGGGGGCTGAGTTCCTATGGGTCAGGGTTGCTGTGGGACGGGGCCCCCGGGGGTCGGTGGGTCGCTGTGGGTCAGGGTCGCTGTGGGTCAGGGCCCACCCTGACCCCTCCCTCCCGCAGGCGCTGCGGGCGGGGCTGGCGGGGGCGGGGGCGCGGGGCTTCGTGCAGGTGCTGGTGGCGCCGGCGCGGGGGCCGGGGCTGGCGGCGCTGGTGCAGGGCTGCGGGCTGGGGGCCCTGCGCCCCAACACCGTGCTGCTGGGCTGGCCCCACGGCTGGCGCCGCCGCCACGACCCCGCCGCCGCCCGCAGATTCGTTGGTACGGGGGCGCGGGGGGCGGGGGGTTGGGGGGGGCTCGGGGGGGATGTGGGGAGCAGGGGGGGCTCGGGGGGCGATGTGGGGGGCATGGGGGGGTGGGGGCTCAGGGGGGATGCAGGGGAGGGGGTGGTGGGGGGCATAAGGGGTGGGGAGGAAGGGGGTATGTGGGGGGGTGGGGGCTCGGGGGAAATGCGGGGGCATGGGGGGATGCGGGGGGATGTGGGGGGCACGGGGGGATGCGGGGGGGGCTGGGGGCGATGTGGGGTGCATAAGGGGTGGGGGGGAACGGGGGGATGTGGGGGGGATTGGGGGCACAGGGGCAACCGGGGGGGATGTGGGGGGGCACAGGAGGGACTGGGGGGTCATGGTGGGTGGGGGGCATGGGGAGCACAGGGGAGACGTGGGGGGATGCGGGGGCACGGGGGGGCGTGGGGAAGAGGGAGGAGGCGGGGGTACACGGGGGGCAGGAGCGGGGGCAGGCGTGGGGACACGCAGGGGCCCGGGGCTCCCCGTGGGGGGTCCGCGCCCCCCGAGCCCCCCCTTGTCCCCCCAGAGCTGCTGCGCGTGGCGGGGGCCGGGGGCCGGGCGCTGCTGGTGGCCAAGGGGCCGCTGGGGGCGGGGGCGCCGGGGGGGACCCTGGACGTGTGGTGGGTGGTGGGCGGCGGGCGCCTGCTCACTCTGCTGCCCCTGCTGCTGCGGCAGCACCCTGTACGTGGGGCGGGGGGCTGGGAGGGGCTGTGGGGGGCTGGGGTGGGGGGGCCGGGGGGACTTGGGGGCGGTGGGGTGCTGGGGGCTGCTGTGGGACGGGTGGGGGTATTGGGGCAATGGGCACTGTGGGGTGCAGTGGGGCGCCGTGGAGCACAGGGGGTGCTGTGGGGTGGGCGTGGGGGCTATTGGGGTCAGTGGGGCGCAGGGGGCGCTGTGGGGTAGGCGTGGGGGCTATTGGGGTCAGTGGGGTGCTGTGGGGCACAGGGGGCGCTGTGGGTCCTCCACACCCCTGGGGACACCCCCACACCCCAGGGGCCCCCCCGCACCCCAGGGGCCCCCCCACATCCCCGGGGGCGCCCCCACACCCCCAGGGGCTCCCCACACCCCCTGGGTGCCCCCACATCCCCGGGAACACCCCCACACCCTGGGGGCGCCCCAGGGGCCCCCTGGAGCCCGGGGTGCCCCCCAGCGCCCGGGTGCCGCCGCCCCACAGCACAACGGCGACGTCTCGGCCTACACCCACGAGCGGACGCTGATGATGGAGCAGCGCTCCCAGATGTTGCGCCAGATGCGGCAGGCGCAGGTGGGAACGGGGGGTCGGGGGGCCGGGGGGAGCCGGGGGGAGCCGCGCGGGTGTTGACGGTCGCGGCGGCCCCGGGGAGGCGCGAGGTGACGCGCTGCAGCGGGGTGACGTCACGAGGTGTGATGTCACGAGGCGTGACGTCATGAGGCGTGACTCGGCGGTGGTGTCGGAGGGAGGCCCCGCCCCATCACAGGCCCCCAGTGCAGCGGAGGAGGAGGAGGAGGGGGGCACCCCCCGCCGCGGCCCCAGCCCGTGAGTGCCACTGGGGGGACTGGGAGGCACTGGGATGTAATGGGGATCAGCAGGGCGGCGCTGGGGGTCACTGGGGTGATGCTGTGGGCCGTGGTGGGGGGCTACGGACCATACTGGGAATCACGAGGGGGGCACTGGGGGTCACTGGGGTGATGCTGTGGGCCGTGGTGGGGGGCTACGGACCATACTGGGAATCACGAGGGGGGCACTGGGGGTCACTGGGGTGATGCTGTGGGCCATGGTGGGGGGCTACGGACCATACTGGGAATCACGAGGGGGGCACTGGGGGTCACTGGGGTGATGCTGTGGGCCGTGGTGGGGGGCTACGGACCATACTGGGAATCACGAGGGGGGCACTGGACCGTACTGGTTTGGGGCTGTGGGACATGCCGGTAGTGATGGGGAGGGTCTGGGCCATACTGGGAGTCATGGGGAGGCACTGGTCTGTACTGGGAGGGAGTGGTGGGGTGCTGGGGGGTGCGGGGGGGCACTGGTCTGTACGGGGGGGGGGAGCGGGCAGTGGGGGGGGGCGCGGGGGGGCACTGGTGCGTACTGGTGGCGCTGGTGGTGAGCGGCGGCGCCCGCAGGGTCAACGTGCGGCGCATGCACGCGGCCGAGCGGCTGAACGAGGCCGTGGGGCGCGCTCGGGGGGGGCGCGGCTGGTGCTGCTCGACCTGCCCCCCCCGCCCCCCCCCCCGGCCCCCCCGGGCCCCCCCCGGCCCCTCGACAACTGTATCCTTGGGGGAAACGGGGGGGAACTGGGGGGGAAATGGGGGGAAATTGGGGGGAAAAGAGGGAAAAAAATGGGGAAAACCAGGACAAAACCAGAGGAGAAATGGGGGACACGGGGAAAATGGGGAACTGGGAAATGGGGGAACTGGGAGGCGCGAAAACGGGGCAAAAATGGGGGAATATGGGAAAAGCAGGATGAGGGAGGGGTGGGGCACAGACGGGGGAAACGGGGCAAAACTGGGAGGCAATGGGGAAGAGAGGGGAGGGGAAACGCGGAGGGGGAGAGAAAAGTGGGGAGCCGGGGTGAAGCGGGGCACAAACCGGGGCAAGGCAGGCAAAAATGGGCAGAAATGGGCAAAACGCAGGGTCTGGGCTTCTGTGGAACGGGGGCAAAACCCCCAACCCCGGGCTGGGGCAAAGCTGGGCTGGAACTGGGGCAAAATGGGGGTCAGTGAGGGGAGTTGGGGGCACCTGGGGGTCAGTTACAGGGAGAGGGTCGGCACTTGGGGGGCAGTGGGCACTGGGGGGCAGCGTGGGGCAGGTGTAGGGCTGGGGGGCAGTTACGGGGAGGGGGCGGCACTGAGGGAACTTGGGGGGCACTGGGGCACCTGGGGGGCACTGGGGGCACTTGGGGGGCAGCCGTGGGGCAGGCCCTTGACGTGGGGCAGACCTGGAGTTCCTGGAGGTGCTGACAGAGGGCCTGGGGCCGGTGCTGCTGGTGCGGGGGGGTGACGGGGACGCCCCCGACCCCTGAGCGCACCAGTACGGCCCAGTACGGCCCAGTACGGGCCCAGCGCCGCCAGTACGATGCCAGCCGGAGACGCAGCTCTTCAAGCACGATCCCAGTACGGGCCCAGTGCTTCCAGTACGGGCCCAGTGCTCCCAGTATGGGCCTCAACGCCCCACGTATGATGCCAGTCTGGGCCACAGCTCTCCGAGCGTGACCCCAGCATGGGACCAAACACTCCCAGTATAGCACCAGTGCTCCCACTATGATGCCAGCCTGAGCCACAGCTCTTTGAGCAAGATCCTAGTATGGGCTGCCACACTCCCAGTATGGACCCCGGCCTTGCCAGTATAGCACCAGTGCTCCCAGTGTGATGCCAGCCTGAGCCACAGCTGTCTGAGTCAGATCCCAGTACGGACCCTGGCCTTGCCAGTATAGCACCAGTGCTCCCAGTGTGATGCCAGCCTGAGCTACAGTTAAAGTAAGATCCCAGTATGAGCCCCCCCGTTCCCAGGACAGGCCCAGTGCTCCCAGTATAGGGCCCAAGACTGCCAGCGCCCTCCCAGCGCGCCTCCCGTGCGCTCCCAGCGCTCCCACTGCGGGTCCCAGCACTCCCAGTACACGGCTCCAGCAGGGCCGCGCCACTCCCAGCGCACACCACTAATAAACGGTTTCCTCTCCACTGGGCTCGGGCGCCTTCTTGGGCCGAGTCCCCAAACCCCCGGGATTCCCCCCAAAACACCGTCACCAGCCCAGTGGCACCTTCATTTTGGGGGGGGGGGCACATGGGACGGGACACTCGGGCCACAGGGTCCCCAACCACCGCCTGGGGGGGTGATGTGGGGGGTGACATGTGGGGGGACACGTGGGTGGGACACACTTGGGGGGGGGACACCCCGAGGGGCCGGTGACCCACAGACGATCCCCCCTGGAGCGGGGACCCCCCGAGGGGCCGGTGACCCACAGACGATCCCCCCGGAGAAGGGCCCAGCAAAGGTGTTTGCCGACACGGCCACGGCGCTGCCGGCACCCCGAGGTGCCGTGGCCACCGTGGTGCCCTGGGCGCCTCCCCCCGGCGTTTCTTCCCCCGGCGTTTCTCCCCCTGGCGTTTCTCGCCCCGGCGTTTCTTCCCCCGGCGTTTCTTCCCCCGGCGTTTCTCCCCTCCGTGTTTCTCCCCCCGGCGTTTCTTCCCCCGGCGTTTCTCCCCCTGGCGTTTCTCGCCCCGGCGTTTCTTCCCCCGGCGTTTCTTCCCCCGGCGTTTCTCCCCTCCGTGTTTCTCCCCCCGGCGTTTCTCCCCCTGGCGTTTCTCCCCCTGGCGTTTCTCGCCCCGGCGTTTCTCCCCCCGGCATTTCTCCCCCCTGGTGTTTCTCCCCTCCGCTCCATCGCTTCACACGCTGTGCCGTGCTTGCGGTCAGGTAGTGGCGGGCCCTAGTTTAGTTGTTATTTCCCCCGTCCCGCCTTACGCCATTGCTTTTAAGACGCCCCTTCTTGGGCTGCCTTGGCGAAGCTGCGATGCCCGTCCTGAAGGGGTCTCCGCTGGTCGTGCACCCCCTGCTTTTAAAATCCTCATTAATTCTCTGTCCCTGTTGTTTAATTTCCCACTTACCTCCCTGCCGGCTGTTGCCTTGTGAACGCTCCGCTGCCCTGCTTGGGTGCCCTGCGCGCTCGTAGGGTTAGGGTCAGGCTTCCCCCCTGTGCCTGAGGGTCTCCCCGAGCACCGCCTCGCATCGGCCCCCTGCCTCGGGCAGTCGTTCTGGCCTCACCTCCGGCTCACTTGCCCCGGCGGGTCAGCGTCGCCCTCACGTCTGTCCGCGCTCAGATCCCCTCCGAGCGCCTCGTTCTGCCAGCGATCCCTCCGCTGCCTCTACGTCCGCGGTCCCACTGCCTCCGGAGCCCCCTCGCTCCCGCCTTGACGGCTGCCGGGGCTGTGCTCGTGCCCCGGAGGGGCTGCAGGGACGCCCGACTTCTGCATCGTGTCCCGGGGCTGCCTCCGGCGCTCCCCCCTTCTCGCACGGTGCCACCTCCCGAGGCTGCCTTCGGGCGCCGCAGCCCACGCGGCTCCCTCCTTCCTCCCTGGTGGCCTTTCCCGGCGCCGCCTGGCGCCTCCACAGCGCTCACGTCGTCCCCTGCGCTCGCAGGGCCCCTCTGTTCAGTCCCCCGTCCCCTGGGGAAAGCTGTAGCCTGTCCAAATCCCTGCCGGGCTTCCTCCTCGTGTGCCCGAGCGCTCCGTGTCTCCGGCCGCTTTGGGACCCCTCTTGTGGCGTCACGACGCCTGGCGGCGCCGTCGAGGTTGCCCTCCGCACGCTTCCAGCTTTGCAGCGCACCCCGCGCCCCCCTCGCTCCCTCTGGAGGCTTCCCGAGTCCGTATCTGCGACCCAGCCCCGTCGGTCTGTCCCCGCTTCCCTCCAGCCGAGCCTCTGCTCGCTCCCTGCTCCCTGATGATGTGTTTACTCCGTCCAGACGCCCTCGGATCCAGCCACCGTGTCCCCGGGCGCCTTTCTGTCCCTCCGAGACCTTCCCCGAGCTCCGCCTGCACCTTGTGGCTGTCCCCGCGCCGCCGGCAGCGTTTCCCCGCGCCGCCGGCCCCGACCTGCTCCCCGCGGCTCGGCCTTGCTCCGGCTGAACCTCCGCCGACGCCGCACGGCAGCCCGCCCGCGCCCGCCTGGCCGCGGGTACCGTGGGCGAGCCACCCCCGAGAGACGGGGCGCCGCGTGCGTTCGATTAGCGCCAGTCCAGACCCCTTTCCTTTTGGTCGCGCGCTGTTTGATGTCGTAGCGTTGCGCCTGAGCTGAGGGACGGGATACCCTGGCGTCGGCGCCGTCCATTT
Source organism: Phalacrocorax carbo (assembly GCF_963921805.1). Classification (NCBI taxonomy): domain Eukaryota; kingdom Metazoa; phylum Chordata; class Aves; order Suliformes; family Phalacrocoracidae; genus Phalacrocorax; species Phalacrocorax carbo. The sequence continues at coordinate 675,418 of NW_026990375.1, read as the reverse complement.
AGTCGAGGGCAAACGGTCCTTCTGGAAGGAAACGAAGGCGAGCTGGCGAGAGAAAATAGCCTGGAACTGTCCCTGGGCGACGCGACCGTGCGCGGGTAGAAAGGGCGGGGGGCTCCGTCTGAAGGACGCCAAGGGCGCCGCAGAGGGGGAGGCCGCGCAGGGGGAGCCGTGGCGGGGCCGAGCGGGGAGCCGCGGTGCCCGTGGGCAGCCCGTGTAGAGCAGGACGAACGCGTGTTAGGTGGGCGGCACGTGTCTGGCGCTGCTGCTTTAAACGCAAGGAGGCGACCGGCCTCGGGGCGCCTGGTTTGCGGGAAACCCCCGAGCGCCCGGGCCTGCGCAACCCCGGACGGGGTTAGCACCGTCCCTGCGGAGCGCGGGGCCGCGGGGTCGTCCCCACCGGGCGGCCAAGCGCTTTTCGGGCAGGGGCGCCCCAGGGGCGCCGGCTGTCGGCTGCTGCGGGGGGTGGGGAGGGGCTGGGAGATGCAAAACGCCGTCCCGGGCAGGGGAGGTGTCTGTGACGTGGGAGACCCTGAGAGAGATCACGGACGCTGCTGGACGGGCATTGGAACCCGGTGCTCAGGACGGACGGACGCGGCGGAGCGGTCCCGCCGCCTGACGGACCGCGTGCTGCTGTACCGAGATCTCAGCAGCTCCGTCTGGAGCTGCCAGTGGAGTGGAGGAGTCGGGATGGGGAAGGGTCGCTCCTTTCTGGGTGTTATTCAGGAGCCCGTTGACTTTGTTTTCTTGTTGCTGCAGGTTTCCAGCGGGGAGCAACACGGAAGGGAGGAGGGGAGCGGGAGCAGAGCGTCGTGAGAAGGCAGGCGGGCGCGGGACGCGCCGCGCGAGCAGCGCGTGAGTAGCCAGCGCTCTGGCGCGAAGCTACGCAAAGCAGGACGCCCGCCCGCGTCGTGGCGCCGGCGGGCGATGAACAGAGACCGCGGCGCTTGTTTCGGAGGCGCGGAGCCGCGCGAGCGGGCGGCCGGGCTGGGCGCGAGCGGCCGCTCTGAGCAGGCGGCGCTGAGGTCGCTGCCTCCTCAGTCGCCTGCCGTGCCTGAGCCGGCGGCGGGGCAGCCGGCACGGGTCCTGGGAGCGCCCTTGCGGTGTCGGCGGTGAATGAGCACCTGACGGGCCCGGGAACGGGTACGCGGCGGGCGGAGGTGCTGCGACACCACCCTCGGCGGAGCGGCGGGTGGGCCAGGGGTACGCACAGGGCTGTGCCGGAGCCTGCGCTCCCGCGGGTGCTGGCGCAGCTGCCAGGCAAGGAGCAGGCGTATGGCTTGTGCGGGTGCTGCTGACGTCATCAGAACGGCGTTTTGACCCCACCCAAATACGGCTTTTCGGAGGAACCGTGGTCAGCAGGAGCCCAGCACACACACACACACGCGCGTGTGACGGTAGCTCCTGAGCAGAGGGCGATGGCAGCGGGAGGGGTGCGAGGTCGCCGTCAGCACAACCCGCGAGCACGCCGGGGCAGCGCGAGGGGGGTGTGAGGTCGCGTCGCCGACGGCACCCCGTGGCCGTGGGGCGCGGCGCAGAGCGGCGTCAGAGGGGCACCCCGGGGCACGGGGGCTGCGAGGCCGAAGGAGCAGCCCCGGCTGGAGCGGTCGGGGTGGGGGGTGGCTCGGGGGCACCGCAGGGATGTGTCTGGGCACGGCGCCCGGGGAAACCACAGACATCCTGCCCGGGTGCTGTGGGGGGAGCACGGCGAGCGCTGCGGGGCCACGTGGGCTGTGGTTTGTGCACCTGCAGGCTCCAGCTCCCGATCCGTCCGCGGGGAATAACGGCCCTTGGGTGACAGGCTGAGCCAGGGGCACGTCTGAGCCCCTGGGCTGCACGTCTGCTGCCAGGGCAGGGACACGACCCCAGCTCCAGCTCCCGTGAGGGACCCGCCGCGGGGGTCCCCAGGGAGCGGTGGCCGAGCCAGCCCTCCTGGGACTGAGCTCTCGCCCTGGCCGAGGCCTTTCCCCAGCTGCTGCCCCCAGCACAGCGGGGTCTGCAGCAGGGGCTGTTCCCTTCCCACCCCGACACAGGCCCCGATGCAGTCCCGGCTCCGCGCTTCCCACGGCTCGGGGGCAGCTGGACACTCGCCTCTTGGGCTCTGGGATGAGCCCGCCGCGGAAGATGCTCCGTGCCCCCAGCCCCCACAGCAGGGTGCAAGGGGGGGGGCAGACCCTTCCCCCCCCCACACCCCGCTTGTCCCGTGACGATCCCCTGCCGCAGCCACCAATGACACCCGCAGCGGGACACGTATGTCCCTCATATATGGTGATGAACGGCGCTGGAGAAGTTCATTGGAGGGCTGGGCTGTGTCGGAGGGCAGACGGCTCCTGATAATGTCTAAAAAGGTGCTGCTGCTTCGACTGGCTCCTCCCGCCGGGGGCCGGCACCTGCAGAGATATATCACCCCCTCATTGCCTTCGTCCCCGTGAGCCCCCAGCAGCCTCAGGGAGCGGGGTGCAGCAGGGCTGTGCCAGCAGGGCAGGAGGCTCAGGATGGGCACAGAGGGACTCGTGTCTCCTCGGGTGCTGTGGCTGGTCCTGTGGGTGCAGCTGTGCAGGGGTAGGTGCCGGCTTCCTTGTCCCACCGACAGGGCCATCGGGACCCCTCTGGGAATGGGGGTTCTTTGCAGGTACCTCTGAGATGAGGGGCCGAAGCTGCCTAAGTCGCTTGAACTTGTGCCTCTCCCCGTGCCTCTCTGGGTGGGAGATGGAGGGGGGGCCCGGGGCTGTACAGGGGTTCCGGGCTGGCGAGGAGACGGTGCCCTGACGGGGCCAGGCACGGTGCGCGGGCGGGCATGGGCAGGGGGCCATTGGGGTGGGAGGAAGCACCGCAGGCTGTGGGTCGGCGAATGGCCCAGCAGGTCTGCTGTTGGGCACCCCCAGCCCTCTGCAGCCTGTGGGGAGAAAAGGGATCCCCCCACCCCACCCGGGGACAGCGTGGGAGGGGGAGGGATCCCACCCAGCCGTCTGGGCAAGGGGGACCCCCAGACCTGCAGTCTGGGGCTCGGCACGCTCCTGACCGTTCCCGTGTGGGTGTTTGAAGGGGCCGAGGAGGTGAGGCTGCAGGATGGTCCCTCGCGCTGTGCTGGAAGAGTGGAGGTGAAACGCCAGGGCCAGTGGGGGACCGTGTGTGGTATCTCCTGGGACATGGATGATGCTGCAGTGGTCTGTAAGCAGCTGGGCTGTGGGTCTGCTCTTGAAGCTCCTCAGTACGGATACTTTGGGCCCGGATCTGACCCCATTTGGATGGCTGCTGTTCAGTGTCGTGGCACCGAGTCTGCTCTGTCCGACTGCTCAGATGATGAACAGTATCGACAGTACTGTGTTCACGCTGAGGATGCTGGAGCGAGATGTACAGGTCAGGGGCCAGCCCGTTCCTCACCTTCGTGGTTGGGGTGGGGGAAGGGGCCTGCGGAGCCCTCAGGGGAACAAGGGGGTGCTGGAGAAGGGCCTGGTGTGGCCGGTCGCACTGAGCTGGGACGTTCATTGCTGGTTCCCCCGGTTCCCGAGCAAAGCCCGGAGGGAACCTGCCACCGCCTGAGCCCTGCCAGGTGTGGCTCGGCCCACCCTCCGTGGGTGCCAGGGGCTGGGAGATGGAGGCCCACCCTGCCCCGCAGGCTCTGTTGGTTCCCAGCTTTGTGCCTCCGCTCACACAGGAGCTGCCTGGCAGCACGGAGACCCTGGCTGCCCCACGGCAGCGGCACTGAGAGCAGCTCACGTGGGCGCCAGAGCCCCAGGGAAGGGCCCAAGGTGGCCGGGGACTGCTGGGTCGTGTTCCCTGGCAGACACGGGCCCCCCGGAGCAGAGGAGCAGCTCTGAGGGGAGGAGCACTGGGCTTGGGAAGAAGAGCAGGGTGTCCCAAGGCCATCCGCACCCACTGGGAGCGGCTGGGAGGGTCGTGGGACTCCTCACTTGTAACCACCTTGGAGATGCTGGGAGATGGGGTCAGGTAACTGCCGGAGGGCTCTGGGAACCCATGGGGGTCTTTGGTTGCTCCAGGATTTGTCCGGCTGGTCGGAGGGGACAGCCCCTGCTCAGGACGAGTGGAGATCCGTGATGGGAACCAGTGGAAAACTGTCTGTGACTCAGACTTTGGTCCCCAAGCCGCCGCCGTGGTCTGCGGGGAGCTGCGGTGCGGCGCACCCCTGCCTGTCCCTGGGGCATCTCCCTTTGGAGAAGGGGATGGTCCCATCTGGGGCAGAGAGCTGCAGTGTGTGGGGAGTGAAGCCTCTCTCGCCTTCTGCCCCATGGGATCCCCCCGGGACCAGCCTTGCACCCACGCTAACGCTGCCGGCGTCACCTGCACACGTAAGGACTCGGAGGGGTGTTGAACGCTGAGTGTGAGCTGGGGCGGGGGAGCAGGACAGGGACTGCGCCGTGCTGGGTGTGGTGACAGCAGGGGTGACGTGGCTGGCGGCAGCCCTGGAAGGCTGCAGGAGCAGGGGAAAGGAAGGCTGTCGCTCTGGTCCCTCCTCCGGCTGTGGAGGGAGCAAGAGCACCAGTCCACCCTCCCTCATCTCCCTCTGTCCCCAGAGTACTCGGAGTTCAGGCTGGTGAACGGCAGCACACCTTGTGACGGGAGGGTGGAGGTCCAGGTGCTGGGGACCTGGGGCACCCTCTGTGCCTCCCACTGGGACCCCCCGGACGCCCACGTTCTCTGTCGTCACCTCGGCTGCGGGTTTGCTGAGTCCGTTCCCAGGGGAGGGCATTTTGGGAGAGGCACCGGCCCCGTCTGGAGAGACTCATTCCACTGCGATGGGACTGAAGCCCACCTGGGACTGTGCCCAGTGACGGCCCTGGGGGCCTCTCCGTGCGCCCAGGAGAACGACGCTGCTGTCATTTGCTCAGGTGAGAGCTGGGAAAACGCTGCGCTAACTCCGTTTGCCCCTTGGGTGCGACGTGGCCACCCAAAGCAGGGAACCCCATGGCAGCTCCAGGGCGAATTTATCCCCGGAGAAACCCCGGCCTCACCAGGAGCTCTGGTGAGCTCTGCCCGCTCAGAATGGCGGCTCTGATGTGGGAGAGCGGAGCACCGAACCGGGTGAGGGGCCACGGCCAGGCCTGGGCTCCCCCGCTCTCGTGGCGCGGGACAGGCCACGGAGAGGGCGGTGGGGCTCAGCTCCATCCCTCTGGCTGCAGACAGCCCTGCCCCAGCCCCGCAGAGCCCCACAGAGCCCAGTCCCACACCTGCAGGGGCTGTCCAGGTGCCCGCAGCAGCAGCAGCAGCAGACCTGGGGTGTGAACTGCGGCGTGGGGCTGGGCTTTGCCCCGGCTGCTGGCCGGCACAAGTCCCAAACATCTCCTGTTTGATCCGAAAGGCCCCCGCACTCTTCCCCCTCAGCAGGGATGTGTTGGGCGGCTCTGCCCCACCAAGAGCAAAGAGAGCATCTTGCTCGGGGACTGGGAGCCACGGCTGTGGGAACGTGCTCCTGGAGCTCACTGCAGAGGGCTGGGGGCAGGCGGGTGGGCTCCGGGTGTTGTGAGGGCTCCGGAGCCTGGGCAGGCGCCCCCGGTTTCTGGGCTGCCCGGTGTCGCTGAGGGCTGGGCACGGCTGCTCCCCCCAGGTCCAGCCAACGCCACGTCCCTGCGGCTGGTGGGTGGGGAGAGCCGGTGCGACGGGCGAGTGGAGATCTTCCAGGGCGGGACGTGGGGCAGAGTCCTGGATGACCAGTGGGACCTGGCGGAGGCCCGCGTGGTGTGCCGGCAGCTGCGGTGCGGGGGGGCAGAGACGGCCTACAACCCCCCGAAGCCTCAGAGAGGGACGGGTCCCGTGGGGCTGCGAGGGGTCCGGTGCGCGGGGCACGAGGCCGGGCTGACCCTCTGCAACGCCTCCGTGCCTGAGAACGCCCTGGCGGCAGGGATCGCAGAGGACGTGGGGGTCACTTGTGAGGGTGAGTGGTGCTGCGCTTCCAGGCTCCAGGCTCTCCCAGGGCCCTTCCAGGCTCTGGGCCGGTGGGCACCAGCCCCCGAGAGCAGCAGGGGTTTCTTCCCGCTGCAGGGAGCCGGCAGGTCCGGCTGGTGAACGGCTCCGGGCGCTGCGCCGGGAGAGTGGAGCTCTACCGCCAGGGCAGCTGGGGGACCATCTGCGATGACGGCTGGGGCCTGCCTGACGCCGCCGTCGTTTGCCGCCAGCTGGGCTGCGGACGGGCGCTGGAGGCGGCCGTCGCTGCTCGTTTCGGCAAAGGCTCCGGTCGCATCTGGCTGGACGGTGTGAACTGCTCCGGGGCCGAAGGTGCTCTCTGGGACTGCCCGGCACAGCCCTGGGGGCAGCACGACTGCGCGCACAAGGAGGATGCAGGAGTCGTCTGCTCAGGTCTGTGCTGGGAGCTGTGGCGTGAGCCCGGTGCCCGGGGAGGCCGGGACGAGGGCAGAGCCCCTGCCTGAGGCTGTCCCGGGGGCCGCCCCGGCGCGGGTCCCCTCAGCGCCACCGGGGTTCCCTGGGGAGCTCGGCTGTCCCCGGGGGGTTAGCGGGGAGGGCAGGGCGCCTGCTCGTCGGGGACTTGTCCCCCCACGTGGGTGCGAGGGGGACTTGCTGGCCGTGCCTTTGCCCGGCTGAGGGCCGGGCGGGCGCAGGGGCATCCCCGCTCCCGCAGCCCCGCACCAGCCTGCTCCCTTCGGGGCCTTTCCTCTCAGAGTTCACGTCCCTGAGGCTGGAGCGCGGCAACGACTGCTCCGGGTACCTGCAAGTCTATTATAACGGGACGTGGGGGAGCGTTTGCTCCAACTCGATGACTCTCCGAACGGCGTCGCTGGCGTGCAAGGAGCTGGGCTGTGGGGACGAAGGGACGCTGGATACACAACTGCCCTCCGGCAAGCTGTCTGGCACCGCCTGGCTGGATCGTGTGCAGTGTGGGGAGAAAAACAGCTCCTTCTGGCAGTGCCCCTCCGCTCCCTGGAACCCGGAGTCCTGCGATACCCTGCAGGAGAAGACCCACATCACCTGCAATGGTAATTGTGAGCTACCTGGGCAGCAGTGCTCCCCCAGCTCCTGCTCCCTGCTGGGCAGCGTCAAAGGCAGAGACAGCCCACGGGGGCTTCTCCTTTCTGTGCCAGAGCCTGCTGCTTCTGGGGACACAAACGGGCCCCAGGCGTGCCCCAGCGGTTGCCAGCTGGGCTCTCGGCAGCTCCCAAGGGAGGCAGAGGTGTCTCCAGGCAAGGTCTCAGAGCAGACCAGCCGCGGCTCCGAGCAGCAGCCCTGCCATGGACACCCTCCTGCTGCTCTGTGAGCCAGGGCCCCTTTGGGGCTGAGCAGTCGGGGTCCCCCACGTTGCCGTGCGTGTCCCCTGGAGGACCGGGGCTCAGCTGCTGCCGTCAGCGAGGTTGCATGGGGAGGCGCGAGGCGAGCTCAGCCCCACGCTCTGCTGCGCGACCCCCTTGCAGCAGCCCCCTCACCAGAGCATTTCCTTCTGCAGGGAGACGGCCAGAAACACCCCCGGCCCCCGGGTCCGAGTGCCCCAACGCCACCACCTGCACAGGTAGCTGCTCCTCTGCACGCCCCTCTCGCCTGGCAGGGCTCTGCCTGCTTCCCGGTGCCCTGGGAGCTCCCGGCCTTCTCCAGACAGGGAGAAGATTCGTGCCGTGGGAGGAGCGGACGGGTGCTCGGGCAGAGTGGAGATCTGGCACGACGGCTCCTGGCGGAGGGTGTGCGACAACTCCTGGGCCAAGCAGGAGGCCGAGGTGGCGTGCAGGCAGCTGGGCTGCGGCTCCGCCGTGTATCCCCTGGACAACGCTGCCTTTGGGAAGGGGACAGGCCCCGTCTGGCTGGAGAAGGTGGATTGCCGGGGGACAGAGCTGTCTCTGCAGCACTGCTCTGCCCGGCCTGGGGACAGCGGTGCCTGCCAGCACGAGGAGGGCGCTGCCGTGAACTGCTCAGGTGAGCGGAGGGGCTGAGACCCCTGCAGAGCGTGGGAGCCTGGTGCCGCGTGGGAAGCTGCCTCTGCGGGGCTGGATGTCTCCAGCCTCCGCCCCCAGGGCTCTGCAGCCCCCAGGGGCATCTCCTGGGCTGCCTGCGCCATCCTGCCCGATACCCAGCGCAAGGCCCTGGGCGCTGCCCCAGCCGCCCCGAGCAGCCCAGCGGGAGGGGCGGTCTGGGTGGGATGTGCCGGGGGGGTTTGCACGCACGTGTGCGCACACGAACGTGGCGTGTCGGAGGAGGGTCCCTGGTGGCTGCATGCCCATCTGCTCAGCCCAGCTCTCCTCCTCTTCCTCTGCAGCACCACCCAGCACGACAGCACCAACCCCCCGAGCAGGTAACCTGTCCTCCCTGCCAGCGCAGGGTCCTCCTGAGGCCGGGCTGTGACCCACAGCTGGGGGGAAGGGGCTCCTTGTCGGGGTGTGAAACTCCCAGGAGGAGGCAGCGGGGTCACGGTGGAGGGTGTCGTTTACCCCGCAGGGTGGGAGCTTCCCCATCACTCACTCCCTGGGGTCCCCGACCCCTGGTGTAATGGGGACCAGGGCTGGGGTGTCCCAGCCCCACACCTCTCCCAGGCCTGGTGCTGCCCTTTCTGTGTTCCTGCCCAGCAGATCCCACCCGGGGCCCTCCGACCAGCAGCAGCAGCAGCAGGATCTCATTACCCATCATCATCTGCATCATCCTGGGAGCCCTTCTGTGCGTGCTCCTGGCCCTCCTGGCCGGGCAGGCGCGAAGCGCCAGGGCTGGGCGCGGAGGTGGGTCCTGCCCCCGCGGTCCCGGGGGAAGAAGCCTCCCGGCAGGGCCAAGGGTGCTCTGGGGACTGGTACAGGCAGGGCTGGGGGGAGAAGAGCGCGTGCTGCCTGCATTCCCTTGTGCTGACCCGCTGACTGCCCGGCCACGGCCACCAGCAGCGAGGGGCAGAGAGACCCCAGGCCCGGGGGGTTAGGGATGGGGCGAGGAGAGAAATAGTCACAGAGGAGGCCAAGCTGAGTGGTGCGGCGGACACACCTGGGGGACGGGATGCCCTTCAGAGGGACCTGGATAGGCCTGAGAAGTGGGCTCGGGTGAACCTCATGGGGTTCAACAAGGCCAAGTGCCAGGTCCTGCACCTGGGTCGGGGCAACCCCCGGTATCAGCAGAGGCTGGGGGGTGCAGGGATTGAGAGCAGCCCTGTGGAGAGGGACGTGGGGGTGCCGGAGGGTGGGAAGCTGGACGCGAGCTGACAATGTGCGCTCGCAGCCCAGAAGGCCAGCCCTATCCGGGGCTGCATCAGAAGCAGCGGGGCCAGCAGGGCGAGGGAGGGGGTTCTGCCCCTCTGCTCCGCTCTGGTGAGACCCCCCTGCAGCGCCGCCTCCAGCTCTGGGGTCCACGGTACCAGAAGGACGCACGTGGACCTGTTAGAGCAGGCCCAGAGCAGGGCCATGGAAATGATCCGAGGGGTGGCACAGCTCTCCTATGAGGACAGGGCTGAGAGAGTCGGGGCTGTTCGGCCTGGAGAAGAGAAGGCTCCGCGGAGACCTTCTCGTGGCTTTTCAGTGCCTAAAGGGGGCTTAAAAGAAAGATGGGGACAAACTCTTTAGCAGGGACTTTTGTGATAGGACAAGGGTTTTAAACTAAAAGAGGTTGGATTTAGACAAGGTATTAGGAAGGAAACCTTTACAGCGAAGGTGGCGAAACATTGGAAGAGGTTGCCCCGAGAAGCTGTGGGTGCCCCGTCACTGGACGTGCTCACAGTCGGGTTGGAGGGGGCTCTGAGCAACCTGAGCAAGTTGAGGATGTCCCTGCTCATTGCGGGGGGGGTTGGACTAGACCTTTAGAGGTCCCTTCTAGCCCAAACCGTTCTGCGATCGATTCTGTGATTCCTGAGGCAGTTCTGTGTCTGCCTGCAGGCTCTGAGAGCGCTTGGGAGCCCTTCCCTGATGCTGTGTACGAGGAGATCGGTTACAGCCAGGCATGGGAGAAGCAGCCGAGGTTCAGCGGCAAAGGTGGGTGTGGGTCCCTCATGGGGGGCACATCTGCAGGGCTCTTTCCCCTGGCCTCCACCCAGGGCTGACCCACTGCAGCCCCCGGCCCGTGGTCCCTGCAGTGCTGTGGGGTCTGAGGGGAGGGCAGCCAGGTCCTGGGCCTGGGAGAGGGGACGGAGAGGTGCCTCCTCCCCACCAGCTCTGCCCATCGCAGCTGGGGATAGCCCCTCTCTGCCCGCCCCCATGCCCCTCTGTGACACCTGGGGGATGAGGGACGGGGCTGGCCCCAGGCAGCTCTGGGAGCCCCTTTGAGACAGGGTTGGTGCCAGGGGCGCGGGGGGCGTCCTGAGCCCTCCCCCAGTCAGCCCCGGTTCCGCGGGTGCCCCGTCCCCAGCAGCACTGACCGCAGGCTGGGCCCGCAGAGCGCTCGCCCGTAACACCCGCTGCGCCTCTCGCCAGGCTCCTATCCAGGGGGGTCCCTGACAGAGCTGCGGCCCCACGCCGGGGACAGCGAGGAGGAGGGTGGTCCGCGTCCAGCGCCGGGTAAGGCGGGCAGGAAGGGGTTGATCTCCTGTGCCTGCAGGCATATGATGGACAGCAGCCTCCCTGGGCCTCACCGTCAGAGTTGGGGAGGACACGGGGGAGTCTCCTGCGGTGCTGCCATCGCCAGTGTCTGAGCCCCGTGTCCCTGCGCGTCCCCCATCCTCTGCCCTGCAGGATGTATCTTCCCACAGCCACCAACTGCCCTCGCGTTTCAGGTGTCCCTGTCCCGCCCGGAGGTGACCCAGCAGACGGCTATGACGATGCCGGGGAGGTTTCCGACCCTGGGGAGGATCGTGCCCCTGGGCAGGGAGACTGGGAACTGCCCAGGGCGCCAGAGGAGGGAGCGGGGCCCGGGGATGCACCTGGAGGTGAGGGGGAAGGATAGCGCTGCCGGTTCCTGGGGTGCCATCCCTGGTGCTGGACGAATCGCTGCTGTACTGGGAGAGCCCGGCTTCCTGGGATGGGGGAACTGGCCGCAGGAGTTTCCCCTGGGGTCTGGGGATGGGAGGGGGAGCCGAACACCTCGGGAGCGGTGAGGAGACAGGAGGGAGGTGATGTACGGGGCAGGAGGGGCACCCCACGGGGCGAACACGCAAGGGCCTGCCTTGCTGCTTGCAGGGGCAAACCTGCACTCGCAGAGAAGGGCTGGGCCCCTGGAGCTAAGGGGACGCCTGGTCCCTGTCCGCAGAGAGCACGGGCTATGACGATGCTGAAGAGGTGCCTCTGGCACATCCCCCCGAGGACACGAAGGCCGCGTCCCCGGAGCTCGGCGCAGAGCAGTCCCTGAGCCCCGGGGCAGGAGAGCCCGTCCCTGCCGTCGAGCTGGGTGCAGCCTGGAGGGAGGAGAGGACTGTGCAGCTGGCAGAGCCGTGAGCACCGGGGAGCCCTCTCCCTTTTCCCACAGGCAGCAGAGACCGCTGGGCCTTTCCTCGGGCTTTATTCTCGTTTTTAGGCTGGGCCTCGGGATTTGTTCTTATTAAAAACCTTTGGGGGTTTGAGCCAGGGCTGGCACTTGCCTGCCCAGGTCTCGGGGTGTCCCCCCGAGGCCGACTGGGGGGAGCAGAGCACAAAGACATGGTGGCGGGGAAGGGGCACGGCTCAGGGATGGTGGGCTCAGGGTCAGGCTGTGAGAGCCCATGGCCCCTGGGGCATGTTCCTGTTGTCTCCTGGGTGCCCAGGGAGCCTCTGCAGAAAGCAGCACTTGAATCCCCCTGAGATGGGGGAGGTCAGTGCTACCCCTCCGCGGGGGCCTGATCCTGGCACAGGGCCGCACCGCACAGCGCTGCCCCCTCACCGTCCCTGGAGGGAAATGGGGCAGGAGGAGGCTCTGCTGCGGGCACTGGTCCCACACTCTGACCCACACTGGGGCTGATGGGGAGGAGGAAGGCCCTGAGCCTCCTCTGCCACCCAGGGCTCCAGCCCTCTGTGCCACATCGTCCCCCACTCCGCAGCAGGAGCAGAGCAAGAGGGCGAGGGAAGTGCCCTCCCTGGGCTGGGGGGCCCGCGGGCTCTGATGGCACCCCAGGGTGTACGGAGGGGGGGCATGGGGGCAGAAACCTCACACCCCCCTCCCCCTGCAGCCCCCTTCCCGCCAGCATCCCTGGAGGTGGGTGAAGGGCAGGCTTCCACCCCCACGGGGCTGATGCCGGGGAGGAGCACACGTGTTGCGCCCGCCATTGCAGCAGGGGGGCAGAGGGGGCCAAGAGGCGCCGCTCGGGACGGCGTGTGGGTGCGCAGCACTGACGCCCCCGCGCTACAGCGGGTGATCCTCGCACGGCTTCGCCGGCTGCCCTTGGCGCGTCCGAGGTCTCGCTGCGACAGCCCTCCGGAGGGAGGGTGTTCCCGTTCAGGCCTCATCGCCGGGGCTTGCCTCCCCCTGGGAGCGGGGGGACGGTGGCCTCCGGTCTGGGAACCGAGCACCAGGCAAAGGAGGTGAGGAGGGGAGCAGCGTGTGCGCCAGCGGGAGCGACAGCGGGGACAGACGGGGTCTCTGCGCAGGTCCTGCACAGGAGACGTCCCGCGCCCAGCGCAGCAGGGAAGGAGGGGCAGCTGGAGCCCACCCCGGAGGAGCCCTGGAGGGCGAGTCCTGCCCAGAGGGAGGCTGGGGACGCGTGGGGCTGGGGGAAGGCTCCTTCCGAGGGGCAGATCTGCAGGCACAGAGCGGGGGTGATGCTCTGGCAAGGGGCGAAGCAGGGCTGGGGACGCGTGGGGCTGGGGGAAGGCTCCTTCCGAGGGGCAGATCTGCAGGCACAGAGCCGGGGTGATGCTCTGGCAAGGGGCGAAGCAGGGCTGGGGACGCGTGGGGCTGGGGGAAGGCTCCTTCCGAGGGGCAGATCTGCAGGCACAGAGCGGGGGTGATGCTCTGGCAAGGGGCGAAGCAGGGCTGGGGACGCGTGGGGCTGGGGGAAGGCTCCTTCCGAGGGGCAGATCTGCAGGCACAGAGCGGGGGTGATGCTCTGGCAAGGGGCGAAGCAGGGCTGGGGACGCGTGGGGCTGGGGGAAGGCTCCTTCCGAGGGGCAGATCTGCAGGCACAGAGCGGGGGTGATGCTCTGGCAAGGGGCGAAGCAGGGCTGGGGCAGGCTGGAAGGCACCAGGCGGGCTCTGCAAAAACCCGAGGGAGGAAGCCATCGCTGAAGGCCGGGGCTGAAGCAGGGACCTCTAGATCTTCGGTCTAACCCTCTCCCGGCTGAGCTACCCCAGCCCTGCCCCAGCAGCCCCTGACCCAGCGCCGCCCGTGCCGGGCTCCTCGGGGGGGGTCCCCGGAGAAGCTCTGCCGAGCCTGAGCAGGGGGGCCTGGCCCCTCCCTGCCTCCAGGGCCGGGGGGGCTCCAGGTCTGGGGGAGACCCCCTGCCGCCGGGCGTGCCGAGGTGCCTGTGGGCCTGGTACAAGCGTGACCGTGGGGAGGGTGACCGGGCAGGCCGGGCACGGGCGGCTGCCGCGGGGTGGGGCAGGGCGGGGGGCGTCCGTTCCCTGTGATGTCGTCGTGTTTTATAGTTATCTTGTCTTTATTAGCACCCGTGCGTGTTAAATTTTATTTTGCTGTCCCTATTTTGTAAGGTTTTCTCTTTATTTCCCTAATCCCTGCCACTTCTTAAATGCGGGGACAGCAACGTAAAGGAGAGGTAGAAAGAAAATGTAAAAAGTGAGATCCCTAAGGGAAAAAAAAATAGTGACAGCAGAGGAGAGAAAAGTAGAAAAATTTAAAAGCCAAGAGGTTAAGAGAGGAATGAACTAACAAATAGTAACTGAATCGCAACACAGACGTAGGCAGGAAATTTAAAAAGCAATGGCAGTAAGGAAAGAGAAGATAGAATTAAAACATACAGAGAGGGAATGGGAAAAAGGCACACAGAAAGAAGATTTTAAAAGGGGCAGGATTAGGGAATTAAAGGAAAAGAGTAAAAAATGGGACCATGAATCTAAAATGGCAATTTTATTAAATATATTAGTATATATTTTTACATGTTTATATTAAAAATTCAACAAATATAATAATAAAATATAATACATGAATATATCTTTATATACTATTATAAATGAAATATAAGAAACACAATATAAAAACATAGTGAATATATATAAAAATATATTCAGTACATTTATTAAATGATAAATGTAAAGGGAAAGCCATTTTGAAAAGCGCTGGCGCTGACGGAAGAGCTGAAAGGTGACAATCGCGCGGCGAGGGGGACACAAGCAGACGGCACAGTTAGAAGAGCAAGGCCGGGCGCCCCGGCTGCCCCCTCGGCGACAGGCGCTGCCCCACTGGCACCCGCGCCCTGCTGCCCCCGCCCCGCGCCCTTCCGTGCCGCGACCCGCGGGCCGGTGACAGGGCTCACGGCTGCTCTTCTGGCTGCCGTCAAACCCCCCGGGGTCCACCCGACCCTTGCCTGGGGCGCTGTGGGGAGGGCGGCGTGGGGCTGGGGTCGACGAGCCCCAGCCGGGGCTCCCGTGTTCCCTCGGGCGGTCGCAGCTCTGGGGCTGTCTCAGCCCCCCGGGCAGGCGTGCTCTGGCGCTTAGAGAAGCGGAGGCGTTGCCTGAGGTAAGGCTTCCAGAGCTTGGCGCTCTTTGGCAGCAGCTGTACTAGAAAGGTCCCTTGTGGCCTGCTTTGCTTTTTTTCTCCCGGGATGCTGTTTTGGGCGCTGAGGGGGCGGTGAGGCGGTTTAGTGGTATGGTGTTCTGTTTGGGGTTTGGTTTTTGCTTTGCTGGTTTTTTTTTCCGTGTAAATGTATTTTATTGTGCTGCAATTCCTGTCTTTACTGAAGCTGGAACCTTGGGGTTTTTCACTAGTTCTGTTGTTTACTTTTTCAGGTGTTGACTTGGTCTCTCAGTAGGCCTGTCAGTGAGATGCTGTGGTTGGGGTTAGGGTATGTTGCCTGTGTCTGGGTGTGGAGCCTTAGCGTTTCTCAGGAGAGCAGGTGGGATGTCGGGCGCAGCGGTCACCTTGTCTCTCTGGTTCTCCAGGCGCCGTAGGTGGCGGCGGCCACGACATCCAGCCTCATTAGAGCGTGGGCGAGCGGAAGTTCACGGCGCTTCCGAGGAGGCTGTCGTTGCGGAAGTGGCCGGCGTTGAGTGGTGCGACGCTGAGTGATGGCACCGCACGTTTGGAGATGAAGAGTGTCCGTGTGACCGCAGCCCCATCCTACGTAGCCTGTGTGGCCTTTTTAAAGGATGGCTTTTGAGCCCCCGGATTTGGAAGCGAAGCTGAGGGGCCGATGCGGTCTTTGTGCAGGTGGCCGGTCGGTTGCGGGAAGCGCAGGGGGGGCAGGCAGGGGTTGTCAAATCAGACTGATCAGAGATGAGAGACATTAGGGCTGAGAGAGGTTGTGGGGTCCTCTCTGCAACACATGTGTGTCTGCTGGCCAGGGTGGTCTCAGGCTTAGTCTGTGTTACCGTGTGGTTTTGCAGTTTGTCTTCTGTGTCTCTTGCCATACCTTACTCAGGTCTCGATATCTCTATTGTTCGATCTGTCTGTCGGGCACATCGGTAGCAATATTTGAGGGTCTTGCGAGCCTTGGCTCATCAGTATAATGCTGGGAGCTTCCTTGCCCGCGTTATTTGTCTAATGCGCAGATCTGTCTTGTGTGTCTCTAATACTAGAACCTTACAGATGGTCATCTTTCTGTGGTGGTGATTAAGGCAGCCTCAGTGCTGCTGCTGAAGAGCAGTCTGATTACCCGGAGCCCTTTCTGGAACCTGTTCCCTGCATCTTAACATTCTCAGGTCTTTAAGCCTGGCTTGTTGTGCATCTGTCTGTCTTGCCAGTTTCGGAGTTGCTGTTTCCTCACAGGCGATTATGTGCAACTTCTCTGAGGATGCTGTAGATTCTTCTTCACGGCCCCATCAATTGTCTCACCTGATGGCATCTCCAGGAGTCAGTTTTCTTGGGGAGAGTTTTCTTACGTGTCTGGGTCACAAGATCTGTAGTTTGTTTGCACCATTGATCTCTGCATGTCTGTGTGGGAGGTGCTCCAGATGGGGGTGTAGCGATGTTAGAGTTAGGGAAAGAGTAGCTATAAGAGCGTATGGTTAATGCTAATATACATAGACTGCTTTGGCAAAGCCCATACACCCTCGGTGGAGCGAGTAGGCATTGGCAGCGGACAGGGACAGTGATTTCTGTAGCGTCTTGTGGGTGCTGAGGGGATGACCATAGCTGCCCAGCAAGCACCTAGAGTGCTAGTTGAGCAGATTGCATCTCAAAGCTGTTCAAGCTTGTATGTGGGATTAACGTTTGATTTAACGCATTTCCTTTAACGGCAGGCTGTAGTTGGGCTCTAGATGGTATTCCTACGGGGGCGCAAGAGCTGTGGAATGGTTAAGCTGTTGCTGTGCCTCCAGGTGACTTGTTCAGTAACACTGTTTTTCCAGGTGCAGATGGATGAGTCGTGCAGGGCAACGGAGGAGAGCCCAGGGGAGCGCTGGAAGAAGGTGAGTCTGTGTGTAGTACTGGAGGGAAGATGTGACTGATGGCTATAGGGCTCCATTATGGGTTTTACTCTTTTTTTGTGATCCGAGGGCGCTAAGCGATGAGCCGAGTGTGATCTGGGCCCTGGAGGTGAGTCAGGCAAGGTGACCGGTGCTTGGTGGGCTGGAGTAGGTGTTCTTTTTCAGGTTATTCAGGTTTTTTTTTCCCTTGTCTTCACTTTCCCATCCCAATTTGGGGCCGATTCCCTCAAACGGGGACTTCCCCCTGTGGGGCTGCTTATGCAGCCTGGGAGCTGCTGCCTGGGCACAAAAATACCTCAAACCCCCGACTCTGGGTCTGCAATGGGGGGTGAAAATACAGGAAGAATTCTGGTGGAAAGAAAACAACTTGGGGCTTCTGGGAAAGCCAACTCCAGCTGGATTTGTGCAGCTGGAAAGGAAAAAAAGGGTGGTGGTGGGGAAGGAACAACCACCTAAAAGCACCCACCAACCATTCTCATGCACAAAACCGAAAGTGAAAATGACCATTTTTTGTAGGGTAAAAGCACAAAAAGTCCCCACAGAACTCAGTAGTTTGGAAAAGCAACCCCAATTATTACATTATGTAAAGAAGGCAGGGGAAAAAAAAGAAAACCAAAACAAAACCCTATCACAACCCTGATGCCACATGCCTACAAGCAGTTCCTGGGGCTTATTCTGCGGGGGTGGGGGACCCAACCTTGTTCCCCAGGTTTGCTGTGCTGCTTCTCCTCCCTCAGGCATGGGCGGGGGGGGCAGTGGCATGGACAGTAGCAAGCACCAGATTTTTTTAAGCAGTCGAGAGGAAAGGACTGAAATGCTCGAGACGCTTTGCTGTTTGGTGCAGAGGCAATGAACGGTGCTGCCGGGGCTGCGAGGGGGAAAGGTGCAGAGGAATAGAAGCTCTGTGGATGCAGCCAAGTTACGGTTTCTGGATGGTATTAATCGAGAAGAGTAATTCAGATAATGCTGCTGCCCAGCGACCAGAGTTGGGTACTGAGCCCGGGAGCCGCGCACGCGCGGTGGCGTCCCTGTGATCCCCATTGCTCTCTCCGCAGGTGACAGCCCTGCGATGCTGCGGTGCCTGCGAGGTGATGCCGCCGTGCTCGTTGCTGCTTCCTGGTAAGGAAAGGCCTCCTCCGCTCCTGCTGCAGCGTGGTGGTGTGTCGGACACGATTCCCTGTGTCGGGTGAGGCCTAGGGCTGCCGGCGAGGTGAGCGAGCCCCTTTGGTGGGTGCCGGGGTGTCTCCTTGTGTGCCTGCACTACTGGGGCTGGTGGGATGGGAAGCTTCAAACGACCTGCCGAGGCAGGCTTCTGGTATGCTAAAGGCGAGCGGGTGAGGGCAGCCCCAGGAGTTACCCAGGAGCTGATAGAAGGGAAGAGGGAAAGGAGGAGGAGGAGGATGACCTTTTCCCCCTGCCCAGGGTGCAGAAGATAGCCGACTCCCCAGCTCACCAGAGCTCCCCCTCAGCCTCCCCTGGCCCCACTTGCCCCGTGCTCCTGCCCCCAGCTCCGGCACGAGCGAGCTAGGCTACGCTACGTGCCTAGGAAGCCTCATCTCGTAAGAGCTGTGAGACACCCTTGTATTCTCTTCAGGTGGAGGATGGCCTAGAGTCTGGAGCTGCAGAAGAGGCAGGGCGGAGAGGAGGGGAAAGAAGCATCTGAACGGCTAAATTGTGCCAGCAGCGCTGAGAGCGAGAGTCGCGGTGAGTCCTGGGCCACTGGGGCCCCGTTGCCTCTCTTGTGCATCCTGGGCCCTCCCTGTCTCTCCCCTGGCCCCCTCTCTTTCCTTACCTGCTGCAAAATTTTTTTTAGTTTTTTTTTTTTGCACCCCCCCCCCGCCCCTTCTTTCTCCATCTCGCTCTGAGTGGCTCCCTGCCTCCCCGTCTTTTCAGGCCTCCCTCTCTCTGTCCTGTAGCCTGTGGCTACTTGTTCTTTCTCCGCCTCTCTCTGCCTGGCTCTGGCTCCGTTTTTATTTTTTCATTCCTCCTGCTCTGTCCTGTAGCCTGTCGGTATTGTGTCTTTCTCTGGCCCTCTTGGTCTGACTCCGTGTGTTACCGAAAAACGCGGTAAAATCGGAAATATCTATTCAACACCAATCTAGTATTAAAGAGCAGGCGTTCTTTATTCACGGCGCCAGATGCACGGGGGATCGCTCCTCCTGGCGTGCGTACCTCACACACCTTTCCCGTAGAATTTGTAGATCAAAATTTTACGTATTCATACATATTCATTATCGTCCTGTCTACTGATCGGTACAAACTGGCTCGTTCCGTATGTAAATCGCTGCGCAGGCTCGGTGGTGGTCCGTGAGTCGGTGGTCGCGATCTCCCCTGCCAGAATTGCCTTTTACCTTCTTGGCTCTTAATCTTGGCAGTCTTGGCTAGTTTTCTCAGTGCGCTACACGAAACCGCGTTTTGTCATCCGTTTCTGACAGAAGCACGTTGTCTGTTGTTCTGCTGACATTAACGATCGCCTAGGGACTAAAATGCAGATCGACAGATGCGCTGATTCGTACGCTCCGTGTTCCCGTAATGGAACACCGTCTCTGGTTGGTTGATTTCATCGCTTTGGTTACATTTCCCCCCTTTGGAAGTTTTGAAATAATCATTTTCTCAATACTTCCATCCTAGATCAATAATATTCCACTATGTCAGTTCAGTGTTTGGTTCATCTTCTCAAAATTTTCACTTGATTGTGGTCTCTAGGGCATATGCAGGTTCCATTTTATACCCAAAATTTTATTAATTTGTTGAACTACCTCTGCAAAAAAATGTGGTCCTCTCCCAGAGGACATTCCTGTTGGCACTCTAAATCTTGGTATTATTTCTTTCAGCAACATCTTAACTACTACTCTAGCTTTGTTGGTGCAGCACGAGAAAGCTTCTGGCCAACTAGAAAACTTGTCCATCAGCACTAACAAATACTGCTATATCTATTTTGTCTGGGTAACTCAGAAAACTTAATTTGCTAATAATTTCCGGGAGAATTTTTTGTTTTGTTACTCCTAAAGGTGGTTTCCTTTGGTTCAGGGGATTATTTCTAGGACAGATTGGACACTTAGCTACCATGGGTTTAACTGTTCTTGTCATGCCTACACACGCTACAGATGCTTTTAAACTCAAAACCGTAGCATCTACACCCTAATGTGTTTGCTCATGCTTTTCTTTTGCAAGTTCTGTCATAACTTGTGGGGTTGTTATTATTATTACTTGTTTTTCTGGTGTTACCTACCATCTCTGTGTTTTGTGATGCTTCCAATTGTTCTGCTAATTGCTCATCCAATTTATTATAATAATCTCGGTTTCAACTTTGGAATTCCGATCTGTTTTACTGGTACTAGTGCAAGGATACCTTGCTCTGCAGTCCTCTTTGCAGCTTTATCTGTCAATCGTTTGCTTATGTTTACAGCCGTCTGGCCGAATCGATGAGCTTTGCAACGCTTTACCGCCACTTCTTTTGGTTTCTGCACGTCTTCCGGAAGTTGGAGAATGTCTTCTTTATGCTGTATCAATGATTCTTGGGCTGATGGCAGTCCTTTTTCCTTCCCAGTAGCTCCATGATCGTGGATCACACCAAATGCATGTTTGGAATCAGTCTAGATATTTATCCTTCGTCCTTCTGCCGTTCGCAGAGCTCGCTTCAACGCTACCAATACTGCTTTCTGTGCTGAGGTGTTCGCAGGCAGCGCCCCTGACTCCATTCCCTCGGCGGTGATAACGACAGCATATCCGGCCATTCTCTTCTCGCCCAGAGCTGCTTCCATCTGTAAACAACTCCAGATCAGGATTTTCCCAGAGGTTTGTGTCTCAGGCCTGGTCTGCTGGAATAGACTTGTTCAATAGTTAGCAAGCGATCGTGTTCGAAATTGTCCGTAAGGTTTTCTGTTGTTAAAAACATAGCAGGATTCAGTATAGCAGTAGTCTTCGATTCCACATGGTCTTGTTCTAACAGAACAACTTGATATTTCAACATTCTGCTAAGGGATAGCCAACGACCCCCCTTTTGTTCTAAAACAGTCACCGCTATGTGCGGGACACATACTGTCATCTTTTGTCCCATTGTTAACTTTGGGGCTTCCTGGATCGGCAGCGCTGCTGTTGCCACTGCCCGTAAACATCCAGGCCATCTTTTACTCACGTGGTCGAGTTGTTTGGAGAAGTAGCCCACAGGTCTCTTCCAGGTTCCCAGTCGCTGTGTCAGCACTCCAAGGGCTAAATGTTGTCTTTCGTGGACAAACAACTCAAAAGGTTTAGCGAAATCGGGTAGGCCTAATGCAGGGGCCATCACTGAGGCTCTTTTCAGTTCTTTGAATGCCGTTTGGCATCCGGGCGTCCAGGTTAAATATTTATCCTTTGATTCTTTCAGTGCCTCATATAATGGTTTTACATACAGTCTGTAGTTCAGAATCCAGAGCTGACGCTATTTCACTATTTTCAGAAAAGCTCTCAGTTCCTTCGGGCCGCAAGGTTCGGGAATTTGACAAATAGTTTCTTTCTTTTCACTTTCTAATTGTCTTTGTCTTTGAGATATTTCGAATCCTAAATAAATGGCTGTTGCTTCTCCTATTTGGGTTTTGTTTCTGGAAACTCCGCATCTTCCTTGGCCCAGAAAATTTAAAAATTTCAAAACATTATTCTTTACTTTCTGCCACTATCAGAATGTCGTCTGCATTCTGTAACAATATGCCTCTCCCTGGGTTCTGTTTTTTCTAGACATTTCTATATTTCTAATTTTTTTTCTTGCCAGCTGAGTCCCAAATATCGTAGGACTAATTTTAAATCCTTGTGGAAGTACGGTCCATGTTAGCTGTGTCTTTCATTCTGTGGTGGGGCTTTCCCATTCCAAAGCAAATAGGCTTTGACTTTTTATGCCTGGAGGTATGCAAAAGAAGGCATCCTTCAAATCTAGTACAGTAAACCATTTATGCTCCTCCTTTAAAAGAGGTCAGTAAAGTGTATGGATTAGCTACTACCGGATGTAGATCTTGGACCACCTGAGATATAGCCCTTAAATCGTGAACCAGCTAATACTCTTTGCCTCTAGATTTCTTTACTGGCGGCACAGGAGTACTATATTCTGATTCACATTCTATTAAGAGCTCATATTCTGAAACAAATTTATAATTAACTTCTCTAATCCTTTTCGAGCCTCTCGCTTAATACGGTATTGTTTTTGCCTTACCGGCTTGGCTCCAGGCTTTAAGGTTACTTTTACCGGCTCTGCCCGCTTAGGTCGCTCCGGAGCTCCGCTCGCTCAAACCAAAGGAATTACTACGTTTTCCACTTCTTCGGGAACCTGTTCCTCCCTGGAGGAATCCTGTAACATAAACGCTCTCGCCTCTGTGGCTTTTGATTCTGTTCTGGTATTAGTAATTTAATCTCTCCATCTTTAAAAGTTACTTGAGCATCTAATTTACTTAATAGATCTCATCATAACAGAGGCAGTGGACATTCAGGCATATACAGAAACTGGTGAGTTGCCCATTGCTTCTCCAATTTAAACTTTAATGGCTCTAAGAAAGGCTAATTTTTCTTTGCCCTGTCGCACTAACAACACCTACTGGTTTATGATCAACTTTCTCTTTACGTGTATTCAATACCAAAGAAGTGGCTCCCGTATCTACCAAAAATTCTATTTCTTCATTCCCTAGCTTCAGTGTAACCAGGTGTTCAGCTAGGGTTGATTCCTCTGGTCTCCTTCATGCCAAGCTACTTCAAGCATTTTACCCAGATCTCTGGATTCAGGTTCTTCTAGTTTCTGAAGGTTTTTTTACTCCCCCCCCACACCCCCCCCAATCTGGGGCTGATTGTCTTATGAATATAGAGACCAACTGAATTGCTTTTTCTGTGTTTTTCTGGGTTCAAATGAGTATATTTTCTGGTGGTCACCTTCAGTCTTTCCATAAAGGCTGAAGGGGACTCCTTTAATTCTTGTCTCACTTAATAAATGGGTCAAAATTTATGGCTTTTGGCATTGCATGTCTTACTCCAAATAAAATCTGTCTCTGACATCTAGTCAACATTCCCCTGGGTCCTGGCTGATTAGGGTCCCACTCGGGATTTGTAGATGGAAAATTCTTATTCGTTGTTCTCTGTAAATTCCTGTTAGCATGTGCTCCCTGCACCTGCCTTCTGGCTGTATTCAATACTATTTTCTTGTCAGTTCCATCAAGTGAAGTGTCCAGTATCACAAGTAGAGCAACACTTCAAGTTCTCACCACATTTTCCTCTTTTCAGAAACATTGCCGTAGAATCCTGTGGACATATCTCACGCTGTTTCTGCCACTCTGGATGATTCCACAGTGTAAAGAACAAATCAACATATGCCACTTCTTCCCATTTGCCTTCCCTTTTTACAAAACAACATTAATTGCAAGATGGTATGATATTGCAATGTCTCCTGTTCTGGCCATTCGTGCCCACCTTCCAATTGATACGTTGGGCACCAATGATTGCAATATTCAATTAATGGTTTCCGAGTTAGTGGGTCATCACCCCCGATGTCTTTCCAGTGCTTCAAAGTACATCCCAAAGGTGTTCTCTGTGGGATAGGTTTCTTACTCAGAAATGCTCCCATCTCCCAGTCGACTAGCAGTTGTGATAGTGCACTATCACAAATAGTAGTCAGAGGGACTCCAACCCCCGTTAGAGGTCTCACTGGGATCTGTAGCCCCCTGCTAGATATCCCTGGAGACTTCAACCCCCTGTTGAAGACCCCCCTACCCTCGGGTCCCGCTCCACAGGCTTTCGCCTAGCAGAGACTTACCAACCGAGGTACCTCTTGGCCCCAACCCTGCGTGGCTTTTGCCGCGCCTTACGGGCAGGCCTGTGGGACTCAAACCCACTGTCCTGTCCTATGTGGGAAGCTAACGCCACATATTATTCTACCTAAGTTTCTTCGTAAACGAATGCCTTGTTTACTTCAGTCCAGGGGATCTTTCTCAGAATTCTCTGGCCTGGGGATCGGAAGCTCTCCCCAAGAATTCCTTGGGGCTGGCTGCAGGTCCCACGGTCCTGCGGATCCGTCGAGATTCAAAAGCAGGTTCCCATCTGGGGTGCCAAAACTGTTACCAAAAAACACGGTAAAATCGGAAATATCTATTCAACACCAATCTAGTATTAAAGAGCAGGCGTTCTTTATTCACGGCGCCAGATGCACGGGGGATCGCTCCTCCTGGCGTGCGTACCTCACACACCTTTCCCGTAGAATTTGTAGATCAAAATTTTACGTATTCATACATATTCATTATCGTCCTGTCTACTGATTGGTACAAACTTGCTCGTTCCGTATGTAAATCGCTGCGCAGGCTCGGTGGTGGTCCGTGAGTCGGTGGTCGCGATCTCCCCCTGCCAGAATTGCCTTTTACCTTCTTGGCTCTTAATCTTGGCAGTCTTGGCTAGTTTTCTCAGTGCGCTACACGAAACCGCGTTTTGTCATCCGTTTCTGACAGAAGCACGTTGTCTGTTGTTCTGCTGACATTAACGATCGCCTAGGGACTAAAATGCAGATCGACAGATACGCTGATTCGTACGCTCCGTGTTCCCGTAATGGAACACCGTCTCTGGTTGGTTGATTTCATCGCTTTGGTTACATTTCCCCCCTTTGGAAGTTTTGAAATAATCATTTTCTCAATACTTCCATCTTAGATCAATAATATTCCACTATGTCAGTTCAGTGTTTGGTTCATCTTCTCAAAATTTTCACTTGATTGTGGTCTCTAGGGCATATGCAGGTTCCATTTTATACCCAAAATTTTATTAATTTGTTGAACTACCTCTGCAAAAAAATGTGGTCCTCTCCCAGAGGACATTCCTGTTGGCACTCTAAATCTTGGTATTATTTCTTTCAGCAACATCTTAACTACTACTCTAGCTTTGTTGGTGCAGCACGAGAAAGCTTCTGGCCAACTAGAAAACTTGTCCATCAGCACTAACAAATACTGCTATATCTATTTTGTCTGGGTAACTCAGAAAACTTAATTTGCTAATAATTTCCGGGAGAATTTTTTGTTTTGTTACTCCTAAAGGTGGTTTCCTTTGGTTCAGGGGATTATTTCTAGGACAGATTGGACACTTAGCTACCATGGGTTTAACTGTTCTTGTCATGCCTACACACGCTACAGATGCTTTTAAACTCAAAACCGTAGCATCTACACCCTAATGTGTTTGCTCATGCTTTTCTTTTGCAAGTTCTGTCATAACTTGTGGGGTTGTTATTATTATTACTTGTTTTTCTGGTGTTACCTACCATCTCTCTGTGTTTTGTGATGCTTCCAATTGTTCTGCTAATTGCTCATCCAATTTATTATAATAATCTCGGTTTCAACTTTGGAATTCCGATCTGTTTTACTGGTACTAGTGCAAGGATACCTTGCTCTGCAGTCCTCTTTGCAGCTTTATCTGTCAATCGTTTGCTTATGTTTACAGCCGTCTGGCCGAATCGATGAGCTTTGCAACGCTTTACCGCCACTTCTTTTGGTTTCTGCACGTCTTCCGGAAGTTGGAGAATGTCTTCTTTATGCTGTATCAATGATTCTTGGGCTGATGGCAGTCCTTTTTCCTTCCCAGTAGCTCCATGATCGTGGATCACACCAAATGCATGTTTGGAATCAGTCTAGATATTTATCCTTCGTCCTTCTGCCATTCGCAGAGCTCGCTTCAACGCTACCAATACTGCTTTCTGTGCTGAGGTGTTCGCAGGCAGCGCCCCTGACTCCATTCCCTCGGCGGTGATAACGACAGCATATCCGGCCATTCTCTTCTCGCCCAGAGCTGCTTCCATCTGTAAACAACTCCAGATCAGGATTTTCCCAGAGGTTTGTGTCTCAGGCCTGGTCTGCTGGAATAGACTTGTTCAATAGTTAGCAAGCGATCGTGTTCGAAGTTGTCCGTAAGGTTTTCTGTTGTTAAAAACATAGCAGGATTCAGTATAGCAGTAGTCTTCGATTCCACATGGTCTTGTTCTAACAGAACAACTTGATATTTCAACATTCTGCTAAGGGATAGCCAACGACCCCCCTTTTGTTCTAAAACAGTCACCGCTATGTGCGGGACACATACTGTCATCTTTTGTCCCATTGTTAACTTTGGGGCTTCCTGGATCGGCAGCGCTGCTGTTGCCACTGCCCGTAAACATCCAGGCCATCTTTTACTCACGTGGTCGAGTTGTTTGGAGAAGTAGCCCACGGGTCTCTTCCAGGTTCCCAGTCGCTGTGTCAGCACTCCAAGGGCTAAATGTTGTCTTTCGTGGACAAACAACTCAAAAGGTTTAGCGAAATCGGGTAGGCCTAATGCAGGGGCCATCACTGAGGCTCTTTTCAGTTCTTTGAATGCCGTTTGGCATCCGGGCGTCCAGGTTAAATATTTATCCTTTGATTCTTTCAGTGCCTCATATAATGGTTTTACATACAGTCTGTAGTTCAGAATCCAGAGCTGACGCTATTTCACTATTTTCAGAAAAGCTCTCAGTTCCTTCGGGCCGCAAGGTTCGGGAATTTGACAAATAGTTTCTTTCTTTTCACTTTCTAATTGTCTTTGTCTTTGAGATATTTCGAATCCTAAATAAATGGCTGTTGCTTCTCCTATTTGGGTTTTGTTTCTGGAAACTCCGCATCTTCCTTGGCCCAGAAAATTTAAAAATTTCAAAACATTATTCTTTACTTTCTGCCACTATCAGAATGTCGTCTGCATTCTGTAACAGTATGCCTCTCCCTGGGTTCTGTTTTTTCTAGACATTTCTATATTTCTAATTTTTTTTCTTGCCAGCTGAGTCCCAAATATCGTAGGACTAATTTTAAATCCTTGTGGAAGTACGGTCCATGTTAGCTGTGTCTTTCATTCTGTGGTGGGGCTTTCCCATTCCAAAGCAAATAGGCTTTGACTTTTTATGCCTGGAGGTATGCAAAAGAAGGCATCCTTCAAATCTAGTACAGTAAACCATTTATGCTCCTCCTTTAAAAGAGGTCAGTAAAGTGTATGGATTAGCTACTACCGGATGTAGATCTTGGACCACCTGAGATATAGCCCTTAAATCGTGAACCAGCTAATACTCTTTGCCTCTAGATTTCTTTACTGGCGGCACAGGAGTACTATATTCTGATTCACATTCTACTAAGAGCTCATATTCTGAAACAAATTTATAATTAACTTCTCTAATCCTTTTCGAGCCTCTCGCTTAATACGGTATTGTTTTTGCCTTACCGGCTTGGCTCCAGGCTTTAAGGTTACTTTTACCGGCTCTGCCCGCTTAGGTCGCTCCGGAGCTCCGCTCGCTCAAACCAAAGGAATTACTACGTTTTCCACTTCTTCGGGAACCTGTTCCTCCCTGGAGGAATCCTGTAACATAAACGCTCTCGCCTCTGTGGCTTTTGATTCTGTTCTGGTATTAGTAATTTAATCTCTCCATCTTTAAAAGTTACTTGAGCATCTAATTTACTTAATAGATCTCATCATAACAGAGGCAGTGGACATTCAGGCATATACAGAAACTGGTGAGTTGCCCATTGCTTCTCCAATTTAAACTTTAATGGCTCTAAGAAAGGCTAATTTTTCTTTGCCCTGTCGCACTAACAACACCTACTGGTTTATGATCAACTTTCTCTTTACGTGTATTCAATACCAAAGAAGTGGCTCCCGTATCTACCAAAAAGTCTATTTCTTCATTCCCTAGCTTCAGTGTAACCAGGTGTTCAGCTAGGGTTGATTCCTCTGGTCTCCTTCATGCCAAGCTACTTCAAGCATTTTACCCAGATCTCTGGATTCAGGTTCTTCTAGTTTCTGAAGGTTTTTTTACCCCCCCCCCACACCCCCCCCAATCTGGGGCTGATTGTCTTATGAATATAGAGACCAACTGAATTGCTTTTTCTGTTTTTTTCTGGGTTCAAATGAGTATATTTTCTGGTGGTCACCTTCAGCCTTTCCATAAAGGCTGAAGGGGGGGACTCCTTTAATTCTTGTCTCACTTAATAAATGGGTCAAAATTTATGGCTTTTGGCATTGCATGTCTTACTCCAAATAAAATCTGTCTCTGACATCTAGTCAACATTCCCCTGGGTCCTGGCTGATTAGGGTCCCACTCGGGATTTGTAGATGGAAAATTCTTATTCGTTGTTCTCTGTAAATTCCTGTTAGCATGTGCTCCCTGCACCTGCCTTCTGGCTGTATTCAATACTATTTTCTTGTCAGTTCCATCAAGTGAAGTATCCAGTATCACAAGTAGAGCAACACTTCAAGTTCTCACCACATTTTCCTCTTTTCAGAAACATTGCCGTAGAATCCTGTGGACATATCTCACGCTGTTTCTGCCACTCTGGATGATTCCACAGTGTAAAGAACAAATCAACATATGCCACTTCTTCCCATTTGCCTTCCCTTTTTACAAAACAACATTAATTGCAAGATGGTATGATATTGCAATGTCTCCTGTTCTGGCCATTCGTGCCCACCTTCCAATTGATACGTTGGGCACCAATGATTGCAATATTCAATTAATGGTTTCCGAGTTAGTGGGTCATCACCCCCGATGTCTTTCCAGTGCTTCAAAGTACATCCCAAAGGTGTTCTCTGTGGGATAGGTTTCTTACTCAGAAATGCTCCCATCTCCCAGTCGACTAGCAGTTGTGATAGTGCACTATCACAAATAGTAGTCAGAGGGACTCCAACCCCCGTTAGAGGTCTCACTGGGATCTGTAGCCCCCTGCTAGATATCCCTGGAGACTTCAACCCCCTGTTGAAGACCCCCCTACCCTCGGGTCCCGCTCCACAGGCTTTCGCCTAGCAGAGACTTACCAACCGAGGTACCTCTTGGCCCCAACCCTGCGTGGCTTTTGCCGCGCCTTACGGGCAGGCCTGTGGGACTCAAACCCACTATCCTGTCCTATGTGGGAAGCTAACGCCACATATTATTCTACCTAAGTTTCTTCGTAAACGAATGCCTTGTTTACTTCAGTCCAGGGGATCTTTCTCAGAATTCTCTGGCCTGGGGATCGGAAGCTCTCCCCAAGAATTCCTTGGGGCTGGCTGCAGGTCCCACGGTCCTGCGGATCCGTCGAGATTCAAAAGCAGGTTCCCATCTGGGGTGCCAAAACTGTTACCAAAAAACACGGTAAAATCGGAAATATCTATTCAACACCAATCTAGTATTAAAGAGCAGGCGTTCTTTATTCACGGCGCCAGATGCACGGGGGATCGCTCCTCCTGGCGTGCGTACCTCACACACCTTTCCCGTAGAATTTGTAGATCAAAATTTTACGTATTCATACATATTCATTATCGTCCTGTCTACTGATCGGTACAAACTTGCTCGTTCCGTATGTAAATCGCTGCGCAGGCTCGGTGGTGGTCCGTGAGTCGGTGGTCGCAATCTCCCCCTGCCAGAATTGCCTTTTACCTTCTTGGCTCTTAATCTTGGCAGTCTTGGCTAGTTTTCTCAGTGCGCTACACGAAACCGCGTTTTGTCATCCGTTTCTGACAGAAGCACGTTGTCTGTTGTTCTGCTGACATTAACGATCGCCTAGGGACTAAAATGCAGATCGACAGATACGCTGATTCGTACGCTCCATGTTCCCGTAATGGAACACCGTCTCTGGTTGGTTGATTTCATCGCTTTGGTTACATTTCCCCCCTTTGGAAGTTTTGAAATAATCATTTTCTCAATACTTCCATCTTAGATCAATAATATTCCACTATGTCAGTTCAGTGTTTGGTTCATCTTCTCAAAATTTTCACTTGATTGTGGTCTCTAGGGCATATGCAGGTTCCATTTTATACCCAAAATTTTATTAATTTGTTGAACTACCTCTGCAAAAAAATGTGGTCCTCTCCCAGAGGACATTCCTGTTGGCACTCTAAATCTTGGTATTATTTCTTTCAGCAACATCTTAACTACTACTCTAGCTTTGTTGGTGCAGCACGAGAAAGCTTCTGGCCAACTAGAAAACTTGTCCATCAGCACTAACAAATACTGCTATATCTATTTTGTCTGGGTAACTCAGAAAACTTAATTTGCTAATAATTTCCGGGAGAATTTTTTGTTTTGTTACTCCTAAAGGTGGTTTCCTTTGGTTCAGGGGATTATTTCTAGGACAGATTGGACACTTAGCTACCATGGGTTTAACTGTTCTTGTCATGCCTACACACGCTACAGATGCTTTTAAACTCAAAACCGTAGCATCTACACCCTAATGTGTTTGCTCATGCTTTTCTTTTGCAAGTTCTGTCATAACTTGTGGGGTTGTTATTATTATTACTTGTTTTTCTGGTGTTACCTACCATCTCTGTGTTTTGTGATGCTTCCAATTGTTCTGCTAATTGCTCATCCAATTTATTATAATAATCTCGGTTTCAACTTTGGAATTCCGATCTGTTTTACTGGTACTAGTGCAAGGATACCTTGCTCTGCAGTCCTCTTTGCAGCTTTATCTGTCAATCGTTTGCTTATGTTTACAGCCGTCTGGCCGAATCGATGAGCTTTGCAACGCTTTACCGCCACTTCTTTTGGTTTCTGCACGTCTTCCGGAAGTTGGAGAATGTCTTCTTTATGCTGTATCAATGATTCTTGGGCTGATGGCAGTCCTTTTTCCTTCCCAGTAGCTCCATGATCGTGGATCACACCAAATGCATGTTTGGAATCAGTCTAGATATTTATCCTTCGTCCTTCTGCCATTCGCAGAGCTCGCTTCAACGCTACCAATACTGCTTTCTGTGCTGAGGTGTTCGCAGGCAGCGCCCCTGACTCCATTCCCTCGGCGGTGATAACGACAGCATATCCGGCCATTCTCTTCTCGCCCAGAGCTGCTTCCATCTGTAAACAACTCCAGATCAGGATTTTCCCAGAGGTTTGTGTCTCAGGCCTGGTCTGCTGGAATAGACTTGTTCAATAGTTAGCAAGCGATCGTGTTCGAAGTTGTCCGTAAGGTTTTCTGTTGTTAAAAACATAGCAGGATTCAGTATAGCAGTAGTCTTCGATTCCACATGGTCTTGTTCTAACAGAACAACTTGATATTTCAACATTCTGCTAAGGGATAGCCAACGACCCCCCTTTTGTTCTAAAACAGTCACCGCTATGTGCGGGACACATACTGTCATCTTTTGTCCCATTGTTAACTTTGGGGCTTCCTGGATCGGCAGCGCTGCTGTTGCCACTGCCCGTAAACATCCAGGCCATCTTTTACTCACGTGGTCGAGTTGTTTGGAGAAGTAGCCCACGGGTCTCTTCCAGGTTCCCAGTCGCTGTGTCAGCACTCCAAGGGCTAAATGTTGTCTTTCGTGGACAAACAACTCAAAAGGTTTAGCGAAATCGGGTAGGCCTAATGCAGGGGCCATCACTGAGGCTCTTTTCAGTTCTTTGAATGCCGTTTGGCATCCGGGCGTCCAGGTTAAATATTTATCCTTTGATTCTTTCAGTGCCTCATATAATGGTTTTACATACAGTCTGTAGTTCAGAATCCAGAGCTGACGCTATTTCACTATTTTCAGAAAAGCTCTCAGTTCCTTCGGGCCGCAAGGTTCGGGAATTTGACAAATAGTTTCTTTCTTTTCACTTTCTAATTGTCTTTGTCTTTGAGATATTTCGAATCCTAAATAAATGGCTGTTGCTTCTCCTATTTGGGTTTTGTTTCTGGAAACTCCGCATCTTCCTTGGCCCAGAAAATTTAAAAATTTCAAAACATTATTCTTTACTTTCTGCCACTATCAGAATGTCGTCTGCATTCTGTAACAGTATGCCTCTCCCTGGGTTCTGTTTTTTCTAGACATTTCTATATTTCTAATTTTTTTTCTTGCCAGCTGAGTCCCAAATATCGTAGGACTAATTTTAAATCCTTGTGGAAGTACGGTCCATGTTAGCTGTGTCTTTCATTCTGTGGTGGGGCTTTCCCATTCCAAAGCAAATAGGCTTTGACTTTTTATGCCTGGAGGTATGCAAAAGAAGGCATCCTTCAAATCTAGTACAGTAAACCATTTATGCTCCTCCTTTAAAAGAGGTCAGTAAAGTGTATGGATTAGCTACTACCGGATGTAGATCTTGGACCACCTGAGATATAGCCCTTAAATCGTGAACCAGCTAATACTCTTTGCCTCTAGATTTCTTTACTGGCGGCACAGGAGTACTATATTCTGATTCACATTCTACTAAGAGCTCATATTCTGAAACAAATTTATAATTAACTTCTCTAATCCTTTTCGAGCCTCTCGCTTAATACGGTATTGTTTTTGCCTTACCGGCTTGGCTCCAGGCTTTAAGGTTACTTTTACCGGCTCTGCCCGCTTAGGTCGCTCCGGAGCTCCGCTCGCTCAAACCAAAGGAATTACTACGTTTTCCACTTCTTCGGGAACCTGTTCCTCCCTGGAGGAATCCTGTAACATAAACGCTCTCGCCTCTGTGGCTTTTGATTCTGTTCTGGTATTAGTAATTTAATCTCTCCATCTTTAAAAGTTACTTGAGCATCTAATTTACTTAATAGATCTCATCATAACAGAGGCAGTGGACATTCAGGCATATACAGAAACTGGTGAGTTGCCCATTGCTTCTCCAATTTAAACTTTAATGGCTCTAAGAAAGGCTAATTTTTCTTTGCCCTGTCGCACTAACAACACCTACTGGTTTATGATCAACTTTCTCTTTACGTGTATTCAATACCAAAGAAGTGGCTCCCGTATCTACCAAAAAGTCTATTTCTTCATTCCCTAGCTTCAGTGTAACCAGGTGTTCAGCTAGGGTTGATTCCTCTGGTCTCCTTCATGCCAAGCTACTTCAAGCATTTTACCCAGATCTCTGGATTCAGGTTCTTCTAGTTTCTGAAGGTTTTTTTACTCCCCCCCCCACCCCCCCCAATCTGGGGCTGATTGTCTTATGAATATAGAGACCAACTGAATTGCTTTTTCTGTTTTTTTCTGGGTTCAAATGAGTATATTTTCTGGTGGTCACCTTCAGCCTTTCCATAAAGGCTGAAGGGGGGGACTCCTTTAATTCTTGTCTCACTTAATAAATGGGTCAAAATTTATGGCTTTTGGCATTGCATGTCTTACTCCAAATAAAATCTGTCTCTGACATCTAGTCAACATTCCCCTGGGTCCTGGCTGATTAGGGTCCCACTCGGGATTTGTAGATGGAAAATTCTTATTCGTTGTTCTCTGTAAATTCCTGTTAGCATGTGCTCCCTGCACCTGCCTTCTGGCTGTATTCAATACTATTTTCTTGTCAGTTCCATCAAGTGAAGTATCCAGTATCACAAGTAGAGCAACACTTCAAGTTCTCACCACATTTTCCTCTTTTCAGAAACATTGCTGTAGAATCCTGTGGACATATCTCACGCTGTTTCTGCCACGCTGGATGATTCCACAGTGTAAAGAACAAATCAACATATGCCACTTCTTCCCATTTGCCTTCCCTTTTTACAAAACAACATTAATTGCAAGATGGTATGATATTGCAATGTCTCCTGTTCTGGCCATTCGTGCCCACCTTCCAATTGATACGTTGGGCACCAATGATTGCAATATTCCATTAATGGTTTCCGAGTTAGTGGGTCATCACCCCCGATGTCTTTGCAGTGCTTCAAAGTACATCCCAAAGGTGTTCTCTGTGGGATAGGTTTCTTACTCAGAAATGCTCCCATCTCCCAGTCGACTAGCAGTTGTGATAGTGCACTATCACAAATAGTAGTCAGAGGGACTCCAACCCCCGTTAGAGGTCTCACTGGGATCTGTAGCCCCCTGCTAGATATCCCTGGAGACTTCAACCCCCTGTTGAAGACCCCCCTACCCTCGGGTCCCGCTCCACAGGCTTTCGCCTAGCAGAGACTTACCAACCGAGGTACCTCTTGGCCCCAACCCTGCGTGGCTTTCGCCGCGCCTTACGGGCAGGCCTGTGGGACTCAAACCCACTATCCTGTCCTATGTGGGAAGCTAACGCCACATATTATTCTACCTAAGTTTCTTCGTAAACGAATGCCTTGTTTACTTCAGTCCAGGGGATCTTTCTCAGAATTCTCTGGCCTGGGGATCGGAAGCTCTCCCCAAGAATTCCTTGGGGCTGGCTGCAGGTCCCACGGTCCTGCGGATCCGTCGAGATTCAAAAGCAGGTTCCCATCTGGGGTGCCAAAACTGTTACCAAAAAACACGGTAAAATCGGAAATATCTATTCAACACCAATCTAGTATTAAAGAGCAGGCGTTCTTTATTCACGGCGCCAGATGCACGGGGGATCGCTCCTCCTGGCGTGCGTACCTCACACACCTTTCCCGTAGAATTTGTAGATCAAAATTTTACGTATTCATACATATTCATTATCGTCCTGTCTACTGATCGGTACAAACTTGCTCGTTCCGTATGTAAATCGCTGCGCAGGCTCGGTGGTGGTCCGTGAGTCGGTGGTCGCAATCTCCCCCTGCCAGAATTGCCTTTTACCTTCTTGGCTCTTAATCTTGGCAGTCTTGGCTAGTTTTCTCAGTGCGCTACACGAAACCGCGTTTTGTCATCCGTTTCTGACAGAAGCACGTTGTCTGTTGTTCTGCTGACATTAACGATCGCCTAGGGACTAAAATGCAGATCGACAGATACGCTGATTCGTACGCTCCATGTTCCCGTAATGGAACACCGTCTCTGGTTGGTTGATTTCATCGCTTTGGTTACATTTCCCCCCTTTGGAAGTTTTGAAATAATCATTTTCTCAATACTTCCATCTTAGATCAATAATATTCCACTATGTCAGTTCAGTGTTTGGTTCATCTTCTCAAAATTTTCACTTGATTGTGGTCTCTAGGGCATATGCAGGTTCCATTTTATACCCAAAATTTTATTAATTTGTTGAACTACCTCTGCAAAAAAATGTGGTCCTCTCCCAGAGGACATTCCTGTTGGCACTCTAAATCTTGGTATTATTTCTTTCAGCAACATCTTAACTACTACTCTAGCTTTGTTGGTGCAGCACGAGAAAGCTTCTGGCCAACTAGAAAACTTGTCCATCAGCACTAACAAATACTGCTATATCTATTTTGTCTGGGTAACTCAGAAAACTTAATTTGCTAATAATTTCCGGGAGAATTTTTTGTTTTGTTACTCCTAAAGGTGGTTTCCTTTGGTTCAGGGGATTATTTCTAGGACAGATTGGACACTTAGCTACCATGGGTTTAACTGTTCTTGTCATGCCTACACACGCTACAGATGCTTTTAAACTCAAAACCGTAGCATCTACACCCTAATGTGTTTGCTCATGCTTTTCTTTTGCAAGTTCTGTCATAACTTGTGGGGTTGTTATTATTATTACTTGTTTTTCTGGTGTTACCTACCATCTCTGTGTTTTGTGATGCTTCCAATTGTTCTGCTAATTGCTCATCCAATTTATTATAATAATCTCGGTTTCAACTTTGGAATTCCGATCTGTTTTACTGGTACTAGTGCAAGGATACCTTGCTCTGCAGTCCTCTTTGCAGCTTTATCTGTCAATCGTTTGCTTATGTTTACAGCCGTCTGGCCGAATCGATGAGCTTTGCAACGCTTTACCGCCACTTCTTTTGGTTTCTGCACGTCTTCCGGAAGTTGGAGAATGTCTTCTTTATGCTGTATCAATGATTCTTGGGCTGATGGCAGTCCTTTTTCCTTCCCAGTAGCTCCATGATCGTGGATCACACCAAATGCATGTTTGGAATCAGTCTAGATATTTATCCTTCGTCCTTCTGCCATTCGCAGAGCTCGCTTCAACGCTACCAATACTGCTTTCTGTGCTGAGGTGTTCGCAGGCAGCGCCCCTGACTCCATTCCCTCGGCGGTGATAACGACAGCATATCCGGCCATTCTCTTCTCGCCCAGAGCTGCTTCCATCTGTAAACAACTCCAGATCAGGATTTTCCCAGAGGTTTGTGTCTCAGGCCTGGTCTGCTGGAATAGACTTGTTCAATAGTTAGCAAGCGATCGTGTTCGAAATTGTCCGTAAGGTTTTCTGTTGTTAAAAACATAGCAGGATTCAGTATAGCAGTAGTCTTCGATTCCACATGGTCTTGTTCTAACAGAACAACTTGATATTTCAACATTCTGCTAAGGGATAGCCAACGACCCCCCTTTTGTTCTAAAACAGTCACCGCTATGTGCGGGACACATACTGTCATCTTTTGTCCCATTGTTAACTTTGGGGCTTCCTGGATCGGCAGCGCTGCTGTTGCCACTGCCCGTAAACATCCAGGCCATCTTTTACTCACGTGGTCGAGTTGTTTGGAGAAGTAGCCCACGGGTCTCTTCCAGGTTCCCAGTCGCTGTGTCAGCACTCCAAGGGCTAAATGTTGTCTTTCGTGGACAAACAACTCAAAAGGTTTAGCGAAATCGGGTAGGCCTAATGCAGGGGCCATCACTGAGGCTCTTTTCAGTTCTTTGAATGCCGTTTGGCATCCGGGCGTCCAGGTTAAATATTTATCCTTTGATTCTTTCAGTGCCTCATATAATGGTTTTACATACAGTCTGTAGTTCAGAATCCAGAGCTGACGCTATTTCACTATTTTCAGAAAAGCTCTCAGTTCCTTCGGGCCGCAAGGTTCGGGAATTTGACAAATAGTTTCTTTCTTTTCACTTTCTAATTGTCTTTGTCTTTGAGATATTTCGAATCCTAAATAAATGGCTGTTGCTTCTCCTATTTGGGTTTTGTTTCTGGAAACTCCGCATCTTCCTTGGCCCAGAAAATTTAAAAATTTCAAAACATTATTCTTTACTTTCTGCCACTATCAGAATGTCGTCTGCATTCTGTAACAGTATGCCTCTCCCTGGGTTCTGTTTTTTCTAGACATTTCTATATTTCTAATTTTTTTTCTTGCCAGCTGAGTCCCAAATATCGTAGGACTAATTTTAAATCCTTGTGGAAGTACGGTCCATGTTAGCTGTGTCTTTCATTCTGTGGTGGGGCTTTCCCATTCCAAAGCAAATAGGCTTTGACTTTTTATGCCTGGAGGTATGCAAAAGAAGGCATCCTTCAAATCTAGTACAGTAAACCATTTATGCTCCTCCTTTAAAAGAGGTCAGTAAAGTGTATGGATTAGCTACTACCGGATGTAGATCTTGGACCACCTGAGATATAGCCCTTAAATCGTGAACCAGCTAATACTCTTTGCCTCTAGATTTCTTTACTGGCGGCACAGGAGTACTATATTCTGATTCACATTCTACTAAGAGCTCATATTCTGAAACAAATTTATAATTAACTTCTCTAATCCTTTTCGAGCCTCTCGCTTAATACGGTATTGTTTTTGCCTTACCGGCTTGGCTCCAGGCTTTAAGGTTACTTTTACCGGCTCTGCCCGCTTAGGTCGCTCCGGAGCTCCGCTCGCTCAAACCAAAGGAATTACTACGTTTTCCACTTCTTCGGGAACCTGTTCCTCCCTGGAGGAATCCTGTAACATAAACGCTCTCGCCTCTGTGGCTTTTGATTCTGTTCTGGTATTAGTAATTTAATCTCTCCATCTTTAAAAGTTACTTGAGCATCTAATTTACTTAATAGATCTCATCATAACAGAGGCAGTGGACATTCAGGCATATACAGAAACTGGTGAGTTGCCCATTGCTTCTCCAATTTAAACTTTAATGGCTCTAAGAAAGGCTAATTTTTCTTTGCCCTGTCGCACTAACAACACCTACTGGTTTATGATCAACTTTCTCTTTACGTGTATTCAATACCAAAGAAGTGGCTCCCGTATCTACCAAAAAGTCTATTTCTTCATTCCCTAGCTTCAGTGTAACCAGGTGTTCAGCTAGGGTTGATTCCTCTGGTCTCCTTCATGCCAAGCTACTTCAAGCATTTTACCCAGATCTCTGGATTCAGGTTCTTCTAGTTTCTGAAGGTTTTTTTACTCCCCCCCCCACCCCCCCCAATCTGGGGCTGATTGTCTTATGAATATAGAGACCAACTGAATTGCTTTTTCTGTTTTTTTCTGGGTTCAAATGAGTATATTTTCTGGTGGTCACCTTCAGCCTTTCCATAAAGGCTGAAGGGGGGGACTCCTTTAATTCTTGTCTCACTTAATAAATGGGTCAAAATTTATGGCTTTTGGCATTGCATGTCTTACTCCAAATAAAATCTGTCTCTGACATCTAGTCAACATTCCCCTGGGTCCTGGCTGATTAGGGTCCCACTCGGGATTTGTAGATGGAAAATTCTTATTCGTTGTTCTCTGTAAATTCCTGTTAGCATGTGCTCCCTGCACCTGCCTTCTGGCTGTATTCAATACTATTTTCTTGTCAGTTCCATCAAGTGAAGTATCCAGTATCACAAGTAGAGCAACACTTCAAGTTCTCACCACATTTTCCTCTTTTCAGAAACATTGCTGTAGAATCCTGTGGACATATCTCACGCTGTTTCTGCCACGCTGGATGATTCCACAGTGTAAAGAACAAATCAACATATGCCACTTCTTCCCATTTGCCTTCCCTTTTTACAAAACAACATTAATTGCAAGATGGTATGATATTGCAATGTCTCCTGTTCTGGCCATTCGTGCCCACCTTCCAATTGATACGTTGGGCACCAATGATTGCAATATTCCATTAATGGTTTCCGAGTTAGTGGGTCATCACCCCCGATGTCTTTGCAGTGCTTCAAAGTACATCCCAAAGGTGTTCTCTGTGGGATAGGTTTCTTACTCAGAAATGCTCCCATCTCCCAGTCGACTAGCAGTTGTGATAGTGCACTATCACAAATAGTAGTCAGAGGGACTCCAACCCCCGTTAGAGGTCTCACTGGGATCTGTAGCCCCCTGCTAGATATCCCTGGAGACTTCAACCCCCTGTTGAAGACCCCCCTACCCTCGGGTCCCGCTCCACAGGCTTTCGCCTAGCAGAGACTTACCAACCGAGGTACCTCTTGGCCCCAACCCTGCGTGGCTTTCGCCGCGCCTTACGGGCAGGCCTGTGGGACTCAAACCCACTATCCTGTCCTATGTGGGAAGCTAACGCCACATATTATTCTACCTAAGTTTCTTCGTAAACGAATGCCTTGTTTACTTCAGTCCAGGGGATCTTTCTCAGAATTCTCTGGCCTGGGGATCGGAAGCTCTCCCCAAGAATTCCTTGGGGCTGGCTGCAGGTCCCACGGTCCTGCGGATCCGTCGAGATTCAAAAGCAGGTTCCCATCTGGGGTGCCAAAACTGTTACCAAAAAACACGGTAAAATCGGAAATATCTATTCAACACCAATCTAGTATTAAAGAGCAGGCGTTCTTTATTCACGGCGCCAGATGCACGGGGGATCGCTCCTCCTGGCGTGCGTACCTCACACACCTTTCCCGTAGAATTTGTAGATCAAAATTTTACGTATTCATACATATTCATTATCGTCCTGTCTACTGATCGGTACAAACTTGCTCGTTCCGTATGTAAATCGCTGCGCAGGCTCGGTGGTGGTCCGTGAGTCGGTGGTCGCGATCTCCCCCTGCCAGAATTGCCTTTTACCTTCTTGGCTCTTAATCTTGGCAGTCTTGGCTAGTTTTCTCAGTGCGCTACACGAAACCGCGTTTTGTCATCCTTTTCTGACAGAAGCACGTTGTCTGTTGTTCTGCTGACATTAACGATCGCCTAGGGACTAAAATGCAGATCGACAGATGCGCTGATTCGTACGCTCCGTGTTCCCGTAATGGAACACCGTCTCTGGTTGGTTGATTTCATCGCTTTGGTTACACCTGTTCCTGTTGTTCAGTTTCTTCTTTTTTGGCTCTGTGTGATTCTCTCTGTGATTCTGTTTTTCTCTGCCTCGCTTTTCCCAGCTCCCCGTCCCTCACTTTGAATACCCGTTATCCTTCACCAGCTCACTCTCCCTTGGTTGCCATCCCCGTTTCTGAGTTCCTCCTGCTTTGCCACGTAGCCCGTGACTTTTTTCTTAATCTCTCTCTGTCTGCCTCAACGCTCCCGCCGCGCTTTTTAGTTCGTCTGCTCTGCTCTGTACCCTGCTACTGTTACTTGCCTGCCTGAGTTCTTCTCTGTCCAGCTCCCTTTCCCTATTCTTGAATTCCTGTTCTTCCTGCACCCGCCGCTGTTCCCTGTGATCTCCGTCCCCTCTGTCCAGCTCCCTGTCCCTAGGTTTTAATTCCTGCCTCTGCCCGCCGTAGCCCGTCTAGATTTTTCTCTCGGCCTCTCTCTCTGTCCGGCTCCCCCTCTCTGTGTTCTAATTCCACGTTCTCTGTCACGTAGACCCGTGCTATTTGTTTGTCCTCATCTCTCTCTGTCCAGCTCCTTGCTGCTATGTTTTATTTCTTCCCTCTCTGTCTGTCTTTGTAGCCCATTGCCGTTGTGTGGTTTTTTTTTTTTTTTTCCTACTTGTTTCTTCATGTGTCTCTGTCTGCCTCCCAGTGCCTGATCTTTAATTCCTCCTTCCCTGTAGGCCGCTGTTCCTTTTTTCCATTCTACATTGTGTTCTCTTTGGTCTCCTGTTCTTATTCATCGATTCCCTCCTCGCCGCCCTGTGGCCCGTCCCCATTTTATTGTTGCGCCTCTCTCCCTCTCTCTGGCTTCTTGCCCCTGTTTTGAAAATTCCTCCCTCTCTTCTCTCTTCCCTGTTGGCCGTGTGATCTTCAGCCTTTCTCCATCTCTTTCTGCCCAGCTCTCTGTGTCTATTCATTAATTCTTCCCTCT
Organism: Phalacrocorax carbo; assembly: GCF_963921805.1. Classification (NCBI taxonomy): domain Eukaryota; kingdom Metazoa; phylum Chordata; class Aves; order Suliformes; family Phalacrocoracidae; genus Phalacrocorax; species Phalacrocorax carbo. Next base: position 635,450 of record NW_026990375.1, on the reverse strand, counting down.
CTGCCCTGTAGCCTGTAGCTTTTGTCCTTTCTCCATCTTGCTGTCTCTGGCTTCCCCATGACCCTGTTTTAGAATTGTTTCTCTCTCCTTTCTGTACGCATTGCGATTCCTTTTGCTCCCCATCTCCCTTTGTTTTGGGTGTTTTTTTTTGTTGTTGTTTCTCTGGCTCCCTGTCCCTAATTCTTAATTCTCTGCCTTCTCGTGCTCTGTACCACGTAGCCCCATGGTTTGTTTTGTGGTGTTCCCTCCCCGGCCCCTTCCCTCCGTTGTTGGCTGTCTCGGCTCCCTGTCCCCGTGGCTTCATTCTTCCCTCTCTGCCCTGTTCTTGTCGCTTGTCTTGTCTGTCTCCATCGCGCTCGGTCCAGCTTCCTGCCCCTATTCTTCTTTCCTCCCTCGCTGTCGTGCTGCCTGCCCCAGGTTCTTTGTGCGTCTCCAGCCTGCTCCTCTTCCTTCTTTGTTGGTCTGTGTCCTGCTCTTCCCCCCTCTTTCTGCTGCCTCTCTTCCCCTCTCTCTGCTGCTTGTATCTCCACCTCCGTCAGGCTCCCTGTCCTTCTCTGGCCGTCCTGTTCCCTGCCTCGTGCCTTCTCACTACACGCACACACGCCCCCCCGCCCCCGTCCAGCTGGCTGCCGCTCTTCTCTTCTCTCTTCCTACTGTCCTGTGCCCTGCTCCTCACCTTTGGTGGCCTCCCCCTCTGCCCAGCAGCCTGTCGCTCCAGGAGCCAGGCGACGGACGGTCCCTTCCCTGCCAAACGCGGACAAGCGCGTGCCGTGGTTTAGCCCCAGCTGGCAACTCTGCACCAGGGAGCTGCTTGCTCGCTCCACCCTCAGTGGGCTGGGGGAGAGAGCTGGAAGGGTAAAAGTGAGAAAAATCATGGGCTGAGATCAAGACTGTTTAATAGGTAAAGCAAAAGCTGTGCGTGGAAGCAAAGCAAGGAATTAATTCACTCCTCCTTTTCGGCGGGCAGGTGTTGAGCCACCTCTGGGAAAGCAGGGCTCTGTCATGTGTCATGGTTACTTAGGGAGAGAAATGCCGTAGCCCCCCCCCCCCAAGGACTCCCCCTTCTTCCCCCAGCTGCGTGTGCTGAGCATGATGTCAAATGGTATGGAATATCCCTTTGGTCAGTTAGCTGGGAAAGCTTTCCCAGCTGTCCCAGCCTACTTGCTGGTGGGGCACTGAGAGAACCAGAAGAGGCCCTGACTGTGGAAGCAGTGCTCAGCAAGAACCAAAACATCTCTACATTATTAACGGTGTTTTGAGCATAAATCCAAAACGTATCCCTTCCTAGCTACTGTGGAGAAAATGAGCACTATCCCAGCCACCACCAGCTCCGTGCGGCTGCGGCAACGGCGGCCGAGGTGGCCTTGGGGCAGGGGGAGCGTTGGGGACCCTGAGCCACGAATCGCTCCTGGGACTTGTTACGTGCGCGCCTGCACCAACAGCTGCCCTCTCCTTTGGCCTGAGGGCTGCGTTTGCGCTCCCTTGGCGTGGGGCAAGGGGCTGTGATGGAGCCCTGGGGAGGAGGTGGTGCACTGTGGGGGTGAGGGGAGGGGGCCCCCCGTTGCTGCTGCGCCTCAGCTGTGGGCGGGGTCTGGCTGGAGGAGCCCCAGGTGCGGGCAGTGGGGCTGGCGGTGCCGGCTCCTCCCTGGAAAAGGGGTGGTGCCCTGCTCCGGGGGGCCAGTGTGAGCCGAGGGCGGAGCGGAGCGGAGCTGTGGCCGAGCGTCAGCGGGCTGCGAGTGTAGCGAGGGAGGAGGTGAGCGGGGGCTGGGTGGGGGGCCGCTGCGTGCCGGGTCAAGCCCCGAGGAGGGCTGCGGCGGGGCAGCGGCGGGTCGGAGCGGGCGGTGGGGAGAGCGAGGCTGTGCTGAGGGCTCGGTGGGGCTTCCGGGTGCATCGGCGGGAGGGGCGGTGCCCCGCAGGGTGAGAGAGCGGGGAGGGCGGGCTCGCGGCGTGGCGGGAGCTGTGGTGGTGCGTGTGGCGGCTGGGCGGGCGGCCGTGTTGTGGCGCAGAGCATGGCGGGAGCTGTAGTCCTTGTGGCGGGGGGCTGCCGGGCGGCCGTGTTGTGGCGCAGAGCATGCCGGGAGCTGTAGTCCTTGTGGCGGGGGGCTGCCGGGCGGCCGTGTTGTGGCGCAGAGCATGGCGGGAGCTGTAGTCCTTGTGGCGGGGGGCTGCCGGGCGGCCGTGTTGTGGCGCAGAGCGTGCCGGGAGCTGTAGTCCTTGCGGCGGGGGGCTGCCGGGCGGCCGTGTTGTGGCGCAGAGCATGGCGGGAGCTGTAGTCCTTGTGGCGGGGGGCTGCCGGGCGGCCGTGTTGTGGCGCAGAGCATGGCGGGAGCTGTAGTCCTTGCGGCGGGGGGCTGCCGGGCGGCCATGTTGTGGCGCAGAGCATGGCGGGAGCTGTAGTCCTTGTGGCGGCTGGGCGGGCGGCCGTGTTGTGGCGCAGAGCATGGCGGGAGCTGTAGTCCTTGCGGCGGGGGGCTGCCGGGCGGCCGTGTTGTGGCGCAGAGCATGGCGGGAGCTGTAGTCCTTGTGGCGGGGGGCTGCCGGGCGGCCGTGTTGTGGCGCAGAGCGTGCCGGGAGCTGTAGTCCTTGTGGCGGGGGGCTGCCGGGCGGCCGTGTTGTGGCGCAGAGCATGCCGGGAGCTGTAGTCCTTGTGGCGGGGGGCTGCCGGGCGGCTGTGTTGTGGCGCAGAGCGTGCCGGGAGCTGTAGTCCTTGCGGCGGGGGGCTGCCGGGCGGCCGTGTTGTGGCGCAGAGCGTGCCGGGAGCTGTAGTCCTTGTGGCGGCTGGGCGGGCGGCCGTGTTGTGGCGCAGAGCATGCCGGGAGCTGTAGTCCTTGTGGCGGGGGGCTGCCGGGCGGCTGTGTTGTGGCGCAGAGCATGCCGGGAGCTGTAGTCCTTGCGGCGGGGGGCTGCCGGGCGGCCGTGTTGTGGCGCAGAGCATGCCGGGAGCTGTAGTCCTTGTGGCGGGGGGCTGCCGGGCGGCCGTGTTGTGGCGCAGAGCATGGCGGGAGCTGTAGTCCTTGCGGCGGGGGGCTGCCGGGCGGCCGTGTTGTGGCGCAGAGCGTGCCGGGAGCTGTAGTCCTGGCGCAGTGGCTGCCGGCCCTGTCACGTGGCTCGCCGGGGCGCGGCGGGAGGCGCGGTGTTCCGGCGCTCGGGTGCCGGGCGGCCGTGCCGCGTACGGTAGGCGCGGTGTATTTTGGGGGTTGGATTCGTGTTGATTTCTGGGGGCTTCCAGGTGCGGCCGCTCCCCGAGAAGCAGTGAGTTCCCCGGGAGCTGACAGAAGGGAAGAGGGAAAGGAGGAGGACCTTTTCCCCCTGCCCAGGGCGCAGATGATGGCCGCCGCCTCCCCGGCTCACCGGAGCTCCCGCTCAGCCTCCCCTGGCCCCCCCCTTGCCCCGTGCGCCTGCCCCCAGCCCCGGCACCTCCCCTGAAGCGTGCTGCGTAGCCCTTGGCCGCCCCCAGGCCCTGTCGTGAAGGCAGCGAGCCGGCCCTCGAGCGCACTGGATTCCCCCTCGGCGCAGGGGCCCTTAGCAGTAGCGCGGGGAAGGGGCGGTGTGTCCAGAAGCCCCTGCGCAAGGAGGGGCTTTGGCCAGGGTCGATCGACGGTAATGACGGTCGCTGTTTCTTCTTTCCCTCTCCCAGAGACCGTGCTGAGGACGTGGTTGTCTGTCCTTCCCCCGGGGATGCCGTTGACTGCAGCCGTCTCAGGCTTGCGTGGCTTCTCTCTGCCCGGCGTTGCCATCCTCACAGCGCGGGGGCGAAAAGGGACACACAGAGCCCTTCCCGGCTGTGGACAGGAGCTGCCTCGGCTGAAGCTGGAGACGCCAACGAAAGGTAAAGCAGAAGAAACTGAAGGCGCTCTGGCTGCCAGCTGCCTTCCTGCCGCAGGCAAGAGAGAGCCTGTCCCTGCAGGTGAGGGAGGGAGGATCCCCCTTCGTAGCCCGCAGCGGGCCAGGCCACCAACGTGCACCGCAGGGTCTGTACGCGTAACCGGGAGTTGGGTACGGGCGTGTAGTGCACGAGCGAGCTAGGCTACGTGCCTAGGAAGCCTCATCTCGTAAGAGCGGTAAGACACCCGTGTATCCTCTTTAGGTGGAGGACGGCCTAGAGTCTGGAGCTGCAGAAGAGGCAGGGCGGAGAGGAGGGGAAAGAAGCATCTGAACGGCTAAATTGTGCCAGCAGCGCTGAGAGCGAGAGTCGCGGTGAGTCCTGGGCCACTGGGGCCCCGTTGCCTCTCTTGTGCGTCCTGGGCCCTCCCTGTCTCTCCCCCCTGGCCCCCTCTCTTTCCTTACCTGCTGCAAAATTTTTTTTTTTTTTTTTTTTGGCGCCCCCCCGCCCCTTCTTTCTCCATCTCGCTCTGAGTGGCTCCCTGCCTCCCCGTCTTTTCAGGCCTCCCTCTCTCTGTCCTGTAGCCTGTGGCTACTTGTTCTTTCTCCGCCTCTCTCTGCCTGGCTCTGGCTCCGTTTTTATTTTTTTATTCCTCCTGCTCTGTTCTGTAGCCTGTCGGTATTTTGTCTTTCTCTGGCCCTCTTGGTCTGACTCCGTGTGTTACCGAAAAACGCGGTAAAATCGGAAACAACTCCTCAACGCCGATTTAGTATTAAAGAGCAGGCGTTCTTTATTCACGGCGCCAGATGCACGGGGGATCGCTCCTCCTGGCGTGCGTACCTCACACACCTTTCCCGTAGAATTTGTAGATCAAAATTTTACGTATTCATACATATTCATTATCGTCCTGTCTACTGATCGGTACAAACTGGCTCGTTCCGTATGTAAATCACTGCGCAGGCTCGGTGGTGGTCCGTGAGTCGGTGGTCGCGATCTCCCCCTGCCAGAATTGCCTTTTACCTTCTTGGCTCTTAATCTTGGCAGTCTTGGCTAGTTTTCTCAGTGCGCTACACGAAACCGCGTTTTGTCATCCGTTTCTGACAGAAGCACGTTGTCTGTTGTTCTGCTGACATTAACGATCGCCTAGGGACTAAAATGCAGATCGACAGATGCGCTGATTCGTACGCTCCGTGTTCCCGTAATGGAACACCGTCTCTGGTTGGTTGATTTCATCGCTTTGGTTACATTTCCCCCCTTTGGAAGTTTTGAAATAATCATTTTCTCAATACTTCCATCCTAGATCAATAATATTCCACTATGTCAGTTCAGTGTTTGGTTCATCTTCTCAAAGTTTTCACTTGATTGTGGTCTCTAGGGCATATGCAGGTTCCATTTTATACCCAAAATTTTATTAATTTGTTGAACTACCTCTGCAAAAAAATGTGGTCCTCTCCCAGAGGACATTCCTGTTGGCACTCTAAATCTTGGTATTATTTCTTTCAGCAACATTTTAACTACTACTCTAGCTTTGTTGGTGCAGCACGAGAAAGCTTCTGGCCAACTAGAAAATTTGTCCATCATCACTAACAAATACTGCTATATCTATTTTGTCTGGGTAACTCAGAGAACTTAATTTGCTAATAATTTCCGGGAGAATTTTTTGTTTTGTTACTCCTAAAGGTGGTTTCCTTTGGTTCAGGGGATTATTTCTAGGACAGATTGGACACTTAGCTACCATGGGTTTAATTATTCTTGTCATGCCTACACACGCTACAGATGCTTTTAAACTCAAAACCGTAGCATCTACACCCTAATGTGTTTGCTCATGCTTTTCTTTTGCAAGTTCTGTCATAACTTGTGGGGTTGTTATTATTATTACTTGTTTTTCTGGTGTTACCTACCATCTCTCTGTGTTTTGTGATGCTTCCAATTGTTCTGCTAATTGCTCATCCAATTTATTATAATAATCTCGGTTTCAACTTTGGAATTCCGATCTGTTTTACTGGTACTAGTGCAAGGATACCTTGCTCTGCAGTCCTCTTTGCAGCTTTATCTGTCAATCGTTTGCTTATGTTTACAGCCGTCTGGCCGAATCGATGAGCTTTGCAACGCTTTACCGCCACTTCTTTTGGTTTCTGCACGTCTTCCGGAAGTTGGAGAATGTCTTCTTTATGCTGTATCAATGATTCTTGGGCTGATGGCAGTCCTTTTTCCTTCCCAGTAGCTCCATGATCGTGGATCACACCAAATGCATGTTTGGAATCAGTCTAGATATTTATCCTTCGTCCTTCTGCCATTCGCAGAGCTCGCTTCAACGCTACCAATACTGCTTTCTGTGCTGAGGTGTTCGCAGGCAGCGCCCCTGACTCCATTCCCTCGGCGGTGATAACGACAGCATATCCGGCCATTCTCTTCTCGCCCAGAGCTGCTTCCATCTGTAAACAACTCCAGATCAGGATTTTCCCAGAGGTTTGTGTCTCAGGCCTGGTCTGCTGGAATAGACTTGTTCAATAGTTAGCAAGCGATCGTGTTCGAAATTGTCCGTAAGGTTTTCTGTTGTTAAAAACATAGCAGGATTCAGTATAGCAGTAGCCTTCGATTCCACATGGTCTTGTTCTAACAGAACAACTTGATATTTCAACATTCTGCTAAGGGATAGCCAACGACCCCCCTTTTGTTCTAAAACAGTCACCGCTATGTGCGGGACACATACTGTCATCTTTTGTCCCATTGTTAACTTTGGGGCTTCCTGGATCGGCAGCGCTGCTGTTGCCACTGCCCGTAAACATCCAGGCCATCTTTTACTCACGTGGTCGAGTTGTTTGGAGAAGTAGCCCACGGGTCTCTTCCAGGTTCCCAGTCGCTGTGTCAGCACTCCAAGGGCTAAATGTTGTCTTTCGTGGACAAACAGCTCAAAAGGTTTAGCGAAATCGGGTAGGCCTAATGCAGGGGCCATCACTGAGGCTCTTTTCAGTTCTTTGAATGCCGTTTGGCATCCGGGCGTCCAGGTTAAATATTTATCCTTTGATTCTTTCAGTGCCTCGTATAATGGTTTTACATACAGTCTGTAGTTCAGAATCCAGAGCTGACGCTATTTCACTATTTTCAGAAAAGCTCTCAGTTCCTTCGGGCCGCAAGGTTCGGGAATTTGACAAATAGTTTCTTTCTTTTCACTTTCTAATTGTCTTTGTCTCTGAGATATTTCAAATCCTAAATAAATGGCTGCTTCTTCTCCTATTTGGGTTTTGTTTCTGGAAACTCCGCATCTTCCTTGGCCCAGAAAATTTAAAAATTTCAAAACATTATTCTTTACTTTCTGCCACTATCAGAATGTCGTCTGCATTCTGTAACAGTATGCCTCTCCCTGGGTTCTGTTTTTTCTATACATTTCTATATTTCTAATTTTTTTTCTTGCCAGCTGAGTCCCAAATATCGTAGGACTAATTTTAAATCCTTGTGGAAGTACGGTCCATGTTAGCTGTGTCTTTCATTCTGTGGTGGGGCTTTCCCATTCCAAAGCAAATAGGCTTTGACTTTTTATGCCTGGAGGTATGCAAAAGAAGGCATCCTTCAAATCTAGTACAGTAAACCATTTATGCTCCTCCTTTAAAAGAGGTCAGTAAAGTGTATGGATTAGCTACTACCGGATGTAGATCTTGGACCACCTGAGATATAGCCCTTAAATCGTGAACCAGCTAATACTCTTTGCCTCTAGATTTCTTTACTGGCGGCACAGGAGTACTATATTCTGATTCACATTCTACTAAGAGCTCATATTCTGAAAAAAATTTATAATTAACTTCTCTAATCCTTTTCGAGCCTCTCGCTTAATACGGTATTGTTTTTGCCTTACCGGCTTGGCTCCAGGCTTTAAGGTTACTTTTACCGGCTCTGCCCGCTTAGGTCGCTCCGGAGCTCCGCTCGCTCAAACCAAAGGAATTACTACGTTTTCCACTTCTTCGGGAACCTGTTCCTCCCTGGAGGAATCCTGTAACATAAACGCTCTCGCCTCTGTGGCTTTTGATTCTGTTCTGGTATTAGTAATTTAATCTCTCCATCTTTAAAAGTTACTTGAGCATCTAATTTACTTAATAGATCTCATCATAACAGAGGCAGTGGACATTCAGGCATATACAGAAACTGGTGAGTTGCCCATTGCTTCTCCAATTTAAACTTTAATGGCTCTAAGAAAGGCTAATTTTTCTTTGCCCTGTCGCACTAACAACACCTACTGGTTTATGATCAACTTTCTCTTTACGTGTATTCAATACCAAAGAAGTGGCTCCCGTATCTACCAAAAATTCTATTTCTTCATTCCCTAGCTTCAGTGTAACCAGGTGTTCAGCTAGGGTTGATTCCTCTGGTCTCCTTCATGCCAAGCTACTTCAAGCATTTTACCCAGATCTCTGGATTCAGGTTCTTCTAGTTTCTGAAGGTTTTTTTACTCCCCCCCCCCACCCCCCCCAATCTGGGGCTGATTGTCTTATGAATATAGAGACCAACTGAATTGCTTTTTCTGTGTTTTTCTGGGTTCAAATGAGTATATTTTCTGGTGGTCACCTTCAGTCTTTCCATAAAGGCTGAAGGGGACTCCTTTAATTCTTGTCTCACTTAATAAATGGGTCAAAATTTATGGCTTTTGGCATTGCATGTCTTACTCCAAATAAAATCTGTCTCTGACATCTAGTCAACATTCCCCTGGGTCCTGGCTGATTAGGGTCCCACTCGGGATTTGTAGATGGAAAATTCTTATTCGTTGTTCTCTGTAAATTCCTGTTAGCATGTGCTCCCTGCACCTGCCTTCTGGCTGTATTCAATACTATTTTCTTGTCAGTTCCATCAAGTGAAGTATCCAGTATCACAAGTAGAGTAACACTTCAAGTTCTCACCACATTTTCCTCTTTTCAGAAACATTGCTGTAGAATCCTGTGGACATATCTCACGCTGTTTCTGCCACGCTGGATGATTCCACAGTGTAAAGAACAAATCAACATATGCCACTTCTTCCCATTTGCCTTCCCTTTTTACAAAACAACATTAATTGCAAGATGGTATGATATTGCAATGTCTCCTGTTCTGGCCATTCGTGCCCACCTTCCAATTGATACGTTGGGCACCAATGATTGCAATATTCAATTAATGGTTTCCGAGTTAGTGGGTCATCACCCCCGATGTCTTTCCAGTGCTTCAAAGTACATCCCAAAGGTGTTCTCTGTGGGATAGGTTTCTTACTCAGAAATGCTCCCATCTCCCAGTCGACTAGCAGTTGTGATAGTGCACTATCACAAATAGTAGTCAGAGGGACTCCAACCCCCGTTAGAGGTCTCACTGGGATCTGTAGCCCCCTGCTAGATATCCCTGGAGACTTCAACCCCCTGTTGAAGACCCCCCTACCCTCGGGTCCCGCTCCACAGGCTTTCGCCTAGCAGAGACTTACCAACCGAGGTACCTCTTGGCCCCAACCCTGCGTGGCTTTTGCCGCGCCTTACGGGCAGGCCTGTGGGACTCAAACCCACTATCCTATCCTATGTGGGAAGCTAACGCCACATATTATTCTACCTAAGTTTCTTCGTAAACGAATGCCTTGTTTACTTCAGTCCAGGGGATCTTTCTCAGAATTCTCTGGCCTGGGGATCGGAAGCTCTCCCCAAGAATTCCTTGGGGCTGGCTGCAGGTCCCACGGTCCTGCGGATCCGTCGAGATTCAAAAGCAGGTTCCCATCTGGGGTGCCAAAACTGTTACCAAAAAACACGGTAAAATCGGAAATATCTATTCAACACCAATCTAGTATTAAAGAGCAGGCGTTCTTTATTCACGGCGCCAGATGCACGGGGGATCGCTCCTCCTGGCGTGCGTACCTCACACACCTTTCCCGTAGAATTTGTAGATCAAAATTTTACGTATTCATACATATTCATTATCGTCCTGTCTACTGATCGGTACAAACTTGCTCGTTCCGTATGTAAATCGCTGCGCAGGCTCGGTGGTGGTCCGTGAGTCGGTGGTCGCAATCTCCCCCTGCCAGAATTGCCTTTTACCTTCTTGGCTCTTAATCTTGGCAGTCTTGGCTAGTTTTCTCAGTGCGCTACACGAAACCGCGTTTTGTCATCCTTTTCTGACAGAAGCACGTTGTCTGTTGTTCTGCTGACATTAACGATCGCCTAGGGACTAAAATGCAGATCGACAGATGCGCTGATTCGTACGCTCCGTGTTCCCGTAATGGAACACCGTCTCTGGTTGGTTGATTTCATCGCTTTGGTTACACCTGTTCCTGTTGTTCAGTTTCTTCTTTTTTGGCTTTGTGTGATTCTCTCTGTGATTCTGTTTTTCTCTGCCTCGCTTTTCCCAGCTCCCCGTCCCTCACTTTGAATACCCGTTATCCTTCACCAGCTCACTCTCCCTTGGTTGCCATCCCCGTTTCTGAGTTCCTCCTGCTTTGCCACGTAGCCCGTGACTTTTTTCTTAATCTCTCTCTGTCTGCCTCAACGCTCCCGCCGCGCTTTTTAGTTCGTCTGCTCTGCTCTGTACCCTGCTACTGTTACTTGCCTGCCTGAGTTCTTCTCTGTCCAGCTCCCTTTCCCTATTCTTGAATTCCTGTTCTTCCTGCACCCGCCGCTGTTCCCTGTGATCTCCGTCTCCCTCTGTCCAGCTCCCTGTCCCTAGGTTTTAATTCCTGCCTCTGCCCGCCGTAGCCCGTCTAGATTTTTCTCTCGGCCTCTCTCTCTGTCCAGCTCCCCCTCTCTGTGTTCTAATTCCACGTTCTCTGTCACGTAGACCGTGCTGTTTGTTTGTCCTCATCTCTCTCTGTCCAGCTCCTTGCTGCTATGTTTTATTTCTTCCCTCTCTGTCTGTCTTTGTAGCCCATTGCCGTTGTGTGTTTTTTTTTTTTTTTTTCCTACTTGTTTCTTCATGTGTCTCTGTCTGCCTCCCAGTGCCTGATCTTTAATTCCTCCTTCCCTGTAGGCCGCTGTTCCTTTTTTCCATTCTACATTGTGTTCTCTTTGGTCTCCTGTTCTTATTCATCGATTCCCTCCTCGCCGCCCTGTGGCTTGTCCCCATTTTATTGTTGCGCCTCTCTCCCTCTCTCTGGCTTCTTGCCCCTGTTTTGAAAATTCCTCCCTCTCTTCTCTCTTCCCTGTTGGCCGTGTGATCTTCAGCCTTTCTCCATCTCTTTCTGCCCAGCTCTCTGTGTCTATTCATTAATTCTTCCCTCTCTGCCCTGTAGCCTGTAGCTTTTGTCCTTTCTCCATCTTGCTGTCTCTGGCTTCCCCATGACCCTGTTTTAGAATTGTTTCTCTCTCCTTTCTGTACGCATTGCGATTCCTTTTGCTCCCCATCTCCCTTTGTTTTGGGTGTTTTTTTTTGTTGTTGTTTCTCTGGCTCCCTGTCCCTAATTCTTAATTCTCTGCCTTCTCATGCGCTGTACCACGTAGCCCCATGGTTTGTTTTGTGGTGTTCCCTCCCCGGCCCCTTCCCTCCGTTGTTGGCTGTCTCGGCTCCCTGTCCCCGTGGCTTCATTCTTCCCTTTCTGCCCTGTTCTTGTCGCTTGTCTTGTCTGTCTCCATCGCGCTCGGTCCAGCTTCCTGCCCCTATTCTTCTTTCCTCCCTCGCTGTCGTGCTGCCTGCCCCAGGTTCTTTGTGCGTCTCCAGCCTGCTCCTCTTCCTTCTTTGTTGGTCTGTGTCCTGCTCTTCCCCCCTCTTTCTGCTGCCTCTCTTCCCCTCTCTCTGCTGCTTGTATCTCCACCTCCGTCAGGCTCCCTGTCCTTCTCTGGCCGTCCTGTTCCCTGCCTCGTGCCTTCTCACTACACGCACACACGCCCCCCCGCCCCCGTCCAGCTGGCTGCCGCTCTTCTCTTCTCTCTTCCTACTGTCCTGTGCCCTGCTCCTCACCTTTGGTGGCCTCCCCCTCTGCCCAGCAGCCTGTCGCTCCAGGAGCCAGGCGACGGACGGTCCCTTTCCTGCCAAACGCGGACAAGCGCGTGCCGTGGTTTAGCCCCAGCTGGCAACTCTGCACCAGGGAGCTGCTTGCTCGCTCCACCCTCAGTGGGCTGGGGGAGAGAGCTGGAAGGGTAAAAGTGAGAAAAATCATGGGCTGAGATCAAGACTGTTTAATAGGTAAAGCAAAAGCTGTGCGTGGAAGCAAAGCAAGGAATTAATTCACTCCTCCTTTTCGGCGGGCAGGTGTTGAGCCACCTCTGGGAAAGCAGGGCTCTGTCATGTGTCATGGTTACTTAGGGAGAGAAATGCCGTAGCCCCCCCCCCCCCCAAGGACTCCCCCTTCTTCCCCCAGCTGCGTGTGCTGAGCATGATGTCAAATGGTATGGAATATCCCTTTGGTCAGTTAGCTGGGAAAGCTTTCCCAGCTGTCCCAGCCTACTTGCTGGTGGGGCACTGAGAGAACCAGAAGAGGCCCTGACTGTGGAAGCAGTGCTCAGCAAGAACCAAAACATCTCTACATTATTAACGGTGTTTTGAGCATAAATCCAAAACGTATCCCTTCCTAGCTACTGTGGAGAAAATGAGCACTATCCCAGCCACCACCAGCTCCGTGCGGCTGCGGCAACGGCGGCCGAGGTGGCCTTGGGGCAGGGGGAGCGTTGGGGACCCTGAGCCACGAATCGCTCCTGGGACTTGTTACGTGCGCGCCTGCACCAACAGCTGCCCTCTCCTTTGGCCTGAGGGCTGCGTTTGCGCTCCCTTGGCGTGGGGCAAGGGGCTGTGACGGAGCCCAGGGGAGGAGGTGGTGCACTGTGGGGGTGAGGGGAGGGGGCCCCCCGTTGCTGCTGCGCCTCAGCTGTGGGCGGGGTCTGGCTGGAGGAGCCCCAGGTGCGGGCAGTGGGGCTGGCGGTGCCGGCTCCTCCCTGGAAAAGGGGTGGTGCCCTGCTCCGGGGGGCCAGTGTGAGCCGAGGGCGGGGCGGAGCGGAGCTGTGGCCGAGCGTCAGCGGGCTGCGAGTGTAGCGAGGGAGGAGGTGAGCGGGGGCTGGGTGGGGGGCCGCTGCGTGCCGGGTCAAGCCCCGAGGAGGGCTGCGGCGGGTCGGAGCGGGCGGTGGGGAGAGCGAGGCTGTGCTGAGGGCTCGGTGGGGCTTCCGGGTGCATCGGCGGGAGGGACGGTGCCCCGCAGGGTGAGAGAGCGGGGAGGGCGGGCTCGCGGCGTGGCGGGAGCTGTGGTGGTGCGTGTGGCGGCTGGGCGGGCGGCCGTGTTGTGGCGCAGAGCGTGCCGGGAGCTGTAGTCCTTGCGGCGGGGGGCTGCCGGGCGGCCGTGTTGTGGCGCAGAGCATGGCGGGAGCTGTAGTCCTTGTGGCGGGGGGCTGCCGGGCGGCCGTGTTGTGGCGCAGAGCGTGCCGGGAGCTGTAGTCCTTGCGGCGGGGGGCTGCCGGGCGGCCGTGTTGTGGCGCAGAGCATGGCGGGAGCTGTAGTCCTTGCGGCGGGGGGCTGCCGGGCGGCCATGTTGTGGCGCAGAGCGTGCCGGGAGCTGTAGTCCTTGTGGCGGGTGGCTGCCGGGCGGCCGTGTTGTGGCGCAGAGCATGCCGGGAGCTGTAGTCCTTGCGGCGGGGGGCTGCCGGGCGGCCGTGTTGTGGCGCAGAGCATGGCGGGAGCTGTAGTCCTTGTGGCGGGGGGCTGCCGGGCGGCCGTGTTGTGGCGCAGAGCGTGCCGGGAGCTGTAGTCCTTGTGGCGGGGGGCTGCCGGGCGGCCGTGTTGTGGCGCAGAGCATGGCGGGAGCTGTAGTCCTTGTGGCGGGGGGCTGCCGGGCGGCCATGTTGTGGCGCAGAGCATGGCGGGAGCTGTAGTCCTTGTGGCGGGGGCTGCCGGGCGGCCGTGTTGTGGCGCAGAGCATGGCGGGAGCTGTAGTCCTTGCGGCGGGGGGCTGCCGGGCGGCCATGTTGTGGCGCAGAGCATGGCGGGAGCTGTAGTCCTTGCGGCGGGGGGCTGCCGGGCGGCCATGTTGTGGCGCAGAGCATGCCGGGAGCTGTAGTCCTTGTGGCGCGCGGCTGCCGGGCGGCCGTGTTGTGGCGCAGAGCATGGCGGGAGCTGTAGTCCTTGCGGCGGGGGGCTGCCGGGCGGCCATGTTGTGGCGCAGAGCATGCCGGGAGCTGTAGTCCTTGCGGCGGGGGGCTGCCGGGCGGCCATGTTGTGGCGCAGAGCATGGCGGGAGCTGTAGTCCTTGCGGCGCGCGGCTGCCGGGCGGCCGTGTTGTGGCGCAGAGCATGGCGGGAGCTGTAGTCCTTGCGGCGGGGGGCTGCCGGGCGGCCATGTTGTGGCGCAGAGCATGCCGGGAGCTGTAGTCCTTGTGGCGCGCGGCTGCCGGGCGGCCGTGTTGTGGCGCAGAGCATGCCGGGAGCGGTAGTCCTGGCGCAGTGGCTGCCGGCCCTGTCACGTGGCTCGCCGGGGCGCGGCGGGAGGCGCGGTGTTCCGGCGCTCGGGTGCCGGGCGGCCGTGCCGCGTACGGTAGGCGCGGTGTATTTTTGGGGTTGGATTCGTGTTGATTTCTGGGGGCTTCCAGGTGCGGCCGCTCCCCGAGAAGCGGTGAGTTCCCCGGGAGCTGACAGAAGGGAAGAGGGAAAGGAGGAGGACCTTTTCCCCCTGCCCAGGGCGCAGATGATGGCCGCCGCCTCCCCGGCTCACCGGAGCTCCCGCTCAGCCTCCCCTGGCCCCCCCCTTGCCCCGTGCGCCTGCCCCCAGCCCCGGCACCTCCCCTGAAGCGTGCTGCGTAGCCCTTGGCCGCCCCCAGGCCCTGTCGTGAAGGCAGCGAGCCGGCCCTCGAGCGCACTGGATTCCCCCTCGGCGCAGGGGCCCTTAGCAGTAGCGCGGGGAAGGGGCGGTGTGTCCAGAAGCCCCTGCGCAAGGAGGGGCTTTGGCCAGGGTCGATCGACGGTAATGACGGTCGCTGTTTCTTCTTTCCCTCTCCCAGAGACCGTGCTGAGGACGTGGTTGTCTGTCCTTCCCCCGGGGATGCCGTTGACTGCGGCCGTCTCAGGCTTGCGTGGCTTCTCTCTGCCCGGCGTTGCCATCCTCGCAGCGCGGGGGCGAAAAGGGACACACAGAGCCCTTCCCGGCTGTGGACAGGAGCTGCCTCGGCTGAAGCTGGAGACGCCAACGAAAGGTAAAGCAGAAGAAACTGAAGGCGCTCTGGCTGCCAGCTGCCTTCCTGCCGCAGGCAAGAGAGAGCCTGTCCCTGCAGGTGAGGGAGGAAGGATCCCCCTTCATAGTCCGCAGCGGGCCAGGCCACCAACGTGCACCGCAGGGTCTGTACGCGTAACCGGGAGTTGGGTACGGGCGTGTAGTGCACGAGCGAGCTAGGCTATGTGCCTAGGAAGCCTCATCTCGTAAGAGCGGTAAGACACCCGTGTATCCTCTTTAGGTGGAGAACGGCCTAGAGTCTGGAGCTGCAGAAGAGGCAGGGCGGAGAGGAGGGGAAAGAAGCATCTGAACGGCTAAATTGTGCCAGCAGCGCTGAGAGCGAGAGTCGCGGTGAGTCCTGGGCCACTGGGGCCCCGTTGCCTCTCTTGTGCGTCCTGGGCCCTCCCTGTCTCTCCCCCCTGGCCCCCTCTCTTTCCTTACCTGCTGCAAAATTTTTTTTAGGTTTTTTTTTTTGCGTCCCCCCGCCCCTTCTTTCTCCATCTCGCTCTGAGTGGCTCCCTGACTCCCCGTGTTTTTGGTCCTCCCTCTCTCTGTCCTGTAGCCTGTGGCTACTTGTTCTTTCTCCGCCTCTCTCTGCCTGGCTCTGGCTCAGTTTTTTATTTTATATTTATGGAGAGAGCATCGGGCGTCCTCCTGTCTTTGCAGGGCTGACCCTGAGGAAGTGTGGTCCGTCGGTCGATAGCATGAATATATATATATTTTGTGGGTGCACAAATCCTTTTCAGAGTGTCAGAGGGTAAGGGTTTTGTTCTGTTCAGTGTAAACATTGTTCTGTTTGGTGTATTTGTCGAAGATGAGAGTTTAGTGGGGGAGGTAGTCAGCTCTCTGGCTGGTTTGAGGTGGGCTATACGTGTTTGTCGGTCACCTCTCACCTGCCAGTTGTTTTGAACTAGTTTTATCTGGTTTTCCTTGGGAGTCACAAGGGGTTTGGGGCTCCCCGGTGGCGGGTGCTGTGGCCAAAAGAGAGAGCAGGGTCACAGAGTGCCTCATATATGGGGCTGGCCTCGGCCATCTCCTGCACAAACTTCTGGTATGTAGCGATCGGGATTTGATTTCCTGAAGGAGAGGATGATGGAGCTCATCATAAGAGCATAATCATTTTCTCTTCCTTTGGCAGTACGGGCACCCGAGGGCCAGCCTGCTTTTGAGGAACAGCATGAGGATGTCGGTGTCGATGCTCAGCAGTGGAAGGAAGCTTCTTTTGGAGGCCAAGAAGATGAAGTGGAGTACTTATTTGTTGTGTTTGATTTTCATTGCGGGGATGGGGAGGGGTGGGACATGGAAAACGCGGTCCCAGGCAGGGGAGGTGTCTATGATGTGGGAGGCCGTGAGAGAGATCATGGACGCTGCTGGACAGGCGTTAGAACCCGTTGCTCAGGTTGGACGGACCCGGCAGAACCACTGCACCATCTTAAGTAACGCCTGCTCACATACTGAGATTTTGGTAGTTGCCCCCACATCCCCGTTGGCTTTTCCTCGTCGAGCTTGTATTTTGGCAAGAAGCGTCTCTCGTTAAGCGTTTGGGTCTAAGGGGTGTCCACGAGGCTACGTGGTGCCCATCCCCATGAGATTTTGTGACCATCAAGTGATATTCAGCATCCGTCTTATGCCCGTCTCCTGTAACTACTCTGCAGTTTTCACTTAAGGCTTGATAGCGCAGCGTTAGCTGAGGGCGGCATTTCCCGCGCTGGCCCCGCCACGCCGACGGCGTTTCCCCTGCCGGCCGCTGTCCGTTCCCTGTAACTGTGACTCTTGTCCTGGCAGAACCTTTGCCAAAGCCACCTTTGTGCTCCACAGCAGTCTGTTTTCTGTCTCGAGTATGTTTCTTTTCGGTATCGGCTACCCCAAAGCTGTGTACCGTTGGCTCAGGTCTCTCCGTGAGCTTCTGTGAGTAGAGAGAGCCTTCCTCTGTTTTTATCGATGCGTCTCCTGGGGTGGTTTTTTGTTGTCCTTTACAATTTAGTTTTGTCCCAGCTACTGAGGTGTTAATTTAGCTGCTTTGTACCGTTCCCGATACGCTTGTATATTTCCACGTTTCTTTTCATGTTTTTTGTCCTTTGAGACTGATTCAGTTCTGTTAAGGGACTGAGCGAGAGAGAGCGTTGAGGTGACTCCGAATGGTTGATGGTTTTACAGTAAATGATTTACTTTATAACCAGAGATAATTTTTGAGAAGGGGCTCTTAAAAGATTTCATTCTGCTTTGCCATTCTGCTGGCGTAGATGAGCCCCAGCCTTTCTTCGGGAGGCTCATTCTGCTCCTGGGCTTCTCTGGTACTGTTCCTTGAGTTGGTTGCAGGTTTTGAGCTGTCTAAGCTCTTTGGGTAGGTGTGTTTTGACATTTAGAGAGGGGGAGGTTTCTGGCTGAGGTAAGAGAGCAGTCAAAGTTGAGCAGCAGATATATATTAGGAAGTATACTTGTACGAGCTTTTGTTTTTCCTCGGGTCAGTAAGTTTGTGTTGGATGTTCAGGGGTAGCAAGATGGTCTAATAGTGTGTTTTGGATTGTTTGGTTTTGTGGGGGTGTTATGGTTTTGTCTGGGGTTTTTTTGGTGTTTTGTTTTTGTGTGTGGTAGGTTTTTTGTTTGGTTGGTTTTGCAGGAATTTTATGACTTGGCCGAGGGTAGAAGCGTATATTTTTCCCACCAGTTTTGCCTGTGTGTTGTGCAAGTTGTTGACGTTATCTCTCAATAGGACTGATGCTGAGATGCTGCGGTAGGGGTTAGGGTGAGCGTGTTGTACGCGTCTGTATGTGGAGCTCTAGCCTTCCTTCAGAAAGCAGCGGGGACGTAACGCATAGTGTGTGTCGGGGTACGGAACTGCTCGTCGCCTTTCCCGATCGCCCGTAGAGTACCACGTTGTCCCGAGAACCTTTGCAGCTTGCGGCAGGTCCCTCGTAGATTATAAGCATCGGGGCTTCTGTTATTTTGTGGGCCTGTAGAGAGCACGGAGTCTGCGGGAAGCCGGAAGGTGGGAGGTGCTCGCAGAGCGCGGGGCAGAGGTGGGAAGGGCAGCTCCCGAGGAGCGGCTGACAGAGGGGCTTTAGGGGTGCAAATACAGGGCGGGAGCTGTCGGGAAGGAGTGAGGTTCCTTCCCTGACAGTTCAGGAGGAGAGGAGGGGTTTTTGAAGTCTTGGTACCGGGGGATGGTTGGGAAAGGGGTGTTCAAGTGTTAGCTAATGGTCGCGTTCTGTGTGCAAGCAGCCTCCGGTAGCCCAGTCTCCTTCCCCGTATGTGTCAGCGCGGCCGCTCGAGCGTGCTGTCTGCCGAGAGGTTCTCCACGCGGCTGTTCACGGAGTCGCTCAGGAGTGAGTTACCTACAAAGGGAGAGTGTGTCACTACACCAGCCACGCCCGTTTGCTTCCCGTACTGCTTTTGGTGTTTGCCCTATTGGTGTAATTTTTGTGTGTTGCGTGGTTTGACTTTTTCTTGCACTTTAAGTCATAGGTCTAGGGTTAAGCAGGACAGTCGAGCGAGGCGCGGCAGCAAAGGCGAGCAGATGGCGTCGTGTGCTGTGACGGGGCGGGCTGTGCGGTCACTCGTCTGGGATTTCTGCCTTTGGGGTCTCTGTGTTGCCAAACAAGTCAGTCAAAACGATTTGTTAGTTTGTTTTGCGTGGTGAGCTCTTGCTTTTGGAAAGCAGTGTCTAATATCTGTGTGCCTCTCCGTATTTCCCCAGAAGTGGGCCCGGCATTGAAGGTGACAGTTCCCAGCCATCGGGGACGGACCGAGTATGCGAGCAGGTGCCTGACGCGGCCACTGACCCG
This sequence comes from Phalacrocorax carbo, assembly GCF_963921805.1. Taxonomy (NCBI): domain Eukaryota; kingdom Metazoa; phylum Chordata; class Aves; order Suliformes; family Phalacrocoracidae; genus Phalacrocorax; species Phalacrocorax carbo. The sequence goes on along the minus strand of NW_026990375.1, from coordinate 616,724 downwards.
GGAGGCACGGATCGGGAGGTGAGGGAGCCGTGTTGGCATGGTAGGGGAAAGGATGAGTCTGGAATGTGGCTGTTGGTGGAGATGCACGGCAGGGAGCCGGACACGGGAGGGAGGGGGCGAACAGAGCATTGTGAGAAGGTAGGTCAGCACGTGACAACGGAGGGGTCGTGCAGTGCGAGCACCTATGTGACTAGTTAACGAAGGGACTCACAAAACTACATGCAAAGCGGGATGTCTGCCCCGAGCTCGTCGGGCAAGGTGAGCGATGAACAGGAAACTGTAGCAGCGGTTATTTTTGAGGTGTGGAATTGTTTGTGAGCGGGCGGCCGCTTCCAGGCGCAGCGGTCACCTTGTCTCTCTGGTTCTCTAGGCGCCGTAGGTGGCGGCGGCCACGACATCCAGCCTCATTAGAGCGTGGGCGAGCGGAAGTTCACGGCGCTTCCGAGGAGGCTGTCGTTGCGGAAGTGGCCGGCGTTGAGTGGTGCGACGCTGAGTGATGGCACCGCACGTTTGGAGATGAAGAGTGTCCGTGTGACCGCAGCCCCATCCTACGTAGCCTGTGTGGCCTTTTTAAAGGATGGCTTTTGAGCCCCCGGATTTGGAAGCGAAGCTGAGGGGCCGATGCGGTCTTTGTGCAGGTGGCCGGTCGGTTGCGGGAAGCGCAGGGGGGGCAGGCAGGGGTTGTCAAATCAGTGGAGGGGACCGTTCAGAGACCGGACACGTTTGGGCCGAGAGAGGTTGTGTTGTCCTTTCTGCAAAACAGAAGCATCTGCCAGGCAGGGGAGTTCCTGCCTGTGCTTGTGCTGTTGTGTGGATTTTGTAGTCTGTCTTTGTTCCTTCCTGTACTCGGGTCTCGATGTGTCTGTTCTCCGTGCTGAGCAGGCACCTAGGTAGCAATATTGAGGGTTTTGCAAGCCCTGGCTCATCGGCATAATGGTAACCGAGAGCTTCCATTCTCGCATTTTAAGTCTACTGCATAGATTTGTCTTGTGTCTTAAATATTAGACCTTTATAGAAGGTCATCTTTTTGCGGCGGTGATTAAGGCGGCCTCAGTACTGCTGCTGAAGAGCAGTCTGAATACGCAGGGCCCTTTTCTGGGACCTGTTCCCTGCACCTGAACGTTCTGAGGTCTTTAAGAGCGGCTCGTCGCTCGTGCATCGTCCTAGTTGTGGGTATATGGTTTTTTCGCAGGTGATGATGGTACGTGACATCTCCGCGGATGCTATAGCTGCTTCCTCGCTGCCCTGCAGATCTTCTCGCCCGGTGGCATCTCTGGGCCGGAAGTCCGTGGTCTCGGTGAGAATTTTCTGAGGTGCCGCGATCACGTCGCTTGTAGTATTTGTGAGCAGTGTCGGTCCGTGCACGTCGATGCCTGTGTCAGAGCTGCTCCTCCGCCTGGGGGTGTAGCAATGGTAGAGCGGGGGAAAGAATAGCAATAAGAGTATATGGTTAACGTTAATGTGCGTAGACTGTTTTGGCAACGCCCGTACAACCCTCGTCGGAGCGAGTGGCCGTTGGCAGCGGGCGAGGACGGTAATTTCCGGGGCGTTTTGTGGGTGCCGAGGGGATGACCGTAGCCGTCTGGGAGAGGCAGCTAGAGTGCTAGCTGAGCAGAGGGCATCTCTCAGCTGTTCAAGCTTGTACGTGCGTGGGGCTTAACATTTGATTGAAGGTATTTCCTTTAATGGCATGCAGTAGTTGGGCTCTAGATGGTATTCCTACGTGGAAGCAAGACCTGTGGAATGGTTAAGCTGTTGCTGTGCGTCCAGGTGACTTGTTCTATCATGCTGTTCTTGCAGAGGATGAAGATGGAGCTGTGCAGGGTGATAGAGCAGAGCTGAGTAGAGCACACTAAGGCGGCGGGTCCGTGTGCAGGATTAAAGGGAAGATGCGACTGAAGGCTATTTGAGGAGCATTTCAGGTGAGCTGGGTCGCAGTGAGGAGGCTCATGGGGCTGGTGACTTTGTTCTCTTTGCTCTCAGGAGCACAGCGCTATCCCTAGGGGCTGGCAAGGTTCTAATTGTGGGGCCGGCGCCCATCGGGTGCCTCATTTTTTGCGTTACAGTTTAAAGTGTGGGTCACTCTGGTGTTTGAGGAGTTTCTGGGCAGTTGTCTGCGGCGTCGTTCCCAGATGCATGAACAGCTCTGCTCTGTTGCTGTCCATTTTCAGGGAGCGTGATTTCTTTCCTGCATCCTTACAGTCTTAGGTCTTGTAGCCGGGCTTCTTGTGCCTCCTCCCTCTCAGTTTTGAGAGGAACTTCTTGTCACGGGCCCTGACGCTCTTCTAATCTTTTTGGATCGCGTTAGGGCCTCCTTGCGTCACTGTCAGGGTTCCGCAGGTCTTGTTGCTGGACGAGCTCTTCCGTCCAGTTGTCTCTCTGTTTGCCGAGAGCGTTCTCTCGTCTCGGAGGCGCGCAGTTTGTAGCGTTTCTCATAGCGTTGGTGTGTGCGTTTGAGTTTGTCTCGGACCGCCTTGCTGGCCCTGTAGAGTCGGGTAGGTGGCACAGCGATGAGAGGTTAGGGTTCATCTGTTGCTGTGCCAAGGCTGTTGGGGGAAAGGTTGTACCGTCATCTCGGTTTGAGTGGCCCTCCTCAGCGGGCGAGGACCGTAATCACCGTGACATTTTGTGGGCTCGGAGGCCGTGACCGTAGCTGTCTGGGAGAGGCGGCTAGAGTTCAGCTGAGCAGATTACCTCTGCAGGGTGTTCAAGCTTGTACGTGCGTAGGGCTTCATGTTTGAAGTCATATGTTTGTTTTGATGGCAGGTTATAGTCGGTCTTCAGGAACCGTTAAGGTACTGCTGTGCAACCAGGCGACTTGTTTGGTATTGGTTTTGGAGATGCCGAGGGACGAGTCGTGCAGGGCGACGGAGGGGAACTGAGGGGACCGATGTAAGCGGGTGAGGTGGTGCGTGGTGTATATAGAGGGAAGATGTGACCGATGGCTCTATGACTCCGTTGCTCCTTGCGTTTGTCTTTTGGTTTGGGTTTGAAGTAGCGTAGCAATGAGCAAAGGAGGCAAGTCGAGCAAGGCGAGTGGTGATTGGTGGGCTGAAGTAGCAGCTCTTTTCTGAGGTGTTGTGTTGCTGGGGAAGTTATAAGCAATGCGTGTTGTTTGGGTGTTACGGACGGCGGGCGAGCTGGACACGGCACCTGGAAGTGGCGTAGGCTGGGAGGGAGGCTGTCGAGGGAAAGGGGTGCGAGACGGGGATCGGTGCGGGCAGGCTGTGGCATCGGGCAGCATCTCGGGAGGTGCCTTTTCGCTTGGCTTTTTGCAGGTGCCGCTGGCAGGCTCGGAGCGGTGCTGCCGCGTGCCTATGAGAGGTCTGAGAAGGTGGGGCAGCAGCCAGCATCTGAGACCAGAGAATGCTGTGGTCCGTCGTCGAGCTCTTCAGTTTTGTAGGTAACACGTGGGCCGTCTTTGGAACGGCGTATGAGCATTAGAAGCGAGCTGGGTAGTAATGAGGAAGTCACGGGGCGGTGATTTCTCACGAGCGTAACGGTAGTTTACTGTGTGTTGATACATTTGGTGCCACAAGCGATGACGGAAGCGGGGTGTGATGCTGGAACCTGTGCAGAGCAGGTGAGCCGATGGGCATGTTCCTTTTGATGAGGGGGGTGCTCTGGAAGAGAGCTGTGTTGACCCGTGTGATACTTATTGCTGGCTCTGGTGTTTTTTGGGGTGTTTTTTTTTGTTGGTTTTTTTTTTCACGTGATGAAGAGGCACCTGGCCACTGCGAGAATATCCTGGTTAGCTGGTGTGTTTCTTGTTGTGAAAGGATTCATAATCTGGCCCATCTGAAAGCCCCACAGTGTGACTTTTGTTAGGAAGAGATCTTGAAAAATTGAGATATTTCTTATTCAGTGAGGTTGCATTCTATGAACTTGCCATCAGAGTGCATCTTAGAGACAATGTCTTTGTCAGTAGAACTCATCAGCACAAGACTTGCGAAGTACTGCTTTTTTTTCTAAGATGAAAAAATCAATGGTCCTTGCGGAGATCCAAGCACAGCACATACTCCAAATGTTGATGGCATTGGTAGTGCTTGGGTTCTCAGTTGTAACAGTCGAGATCCCATAAAAATACGGTTCCCCTGCATGCTTCGGTACAGCCAAACGCATTAGCATATCTGCCGGTCCTTCTTGGTAGCCCCATGTATTGCAACACTGGGGATTTGATTTGCGTGGGTTTTTGTTGTGGTATTTTTTTTTCCCCAAAAGAATTAAAACCGTATCGGGGATCTCTTAACTCACCGATTCTTCTGTCATAAATGAAAGTTTAAAAAAAGCTAACAGCGTCTGATTTACGACGTGACTTGCGCTGTTTCAGCTGTAACTGCCGAGCAGATGTAGCGTACGATTTGTTAGGTGTAATTAAGCAGGTAGGTATTTGTTGTAAATATTTAACGAGGGGCGACTGAATGTTGGGGTGGGGGCGGTTTTTTCCCACCAGTATTTTGAGGGAGCGCTCTTAAGTATTTTATTTCAGTCTCGCTTTCGATGCGCGTTTCCCTGGCAGTTCAGCAGCATCTCTTGGGCGGGGCAGCTGGGCGGACGTCCCTCCCGACTCCATAACACGCCAAAACCCCCCAGTCACGTTGCTGCTGTGTATTTTGGAGATAGATAATCTTATGGCGGGTGTGAACGGCTGTGTGAGTTAAACGAACGCAGAAGGAAAATGGAAAGCTTTCAGAGCCTAGACGCTCATATTGGATGTGCGTAAACACGCGCCCGCCTTCTCAGCACAAAGTGCATTACTGAGATTTATTCTTAATTTTTTACGTTACTCTTTCAAGTTTGACGCTTCGCTTCAGGCTTCATGGAGCCAGGCAGCAAGACGTGCGGCGGCAGGGCGAGGGCTGTAGCTGCTGCGGCGGATCTGTAAGCGGAGGTTCCGGTTACGGTACAACTTTGCCCCGCAGCCTCACGGGGTTATCTCCCCGCAGCGGTGCCGTAAGGAAGGGATGAGACGTTTTCCAGCACCAGCCAGAGCGTTCAGTGTTACGCGAAGAATCTGTTCAAAATGGTATCGGTTAGTCTTAATACCGTTTTCAAGTGTTCCAGTCCCTCTAGCTTTTAAAGGAGGTGTTGTGTTTTGACATGACCCGTTTGCCCAGAATCTTGCTGCGGCTCAATTTCCTTCCTATCCCTTGTGCTGACTGAGTTCCTCCATTTTCTTCTGTGCTATTTTATTCACGTGCTGAAATATAGTTTGGGATTTCTGTTTTTCAGATGTCTTCTCAGTGTCTCGTGATGCTCAAGAGATGCCCCCCGGCCCGGGTTTGCCTGCCGGTCGTTAAGCGTGGTGAAGGTAAGGGGCCATCCCTCTGCCTGGGGGCTCCCGGCTCTGTCTCCAGCGGGTGCCCCGCAGGTGCGGCCGCGAGGGCTGCCTGGTGGGGAGAGTCGGGGCCCCCAGGGGCCGGGGCTGTTTGTCGCCCCGGGGAGCCCGTCCCAGCGCGGGAACATGTCCGAGCAGAGCCCGAGAGAGACGTGACACCGTCCTCTGGCACGCTCCCGCTCCGCCGTGGGGCGGCCGCTAGCCTGCGGACAGGGGCTGGGGGGGCTGCAGCTGTTTGGGGGGCTGCCCCACCTTTTAGATTTTAGCAGAGCTCCCCCTTTTCTGGGGGGTGGGGGGCGTGTGTGTGTGTGTACCTTTGTAAATGGCACTATTAAAGTAATGAGCTGCAGGTTGGAGTAGATTCCCTTGTTTAGTGCCCTTCTTGGGGGTGAATAAAATTGGGGGGGGGGGGGGGGGGGGGCGGTGTGATGATGTCATGCGGGGCGCCCCGGTGTCACTGGGGGAGCTGATAATGCGTCAGAGGAACAGGTGAGTGGGGGCGTCATGTAGGGGTTCCCCCCCAAAAAGGGGGGTTGCAGCCCCAAAATGCCTGAAAATTGAGGGGGGCTATTACAAAAACCTCTTATTTTATATATATTGACATGTCATATTAATTGATAGATGTATAAAGGGATTTTAAAATAAGAACTTCTCTCTCCTATATTATATAACGGATTTCAGGATACAAAAATTCTACATTGAGATACAGGGTTTTAAACCACAAAAGTAACTCGACTGTCTAAATATCTAAATTAAAAAATAAAGGAGTTTAAAATGAAGAAAAAGGATAGATGAAGGAATTCAAAGCAGAAGAAAGTCTGGCTAGAGCGAGCATCTACGCTTAGTGTGTGTTACATAGTCTAAGCAGATGTGTAATCTAAATAGAGGTTATATAGAGTGAAATAAGCCTAGGTATAACTGTAAGTAGATGTCTAAATAGAGAAGTCGAAAAAGATTGAAGTGTCAAAGGGTAAGTAAGCAGATAGCTAGCCTAAATAGGTGGTTTATATACGTGTTAATATGGAAGTCTGAACAGGTATGTGTAAATAGATATGCTGTGTAAGTGTAAATAGCCTAAGTAGATGTAAGTGTAAATTTAATAGCTAAGTCTAAACAGGTGTTGTATGTAAATGTAAAATAGATAGTATATATAAACTATAGATGTACTCTGTAAGGATGTGTAAGTAGACACACAAGTGCAAATGTCTATGCTATATAAGGTTTTAAAATGCAAAGAAACCATGTTGACAGAGATGTTTATAGAGAGGATTTAAAAATTGGACACACACCCCACCCCCACCCCCCAATCAACTGAAGACACAAAAGCGCTTTCAAATGCTGCCCCTTTCCCGTTCTCCTTCTCCCATCCCGATTTGGGGCCGATTCCCCCAGATGGGGACTTCCCCCTCTGGGGCTGCGCAGGCAGCCTGGGAGCTGCTGCCAGGGCAGACAAACACCCCAAAGCCCCCAAGTCTGGGTCTGCAATGGGGGGTGAAAAACCCCAAACAGGCAAAACACCCAAACAGGTTTGGGGGAAAGAAAACAATTGGGGGCTCCTGGGAAAGCCCACTCCTGCTGGGTTTGTGCAGCTGGAAAGGAAGGGGGGGGGAAAAAAAGCGGTGGGGGGTTGGATGGGTTGGAACCCCACTAACCATTCTCATGCACAAAACCAGGAGCAAAAATCACCGATTTCTTTGTTGTGGAAAGGGCCAAAGAGACCCAGAAGTGAACCGTTTGGAAAAGCAATCCCAACTTTGTTCCTTTGGCTTTTTTTGCTTTTCCATAAGGTAAAACCCCCAAAACCCCCAACAACAAAAAAAGCCAAGCCATCCAAACAGAAATCACCACCACCAAACGACCGCCCCAAAAACCCCAAATTGGGGAAAATTTGGGGTGAAACAGCAGCAGTTTGAGGGGCATTGCTGGGGCTTATCCGGAATGGATTCTCCGGAGTGGGTCGGTTATCTGGAGCGGATCATCTGCTGCAGGTGAGCCCAGGTGAGTTGCCCGTTGTGGATTATCCTGGGGGGACCCCCCTGGTGTCAGTCATCCCCATGCATGTTCCCCATGGCGTGTCTGCCCAGACATGCCCCTGTCCGGCAGTGTCCGCCTCCTCCCCCGCCCTCCCTCTGCGTGTGTCTGTGCCCTCCCAGACGCTGTCCCCTGAGATGGCCCCCCTGCATGACTTTTTTTCCCCGGTGACATTCCTCCCCCCCGCTTCCCCTGGCCTCCTGTTCTGTGCTCGCTGAAGCCTCGTGCTTACGCAGGATGAGCAGTGGCGAGGCGAGGCGCTGCCAAGCCAACGAAGCCCAAGGCTCAGCAGCGCACAACTCCTTTGCAGGGCAGCCGCTGGCATCTGGTCTGCCTGGCTGCCCTGTGCCCCGACGCACGGCTGCCCCCCTCACCCCGGGCAGCCTGCCTTCAGAAGGGCAGCTGTGTTCCCCTGATGGATTTTCTTCTTTAACCCTCCAGGACCTGTTGACTTGCTGCTCTCCCTGTCCCAGCCCTGATGCCGCAGGCCTACAGCAACTGATGGGGCTTACTCCGGGGGGGGTGTGGGGGTGGGAAAGGGGACCTTTTTCCCCAGGTGGTTTGTGCTGCTTCTCCTCCCTCGGGCGTGGGGTGGAGGCGAGTGGGGCAGGCGGGAGGACAGTGCGCATGCGCAGTGGCGCCTTTGCTGCTCTCTGCTGCCACCGTGCGACCAAGGCGCGGTACTGCAGGCGGGCAGCCGCGCATGCGCAGTGGCGCCCTTTTCTGCTCTCTACCGCCACCGTGCGGCCAAACCGCGGTACTGCAGGCGGGCGGCCGCGCATGCGCAGTGGCGCCCTTTTCTGCTCTCTACCGCCACCGTGCGACCAAACCGCGGTACTGCAGGCGGGCAGCAGCGCATGCGCAGTGGCGCCATTTTAGCTCTCTACCGCCACCGTGCGACCAAGGCGCGGTACTGCAGGCGGGCGGCCGCGCATGCGCAGTGGCGCCCTTTTCTGCTCTCTGCCGCCACCGTGCGACCAAGGCGCGGTACTGCAGCCGGGCAGCCGCGCATGCGCAGTGGCGCCCTTTCCTGCTCTCTGCCGCCACCGTGCGGCCAAACCGCGGTACTGCAGCCAGCAGCCGTGCACGGGCTGGAGCGACACTTCGCCGCGCTCACTTCTCCACGCCACTTAGTGACACCCCCCCCCCGCTACCTGGTGACGGCACCGTGGGGGCTGGAGCCGTGTACCACAGCCCTTAGCGACAGGTGTTGACCCCTTGCGATAGCCCGGTGAGGGTGGTGCTGATACTCCTCGCCACGCTCTTAGCAACGGGCCCCGCCCCCGGCGATGGGCGGGCAGGCGGTCTGAAGGCTGACGCACCTGGCCCCACCCACCTTAGCGACAGGCCCCGCCCCCTGGCAACGGCCCGGGGGGCGGTGCCGGCTCTCTCCCCTTAGCGACAGGCCCCGCCCCCTGGCAACGGCCCGGGGGGCGGTGCCGGCTCTCTCCCCTTAGCGACAGGCCCCGCCCCCTGGCAACGGCCCGGGGGGCGGTGCCGGCTCTCTCCCCTTAGCGACAGGCCCCGCCCCCTGGCAACGGCCCGGGGGGCGGTGCCGGCTCTCTCCCCTTAGCGACAGGCCCCGCCCCCTGGCAACGGCCCGGGGGGCGGTGCCGGCTCTCTCCCCTTAGCGACAGGCCCCGCCCCCTGGCAACGGCCCGGGGGGCGGTGCCGGCTCTCTCCCCTTAGCGACAGGCCCCGCCCCCTGGCAACGGCCCGGGGGGCGGTGCCGGCTCTGTCCCCTTAGCGACAGGCCCCGCCCCCTGGCAACGGCCCGGGGGGCGGTGCCGGCTCTGTCCCCTTAGCGACAGGCCCCGCCCCCTGGCAACGGCCCGGGGGGCGGTGCCGGCTCTCTCCCCTTAGCGACAGGCCCCGCCCCCTGGCAACGGACCGGGGGGCGGTGCCGGCTCTCTCCCCTTAGCGACAGGCCCCGCCCCCTGGCAACGGCCCGGGGGGCGGTGCCGGCTCTGTCCCCTTAGCGACAGGCCCCGCCCCCTGGCAACGGCCCGGGGGGCGGTGCCGGCTCTCTCCCCTTAGCGACAGGCCCAGCCCCCTAGCAACGGCCCGGGGGGCGGTGCCGGCTCTCTCCCCTTAGCGACAGGCCCAGCCCCCTGGCAACGGACCGGGGGGCGGTGCCGGCTCTCTCCCCTTAGCGACAGGCCCCGCCCCCCGGCAACGGCCCGAGCCTGTGTTCGCTCCGCTCGGGGGGGGGGCTCGGTTTGGGTGTTTTCTCTCCCCCCCCCCTCCCGCGCCGGGAACTCCAGGCGGCTCCCGTACGGCTCCCGGGGCCTTCCCCCCTCGGGGGGCTCGGCCCGCCCCTTTCGCGGGGCGCTGTGGGAAGGGCGGGGGCGGGGCCCGGGGGTCGAAGAGCCCCAGCCGGGGCTCGGGCAGCTCTCGCTGCCCCCGGGCTCCTCTGGCGCCGGGGCTCCCGTGTTCCCTCGGGCGGTCGCAGCTCTGGGGCTGTCTCAGCCCCCCGGGCAGGCGTGCTCTGGCGCTTAGAGAAGCGGAGGCGTTGCCTGAGGTAAGGCTTCCAGAGCTTGGCGCTCTTTGGCAGCAGCTGTACTAGAAAGGTCCCTTGTGGCCTGCTTTGCTTTTTTTCTCCCGGGATGCTGTTTTGGGCGCTGAGGGGGCGGTGAGGCGGTTTAGTGGTATGGTGTTCTGTCTGGGGTTTGGTTTTTGCTTTGCTGGTTTTCTTCCCCCTTGTGAGATCATTTTATTCGTTTATCATTTCACATTATCATTTACCCCGCGCCATTTCCGTCCCCTCTGGGCAGCAGCGGATCCGCCGCTCGAGGGCGAGGAGCTGGGCCGACAACGGGCCGCTGCAGACTCTGGTCAGGGTACGAGGCTGCTCCCTGGGGAGCCGGCGCAGGGGGCGCGGAGGTACGCGCGGGCACTTGTCGGTGCCCCTGACCAGTGAAGGGGAGGTTAAATTGTAGGAGTGCAAATAAACACATATTATTTAGGGAGGAGTCGTGACTCAATTTAATCGCAGCTATTACTGAACAAACCAGGCAGTCATTATTCCTAATCTGTAATTAAAAAAAATATAAAGGCAGCCCTTTTTTATGCCATAAATAGAGTTGCGAGTCATTAATAGCTCAATCTAAATGCAGCCGTTATTAAATCAACTGCAGGCATTAATGACTCCTGATCAGAAACAAAATAAGGAAATTTTAGAATCTAGAATGAAAATCGACCCGGAAAGCTAAATTGGGAGCGGGTAGTACTGAAATTGTAACAGGGCTGTTAGAAAGTTCAGAGGCAGCGACAGCTCCTGCTTCCAACCCAAGCAGTAAACGAAGCTTTAGGTTCTTAAATGAAGAGAAATAAAGGTGAGCTGTTAAACAGTGGCTGGGGTCAAGCGTAGCTATTAAGAAAATTTGCAGGTACGGGTGATTCCTGACCAGAACTAACAATTCCAGAAGATTTAGATTTAAAAACTACAGAGCTAATGGAGTGCCACAACCGCCCGGATGTAACCGCAGCCGCTTTGGGGGAATGCCCCAGCCCCCCCCGCCACCGCTATTAATTACTGCCAAGGAGAGCGAGAGTGAAAGTAGAAGCGGTGCATGTGAAACGCGAGCAGTACGCTTTTCCTAAGTCATCCCTTCGTGTCAGGAGAGGAAAGCAAATGGAAAGAAGATGTTTGCAGGGGGTCTGTGCTGGGTTACCTGCGCGTCTCTTCCGTGCATCCTTGAGGAGACATTTAGCTCCTGTTGGGCGCTCGCAGGTGGGGACAGGGCGAGCTGGAGGCAGGATCGGTGCCGGCACTGGTAAAGGGACGGGCGACGAGCTGAGAGAAGAGGGGGCAAGGGCTGAAAAAGGGTCTCCAGTTCTGCAGGGAAGGCAGCGGGATGTGACTCGGCAACCGCTCTGACGAGTGCAGGGTCATTCGCTGCGATGAAGTCGGGGTCTGTGGCTGGCCCGGAGAGGCAGCAGAAATCCCAAACTCTTTGTGGGGGTACCGGCCAGATTAGGGCAACACCTGAACAGTAAAACCATTTAGGGGAAGCAGAGCTGGGCTGCACCGCGTGGCCAACCTCCCTCTTCTCCGTGAGTCCCAAAGGGGCAGCTCCAAGAATGTGCTGAGAATTAATGTCTTGCGCTAAAAATGAGACGCAAGTAGCACCCACCCGTGAATTTTATTTTCTCTCTCGCTCTGCCGCTCCTGCCTGCTTGTCTCTCCTCAGTGCGCACCTGCACCTGTGCTCGGATGGGGCAGCTGAGGGAAGGTGCTGCCATCTCCCCAGCCCCGGCGGACCGCCCCTCAGCTGTGTCCTCTGTCAGGGAGCGTCGTCATCTCTCCTGCCCCCCAGAGCGTGTCCTGTAGTGGCAGACGCGCGGGCTTTTCCCTGCACGCGCATACGGGAAGGGAAGGGAAGGGAAGCACAGTGAGAGCTGGGCTTGTCAAAGCGTAATGGGGGTGGTGGGAAGCGTAGCTAGAACCGGAGAGCTACAGCGCAAAAGCGAAGCGGACGGGACACAAAAGTAAAATGGTGCACAGGAATGCTGAGGAGAGAACTCCCGCAGCACGCAGGAAATCAGTGTCAGAATCTATTTTCTTCTGACTGCCGAATTAAAAATAATGGCACGCTTTGCAACGCCAAGCTCGCTCTAATCGTCTGAACTGTTTCTTTCCAGCCCCCCACCGCCCCCAGCACACCGTTCAGCCTCCTCAGCCTGAAATGCCTTGTTTTCCTGCTTTTTTTTTTTTTTTTTTTTTAATGACAGGGCAACTTCTGTTCCCGAGGTGGTGCCTACAGTACAGCTATCTCTTCGAAGGCAGTTTGGTTTAGGTCAGAGAATGTTTAGCCTGGACTGAATCAGCCTCTGTTTCTGTTTCTGGAAATCGTCGGTCCTGTGCATCAAGCCCGGAAAAAAGGAAATATGAACCAAAGGACCTGGGGCCTGCAGGGCTAGGAAAATATTTGAGAAGAGGTTCAGTGGGGAAATGACTGTTTGTCTGTGGGGCGTCCAGGCAAGCAACCCAGCTGCTAGAAAGCGGCGCTGTCCCCAGGGTGGCCTCGGCGGTCCCGTCGGAGTCGGGGGAACAAGGACAAGGCAGGGGGAAGCATCTGGCCTGCCGTGTGGACCGTGACTGTACAAAGCACGTGTGATGCACTGCAAGTTTACCTGTTTAAACTGTGAGTTAAAGAAGGTGTGCAGTTGCTTTGTAAACAGCCGACGCTCTAAAGCTACACCCATCTAATTGCTAGCTGTATTAAATCTATCGTATTGCTGTTTCTGCATTAAAAAAGAAAAAACCAACACACCTATGTAAGCACGTCTAAGTACAATGGAAAACCACTGTTTAACGCGTGGCATGTGCGGGTGGTTTTTTTGGGGCGGGGGGGTGGGGTGTATGACAAAAACCTGCGAGAGACACACGCACACACGCACATGTCATGTTTAGCGCTCACCTAAACCCAAAAAAGAAAATCCACTCTTTATTTTGCAGCATTAGCATTAGCTTCCAGCGCACAGCCTGAGCGCGCACCTCTGCTCTCACCGTCTGCTCCCTCTTCAACCGTGCGTGGCTGTCATCAGCTTGCACAGGCTTTGCTCGTGCAAGTTTCCGCGACGGCTTACGAGAAGGCAGGCAAACAGACCCAGCAAGACGCGTAGTGCCTTCCTCTATGGGCTCCGTCCAGCCTTTGTTAAAATGAGCAGAAAAGACATCTGCTGCGGCCTTTGTCCTGACTGACTCTTACAGAGAGCATCTGACTTGACCCGCAGCAAAGCCATGCCCCAGGCAGCAGCACGTACTGGCGCGGACCGCGGTTTCACCCACCTGCTTTACTGCGCCGGTCCTTTCCCACGGCCGATGCCGCAGATGTGGCGCGGCCCACCCCCAGACCTCTTTACGAGGGTTCCCTGGGCTCTGCAAGTCGCCTGCTGGACGTGTTGCTGATTCAGGCACGGGCAAAGTCAGCTTCTTCGCTGGCCTCGGGCCAGGGCAGCCCCGTACCTGAGGGAAACTGAGAATATCTCCAGCGAGATCTCACCGGGAGGCTGGGACCTCGTCAGTAGGGGAGAAGGCCAAGCGACTGACACTGAAAGGGAGCTCTTTGCTAGGCTGTAGATCGTAAAGTTAAAAAAGAAAACAAACCTGCCTTTTTTAAAATGCCCCCCTTTGAGTCTGCCACGTTTGATACAGATTTTTTAAATTGCAGGGTCTATCTCCTACAGGCCTCATGCAAAGGGAAGCGAGTACCTCTGGCTCTCAGGACAAGGGGGTCCCTCAGGAGCCCAGGTGCTCACGCCAGCCGGCATCTGGCACAGCACAGGGCAGGAGCTTTGGCAGTAGTACGTGAGCTGAGAATGAGAGTCCGGCAGCGCCGCACGCTTCTCCTGTGAGCCGCCGAGGCTCGCGCGCTGTGCCTTCCGCAAATAAAAGGCCAGAAGAGTCAGCATTTCTGCTAGTTCCAGCCTCATCCGCACCCTCGTTGGTGTAGCTGTAAGCAAGCGTCCCGTAGCGACTGGGAGCGTGGCAGCTGGGCTTCCTGCGCTGCCTTAGGTTGTGCCCTTGGAGAGACCCTTCTCCGAGCCCCGTGAGCCCCGGGGTGGGTGGGCTGCGGTGCCGTTCAACGCTGAATAGGCACGAAGGCCTGTAAACAAAATGTATTTATATCGCACCCATACCCGGCAGCCAACCGCCGCTTTATTTACGTATTCTGCACCTCCTGCCGACGCTTTTAAACTTAGCCGATATTGCCGCAGTTTTCACTGATGGGGCAGGGGACTGCCACGCTGCAGGGGCAGTGTCTGGGTGTCTGCCACGGACACAGACGTCCTCAGCTGGGTAGGGACAGGGTGAGAGCTGGAACAACTCTGCTGACATGTACGGGCCGTCCCAGGGCAAGGCTCCTGGGTCTGGGGGCTGAAAGGCGAGCCGCGCTGGGTGGTTGGTGTGGGAGCTGTGGAGCAAGTAGGGGGGAAAAAAAGCAACAAGAAAAAACCATCCAAATGTTTCACAGCAGGTAGAAAGCTTGGCAGAAAGCAAACTGAATGCTGTAAAGACAAAAGCCGAAAGCCGGCTATGGACTGGACGAAAAGAGTCAGTGCCACGGAAGGAGGTTATTTCTTCCACTGACCGTAGGAGGCTTTTTTGTGAGAAAACACAACACCTCTTCTTTCGGCTACGGCGCGGTACCGCAGCAGTAACGGGCCAGAGCGTGCGAGCGCCTCTGGCAGTATCGGTAACGGCCGGGGCACGGCCGAACGGCCAGCCCACCTTCCGCACAAGGAGAACACCGTTCCCCTGGAACGCCACGCAGACCCAGGACGGGTACGGCGGAGGCCGAGCCCAGGCGCCCCCATTGCCAAGGACCACCTTGGCCTCGCAGCGTCTCACGCTGCGGGGTGTTTTGCAGGCCGTGGCTAAGCTCAGGCCCCCTGCTCGTGGCTGCCCCCGGTCCCCCGGCGCCGGTCGGGCCCCAGCCCCCAGCGCGGTGCGGCGCAGGGCAGCGGCCCAGCAGGGCGGCCCCACGGGCCCCAGCCCGCACCCCCCCCCCGTGCCTGCGGGCAGGGCCCCGCGGCCGCCGGCCCCTTCCTCCTCTGCTCGCTCCCGTCGCGGACGGCTCGGTACGTGTCACGAGCGGCAGCCCCGTTCAGCCGCTCCCGGAGGGCGCGCGGCTCTGCCCGGCCGTGACCGGGGCCCGCAGGGGTCTCTCGCTCGCCCGCTCGCCCCGAAAGGAGCCGGCCCCGAGCCGGCGCGTCCCGCCCCGCCCGGCCCTCGGCGCCCTCGCGAGCTGAGCGCGGCCCGGCCAGCAGGGGGCGCTGGCGCTCACCGGCTGGGCGCGGGGGCGGTCCGGCGCGGGGGCGGGGCCGGTGGGGGCCGGTCCTTCCGGCCGCCCTCTAAGGGCCGCCCCGCGGGGCCCGGGCTTCCGGTGGCGCGTGCGCGGCGGAGCGGAGGTGGGAGAGGTGCGTGGGGCGGCCGGGTCGCGAGGGGTCTCTTTGCGGTGCCGGGGCCCCTCTGCGGCCCGGCGTGGGAAGCCCGTGGCCGGCGGAGACTGCTCGGAGCTGGGCGGGGAGCGCCGCGGCAGTCCGGCCGCAGGCAGCCATCCCCTGCGGTGGCCGGCATCCCCTCGGGACTCGTGGAGGCCTGGCGGCTCCCGATCCTCGTCTGCGGCAGCCGCCTGAGAGAGCAGCGCGGCCGTAGCCGGGGGCCGGAGAGCGCTGGTGGGTGAGTTCGGGCAGCGGTGGGGGCTCCGTGTGGGCCGGGGGTGGGGGGGGGCTCCGTGCGGGCCCGACCCTGGGCCGGGCGGGGGGGGCCTCCGTCGCCGGCCCGGGCCGGGCTCGGTGCCGGGCGGGGGGAGCTCCGTCGCGCCGGCCCCGGGGCCGGGCGGGGGAGGGGGGGGCTGGCTCCTCCGTGCCGGCCCCGGGGCCGGGCTCGTGCCGGGGGGGGGCTCCGTGCCGAGCTCGGGCCCCGCAGAGAAGCCCTGGTCGGGCATCGTTCTCTTTTGCACAATGTAGGGCTTTCCCCGTTTATTTTCTGTGTACTGTGTTTTGGGCCACCTGAAACCCTTTGGCCGGGGAGGTTTGGTGCGGGGAGATGGCAGGTCTGGAGCCTGAAAGATCTCGGGTGGGGGGCGGGGGAGGTATTTTTGCCTTAAAACTCTGGGCCCACCTCGTGTGTCATGTCGTGAGTCTCGTGACTGTGGCAAATGGCTCAGTCAGGCGTTTTCTGATAAAAAACTTCTGAACGTGTGCGTGTGTAGGCACGGGGAGATTTGCGCAGGGTGACGGAGCCCCTTGCGCTTCTGTGCTAATGTCTACCTGTTCTAGATCTCCGATGTTGGAAAGCCTTTGTTTAGTGCCTGGTTGTGCCTGCGTAACAAATGTTTTAGCTGCTGATGTGTTATACCTCTGCTGTGAACTTTTTCCTGGGTGGCTTGATTGTTTCTGGTTGTCCGTGTAAATCTAGGCAGCTATTTTCTGCCCGGTGGTGATGCCTATCGCTTTGGATAACAAAGGGCAGGAGAGCAATAAAGAAAAAGGTGATCTGTCTGCTGCAGCTCCTTGCAAACGATTCGTTCCTTATTTTCTGCCCTCGGGTAGGTGTTGTGCTTTCCAGATAACGCAGCCTCTCCTGTGCCTGTCCACGCCGTGCATTTTTGTCCTGCCCTTGCTTGAAAAGGCTCTCCTTGCCTTCCTCCTCTCTGCTGCAGTTGGCTTAATCTCTCGCTGCTGCTGCTGCTGGAAGAGGGATAAAGGGAGTGTTGTCGATGGGGTTGTTAAAAGCTTTTTCGCGGGCTGTAACGCGCGGGAAGGGGTGGGCGGGGGGGGCAACTCAGTACGGGGGAGGGGGGAGGATCAGGCTGCGGGGAAAATGGGAAACCAACATCACCTTCCCCTCCTACGGCGCAGCCTGGCCGCACGGCTCCCCGGGGATGCCCCTGCCCGCGGGTGTACCGTGTGTGCGCCCCCCGCGTGGGGCGGGGGACGACGACACACCCCCCCACACCGTCGGCGGCACTGGGGCAACCCCTGCCCCAGGGCTCCGCGCTCGTACCCGGCTCTCCCCGCTCCGGCACGGCACGGGGCTGGACGCACCGAGGAGACCCCGGGGCGGCTTCTCGCGTCCGGGCGAGAACAGGGCCCGGCCCCGAGCAGCAGAGCGGGCACCGCCGGTAGCTCGGAGGAGCGGGGCCGGCTCGGCTCGAGGCGTCGGAGCGAAAAGGGACGAGAACCGGCCCGGAGCGTCCGGGGGTTGCGGGGGGGCGGCGGATGGTCCGGTGGCCGGGTTCGGCTCCGTGCCGGGCCGTGGGGCAGCCGGAGCCGCGCCGGGGGGCAGGTGAGGAGCCGCGTGCGTGGCTGGGCGCGCTGTGGGTCGGCGGGTTTCGGCTGTGGGGTCTCCCGGTCCGCGGAGTCCCCGGGGGGGGGGGGGTTGCGGGCAGCAGCGGCCCCGGGCCGAGCGCTGTCGTGGGTCGGTGGTTGGGTTTTGGGGCCGAGCCCGTGCCCGGCCGTGGGGAAGTAGGGGCAGCCCCACCCGGCTCTCGGCTGCTCCTCGTCGGGGTCGGGCGGCGGCGGCGACCCCGGCGGGGGCCCCTGCGGTGCCGGGCGGGTCCCCCCTTGGCCGCGAGGCAGGCAGGGACCCCGGCTGCTGCCGCCGCGGTTTGCTGGAGGCGGGCTGGGCCCGGCCCCCTGTGGGGTTGGGGTGCGGGCCCGGCGGTGCCGGGGAAACGAGGCCTGCGAGAGCAGGAGGAAAGCGCTGCCGGGCCGGCGCTGGGCTGCCCCGCCGGGGTGCGGGGCCGGGCCCGCGCAGTTCAGTTCCCGAGGCCTCCCCGACAGTGCCCGCGTGGGCCGTGGGGGTGCGGGGCTGCGGGGTGGCTGCGCTCTCCGCGGCCCTGAGCGTTGCCCGTGGGGACTGCGGAGGGGGCCGGGACGCAGCCAGGCTCAGCTGGTTTGGTCCCTGAGCGGGGAGAGCGCAGCTCTTCTGTTCCTGGGCCGTGAGAGCAGGCTCCTGTGGCTGACGCCGGGGCCCTGAAACAGATCGAGTCGTGCGTTTTGAGGGCCTGACCGAGGGGACTAAGTCGTGTGGTTTGGGGCTGAGGAGCAGAGGTCGAGTGCTGCATTTTTGGGACTTGAGAACAGGCTCAGCAGCTGGGCTTTTTAGCTCAGAAACGGTCCCAAAGTGAGCTGGTTTGGGGGCCAAAAGCAGAAGCCGGTTTGGCTGCTTGTGCAGGCTGGGGGGTTGGGGTGGGGTGGGGGCATTGGGGGCTGCAGGGGAAAGCAGGGGTTGGGCAGGGTACGCGGACCCTCCCCGGAGGTGGGGGTCCGGTCACATCGGACCCCGAAGTTCGGGAGGCCGGCATGCACCAGAGCGAACTCGCCACCTGAGGCGGGTCTCTGGAGGAAGGGTGCTTTTTGGATCCAGCGTAGCGCACCCTCTTTGGGTCCAGCTCTTCTTTCTGTGCTGCTTAGGATAGTTATTAACCAATTAATTAATCATACAAACTAAGTCACAGCAGCTCTATCGGCTCCATCGTGGTTCGGAGCTCTGAATCAGTTTCATTTGGTGTCTAACACGTTTTTTTCCCCAAGGAGAGGCTAAGTTTCAAAGTTAGTTCTCACAAGTGTGTCAGTCGACAAAATTGAGTTATGATTATTAAAACCACAAAGGTGACAGGAGTCTCACAGATCTGGTCTATTTCTGAAAATGTATTCATCCCATGCAGATGTCGTCGGGATACAGATCATCTGCATCTTCATGCTCTGACAAGACAAGATGCTGAGACAGGGATGAGCTCCAGAAGGACTGCGGAAAAGAAAAAAAAACCGCACTCCACAAAGTCATGGGGCTTTTTTTTTGCGTTTGGGGGGGTGGGGTGGCTTTAACAAAAGAGAGCAGTGTTGGCTGGCAGCAGCCTGCAGGGCATCTTTGCTGCCTGATCTCTCCTTTTCTTCTCTTCCACTCCTCTTTCAGGGCTGTGATTGTCATTTGGATAGTTTTAGAAGAGCAGTTAAGTTCCTCGCCTGTGTCAATGTGCTGGTAATACCAGGAAGGTGAACGCTTGAACCGGTCGGGCGGGTGGGAATAACTTGGCTGCAGGTAGAACTTCTGAGGGAAGACCAGCAAAACCAGGAAGCAAATAGCAAGTTCCCCAAAAATGTGCGGGTGTCAAGCACGTAAGCGTTTCATTGCCGAATGTTTTTGGGAATATGTTCCAAATGGCTATTTTTGGTAAACATAAATTTTCAGGAGATTCAGGGTTGTGTGTGGCAAAACATGTCCCTCTGTTTTTGTGTCCTGCCGCACAAACGGCCGGCGGCAGGGCTCTTGTTCCCCGCTCTCGATATTGCCCCAGCAGGGCTGCGATATTTAGACCTAAGTGGGGATGGGTTTAGGAGTGGAAGGAGAGAGAACGCCTGTGTTCTGTAAGGGCTGTGAATGCTGACCCTTTGTCTCCGTCTGCTGCTTTTCCTGTGCGGGTGATGAAGCTGTTTTACTTTTCTCTGTTGTTCCTGGTCTAAATAGTTGCAAGGCTGTCGCCGCTGTGGGTGTGCAATTTGTGTTGCTGTGTTTCTGTGGAGTCCTAGCCACGGCTCGCTTCTAGTGTGGCCAAGGGTCAAGGTAGGGCTTTCAGCTTAAAGCTTCAGAAGCGCTGCGCGCTGAGATGGGTGTAGGTGAAACTGCTGTTGCGCCTGCAGCTGTGCTCGCAGGGATGCTGGGCGGCTCCGCATCAAACCGGCGAGGTGCCCGTGGACCTCCGTCGGGCTGCGCCCTGGGTGCGCGAGCGTGCCGTGTGTTTGCTGTTCCGGCTTGTACGTGCGAGGGCTTAACGTTTGATTTAACGCATTTCCTTTAACGGCAGGCTGTAGTTGGGCTCTAGATGGTATTCCTACGGGGGCGCAAGAGCTGTGGAATGGTTAAGCTGTTGCTGTGCCTCCAGGTGACTTGTTCAGTAACACTGTTTTTCCAGGTGCAGGTGGATGAGTCGTGCAGGGCAACGGAGGAGAGCCCAGGGGAGCGCTGGAAGAAGGTGAGTCTGTGTGTAGTACTGGAGGGAAGATGTGACTGATGGCTATAGGGCTCCATTATGGGTTTTACTCTTTTTTTTTTGTGATCCGAGGGCGCTAAGCGATGAGCCGAGCGTGATCTGGGCCCTGGAGGTGAGTCAGGCAAGGTGACGGGTGCTTGGTGGGCTGGAGTAGGTGTTCTTTTTCAGGTTATTCAGGTTTTTTTTTCCCTTGTCTTCACTTTCCCATCCCAATTTGGGGCCGATTCCCTCAAACGGGGACTTCCCCCTGTGGGGCTGCTTATGCAGCCTGGGAGCTGCTGCCTGGGCACAAAAATACCTCAAACCCCCTGACTCTGGGTCTGCAATGGGGGGTGAAAAAAACAGAAAGAATTCTGGTGGAAAGAAAACAACTTGGGGCTTCTGGGAAAGCCAACTCCAGCTGGATTTGTGCAGCTGGAAAGGGAAAAAAAGGGTGGTGGTGGGGAAGGAACAACCACCTAAAAGCACCCACCAACCATTCTCATGCACAAAACCGAAAGTGAAAATGACCATTTTTTGTAGGGTAAAAGCACAAAAAGTCCCCACAGAACTCAGTAGTTTGGAAAAGCAACCCCAATTAATACATTATGTAAAGAAGGCAGGGAAAAAAAAGAAAACCAAAACAAAACCCTATCACAACCCTGATGCCACATGCCTACAAGCAGTTCCTGGGGCTTATTCTGCGGGGGTGGGGGACCCAACCTTGTTCCCCAGGTTTGCTGTGCTGCTTCTCCTCCCTCAGGCATGGGCGGGGGGGGCAGTGGCATGGACAGTAGCAAGCACCAGATTTTTTTAAGCAGTCGAGAGGAAAGGACTGAAATGCTCGAGACGCTTTGCTGTTTGGTGCAGAGGCAATGAACGGTGCTGCTGGGGCTGCGAGGGGGAAAGGTGCAGAGGAATAGAAGCTCTGTGGATGCAGCCAAGTTACGGTTTCTGGATGGTATTAATCGAGAAGAGTAATTCAGATAATGCTGCTGCCCAGCGACCAGAGTTGGGTACTGAGCCCGGGAGCCGCGCACGCGCGGTGGCGTCCCTGTGATCCCCATTGCTCTCTCCGCAGGTGACAGCCCTGCGATGCTGCGGTGCCTGCGAGGTGATGCCGCCGTGCTCGTTGCTGCTTCCTGGTAAGGAAAGGCCTCCTCCGCTCCTGCTGCAGCGTGGTGGTGTGTCGGACACGATTCCCTGTGTCGGGTGAGGCCTAGGGCTGCCGGCGAGGTGAGCGAGCCCCTTTGGTGGGTGCAGGGGTGTCTCCTTGTGTGCCTGCACTACTGGGGCTGGTGGGATGGGAAGCTTCAAACGACCTGCCGAGGCAGGCTTCTGGTATGCTAAAGGCGAGCGGGTGAGGGCAGCCCCAGGAGTTACCCAGGAGCTGATAGAAGGGAAGAGGGAAAGGAGGAGGAGGAGGATGACCTTTTCCCCCTGCCCAGGGTGCAGAAGATAGCCGACTCCCCAGCTCACCAGAGCTCCCCCTCAGCCTCCCCTGGCCCCCCTTGCCCCGTGCTCCTGCCCCCAGCTCCGGCACGAGCGAGCTAGGCTACGCTACGTGCCTAGGAAGCCTCATCTCGTAAGAGCTGTGAGACACCCTTGTATTCTCTTCAGGTGGAGGACGGCCTAGAGTCTGGAGCTGCAGAAGAGGCAGGGCGGAGAGGAGGGGAAAGAAGCATCTGAACGGCTAAATTGTGCCAGCAGCGCTGAGAGCGAGAGTCGCGGTGAGTCCTGGGCCACTGGGGCCCCGTTGCCTCTCTTGTGCATCCTGGGCCCTCCCTGTCTCTCCCCCGGCCCCCTCTCTTTCCTTACCTGCTGCAAAATTTTTTTTTTTTTTTTTTTGGCGCCCCCCCGCCCCTTCTTTCTCCATCTCGCTCTGAGTGGCTCCCTGCCTCCCCGTCTTTTCAGTCCTCCCTCTCTCTGTCCTGTAGCCTGTGGCTACTTGTTCTTTCTCCGCCTCTCTCTGCCTGGCTCTGGCTCCATTTTTATTTTTTTATTCCTCCTGCTCTGTCCTGTAGCCTGTCGGTATTTTGTCTTTCTCTGGCCCTCTTGGTCTGACTCCGTGTGTTACCGAAAAACGCGGTAAAATCGGAAACAACTCCTCAACGCCGATTTAGTATTAAAGAGCAGGCGTTCTTTATTCACGGCGCCAGATGCACGGGGGATCGCTTCTCCTGGCGTGCGTACCTCACACACCTTTCCCGTAGAATTTGTAGATCAAAATTTTACGTATTCATACATATTCATTATCGTCCTGTCTACTGATCGGTACAAACTTGCTCGTTCCGTATGTAAATCACTGCGCAGGCTCGGTGGTGGTCCGTGAGTCGGTGGTCGCGATCTCCCCCTGCCAGAATTGCCTTTTACCTTCTTGGCTCTTAATCTTGGCAGTCTTGGCTAGTTTTCTCAGTGCGCTACACGAAACCGCGTTTTGTCATCCTTTTCTGACAGAAGCACGTTGTCTGTTGTTCTGCTGACATTAACGATCGCCTAGGGACTAAAATGCAGATCGACAGATGCGCTGATTCGTACGCTCCGTGTTCCCGTAATGGAACACCGTCTCTGGTTGGTTGATTTCATCGCTTTGGTTACATTTCCCCCCTTTGGAAGTTTTGAAATAATCATTTTCTCAATACTTCCATCCTAGATCAATAATATTCCACTATGTCAGTTCAGTGTTTGGTTCATCTTCTCAAAGTTTTCACTTGATTGTGGTCTCTAGGGCATATGCAGGTTCCATTTTATACCCAAAATTTTATTAATTTGTTGAACTACCTCTGCAAAAAAATGTGGTCCTCTCCCAGAGGACATTCCTGTTGGCACTCTAAATCTTGGTATTATTTCTTTCAGCAACATTTTAACTACTACTCTAGCTTTGTTGGTGCAGCACGAGAAAGCTTCTGGCCAACTAGAAAATTTGTCCATCATCACTAACAAATACTGCTATATCTATTTTGTCTGGGTAACTCAGAGAACTTAATTTGCTAATAATTTCCGGGAGAATTTTTTGTTTTGTTACTCCTAAAGGTGGTTTCCTTTGGTTCAGGGGATTATTTCTAGGACAGATTGGACACTTAGCTACCATGGGTTTAACTGTTCTTGTCATGCCTACACACGCTACAGATGCTTTTAAACTCAAAACCGTAGCATCTACACCCTAATGTGTTTGCTCATGCTTTTCTTTTGCAAGTTCTGTCATAACTTGTGGGGTTGTTATTATTATTACTTGTTTTTCTGGTGTTACCTACCATCTCTCTGTGTTTTGTGATGCTTCCAATTGTTCTGCTAATTGCTCATCCAATTTATTATAATAATCTCGGTTTCAACTTTGGAATTCCGATCTGTTTTACTGGTACTAGTGCAAGGATACCTTGCTCTGCAGTCCTCTTTGCAGCTTTATCTGTCAATCGTTTGCTTATGTTTACAGCCGTCTGGCCGAATCGATGAGCTTTGCAACGCTTTACCGCCACTTCTTTTGGTTTCTGCACGTCTTCCGGAAGTTGGAGAATGTCTTCTTTATGCTGTATCAATGATTCTTGGGCTGATGGCAGTCCTTTTTCCTTCCCAGTAGCTCCATGATCGTGGATCACACCAAATGCATGTTTGGAATCAGTCTAGATATTTATCCTTCGTCCTTCTGCCATTCGCAGAGCTCGCTTCAACGCTACCAATACTGCTTTCTGTGCTGAGGTGTTCGCAGGCAGCGCCCCTGACTCCATTCCCTCGGCGGTGATAACGACAGCATATCCGGCCATTCTCTTCTCGCCCAGAGCTGCTTCCATCTGTAAACAACTCCAGATCAGGATTTTCCCAGAGGTTTGTGTCTCAGGCCTGGTCTGCTGGAATAGACTTGTTCAATAGTTAGCAAGCGATCGTGTTCGAAATTGTCCGTAAGGTTTTCTGTTGTTAAAAACATAGCAGGATTCAGTATAGCAGTAGTCTTCGATTCCACATGGTCTTGTTCTAACAGAACAACTTGATATTTCAACATTCTGCTAAGGGATAGCCAACGACCCCCCTTTTGTTCTAAAACAGTCACCGCTATGTGCGGGACACATACTGTCATCTTTTGTCCCATTGTTAACTTTGGGGCTTCCTGGATCGGCAGCGCTGCTGTTGCCACTGCCCGTAAACATCCAGGCCATCTTTTACTCACGTGGTCGAGTTGTTTGGAGAAGTAGCCCACGGGTCTCTTCCAGGTTCCCAGTCGCTGTGTCAGCACTCCAAGGGCTAAATGTTGTCTTTCGTGGACAAACAGCTCAAAAGGTTTAGCGAAATCGGGTAGGCCTAATGCAGGGGCCATCACTGAGGCTCTTTTCAGTTCTTTGAATGCCGTTTGGCATCCGGGCGTCCAGGTTAAATATTTATCCTTTGATTCTTTCAGTGCCTCGTATAATGGTTTTACATACAGTCTGTAGTTCAGAATCCAGAGCTGACGCTATTTCACTATTTTCAGAAAAGCTCTCAGTTCCTTCGGGCCGCAAGGTTCGGGAATTTGACAAATAGTTTCTTTCTTTTCACTTTCTAATTGTCTTTGTCTCTGAGATATTTCAAATCCTAAATAAATGGCTGCTTCTTCTCCTATTTGGGTTTTGTTTCTGGAAACTCCGCATCTTCCTTGGCCCAGAAAATTTAAAAATTTCAAAACATTATTCTTTACTTTCTGCCACTATCAGAATGTCGTCTGCATTCTGTAACAGTATGCCTCTCCCTGGGTTCTGTTTTTTCTAGACATTTCTATATTTCTAATTTTTTTTCTTGCCAGCTGAGTCCCAAATATCGTAGGACTAATTTTAAATCCTTGTGGAAGTACGGTCCATGTTAGCTGTGTCTTTCATTCTGTGGCGGGGCTTTCCCATTCCAAAGCAAATAGGCTTTGACTTTTTATGCCTGGAGGTATGCAAAAGAAGGCATCCTTCAAATCTAGTACAGTAAACCATTTATGCTCCTCCTTTAAAAGAGGTCAGTAAAGTGTATGGATTAGCTACTACCGGATGTAGATCTTGGACCACCTGAGATATAGCCCTTAAATCGTGAACCAGCTAATACTCTTTGCCTCTAGATTTCTTTACTGGCGGCACAGGAGTACTATATTCTGATTCACATTCTACTAAGAGCTCATATTCTGAAAAAAATTTATAATTAACTTCTCTAATCCTTTTCGAGCCTCTCGCTTAATACGGTATTGTTTTTGCCTTACCGGCTTGGCTCCAGGCTTTAAGGTTACTTTTACCGGCTCTGCCCGCTTAGGTCGCTCCGGAGCTCCGCTCGCTCAAACCAAAGGAATTACTACATTTTCCACTTCTTCGGGAACCTGTTCCTCCCTGGAGGAATCCTGTAACATAAACGCTCTCGCCTCTGTGGCTTTTGATTCTGTTCTGGTATTAGTAATTTAATCTCTCCATCTTTAAAAGTTACTTGAGCATCTAATTTACTTAATAGATCTCATCATAACAGAGGCAGTGGACATTCAGGCATATACAGAAACTGGTGAGTTGCCCATTGCTTCTCCAATTCAAACTTTAATGGCTCTAAGAAAGGCTAATTTTTCTTTGCCCTGTCGCACTAACAACACCTACTGGTTTATGATCAACTTTCTCTTTACGTGTATTCAATACCAAAGAAGTGGCTCCCGTATCTACCAAAAATTCTATTTCTTCATTCCCTAGCTTCAGTGTAACCAGGTGTTCAGCTAGGGTTGATTCCTCTGGTCTCCTTCATGCCAAGCTACTTCAAGCATTTTACCCAGATCTCTGGATTCAGGTTCTTCTAGTTTCTGAAGGTTTTTTTACTCCCCCCCCCACCCCCCCCAATCTGGGGCTGATTGTCTTATGAATATAGAGACCAACTGAATTGCTTTTTCTGTGTTTTTCTGGGTTCAAATGAGTATATTTTCTGGTGGTCACCTTCAGTCTTTCCATAAAGGCTGAAGGGGACTCCTTTAATTCTTGTCTCACTTAATAAATGGGTCAAAATTTATGGCTTTTGGCATTGCATGTCTTACTCCAAATAAAATCTGTCTCTGACATCTAGTCAACATTCCCCTGGGTCCTGGCTGATTAGGGTCCCACTCGGGATTTGTAGATGGAAAATTCTTATTCGTTGTTCTCTGTAAATTCCTGTTAGCATGTGCTCCCTGCACCTGCCTTCTGGCTGTATTCAATACTATTTTCTTGTCAGTTCCATCAAGTGAAGTATCCAGTATCACAAGTAGAGCAACACTTCAAGTTCTCACCACATTTTCCTCTTTTCAGAAACATTGCTGTAGAATCCTGTGGACATATCTCACGCTGTTTCTGCCACGCTGGATGATTCCACAGTGTAAAGAACAAATCAACATATGCCACTTCTTCCCATTTGCCTTCCCTTTTTACAAAACAACATTAATTGCAAGATGGTATGATATTGCAATGTCTCCTGTTCTGGCCATTCGTGCCCACCTTCCAATTGATACGTTGGGCACCAATGATTGCAATATTCAATTAATGGTTTCCGAGTTAGTGGGTCATCACCCCCGATGTCTTTCCAGTGCTTCAAAGTACATCCCAAAGGTGTTCTCTGTGGGATAGGTTTCTTACTCAGAAATGCTCCCATCTCCCAGTCGACTAGCAGTTGTGATAGTGCACTATCACAAATAGTAGTCAGAGGGACTCCAACCCCCGTTAGAGGTCTCACTGGGATCTGTAGCCCCCTGCTAGATATCCCTGGAGACTTCAACCCCCTGTTGAAGACCCCCCTACCCTCGGGTCCTGCTCCACAGGCTTTCGCCTAGCAGAGACTTACCAACCGAGGTACCTCTTGGCCCCAACCCTGCGTGGCTTTCGCCGCGCCTTACGGGCAGGCCTGTGGGACTCAAACCCACTATCCTGTCCTATGTGGGAAGCTAACGCCACATATTATTCTACCTAAGTTTCTTCTTAAACGAATGCCTTGTTTACTTCAGTCCAGGGGATCTTTCTCAGAATTCTCTGGCCTGGGGATCGGAAGCTCTCCCCAAGAATTCCTTGGGGCTGACTGCAGGTCCCACGGTCCTGCGGATCCGTCGAGATTCAAAAGCAGGTTCCCATCTGGGGTGCCAAAACTGTTACCAAAAAACACGGTAAAATCGGAAATATCTATTCAACACCAATCTAGTATTAAAGAGCAGGCGTTCTTTATTCACGGCGCCAGATGCACGGGGGATCGCTTCTCCTGGCGTGCGTACCTCACACACCTTTCCCGTAGAATTTGTAGATCAAAATTTTACGTATTCATACATATTCATTATCGTCCTGTCTACTGATCGGTACAAACTGGCTCGTTCCGTATGTAAATCACTGCGCAGGCTCGGTGGTGGTCCGTGAGTCGGTGGTCGCGATCTCCCCCTGCCAGAATTGCCTTTTACCTTCTTGGCTCTTAATCTTGGCAGTCTTGGCTAGTTTTCTCAGTGCGCTACACGAAACCGCGTTTTGTCATCCTTTTCTGACAGAAGCACGTTGTCTGTTGTTCTGCTGACATTAACGATCGCCTAGGGACTAAAATGCAGATCGACAGATGCGCTGATTCGTACGCTCCGTGTTCCCGTAATGGAACACCGTCTCTGGTTGGTTGATTTCATCGCTTTGGTGACACCTGTTCCTGTTGTTCAGTTTCTTCTTTTTTGGCTTTGTGTGATTCTCTCTGTGATTCTGTTTTTCTCTGCCTCGCTTTTCCCAGCTCCCCGTCCCTCACTTTGAATACCCGTTATCCTTCACCAGCTCACTCTCCCTTGGTTGCCATCCCCGTTTCTGAGTTCCTCCTGCTTTGCCACGTAGCCCGTGACTTTTTTCTTAATCTCTCTCTGTCTGCCTCAACGCTCCCGCCGCGCTTTTTAGTTCGTCTGCTCTGCTCTGTACCCTGCTACTGTTACTTGCCTGCCTGAGTTCTTCTCTGTCCAGCTCCCTTTCCCTATTCTTGAATTCCTGTTCTTCCTGCACCCGCCGCTGTTCCCTGTGATCTCTGTCTCTCTCTGTCCAGCTCCCTGTCCCTAGGTTTTAATTCCTGCCTCTGCCCGCCGTAGCCCGTCTAGATTTTTCTCTCGGCCTCTCTCTCTGTCCAGCTCCCCCTCTCTGTGTTCTAATTCCACGTTCTCTGTCACGTAGACCCGTGCTATTTGTTTGTCCTCATCTCTCTCTGTCCAGCTCCTTGCTGCTATGTTTTATTTCTTCCCTCTCTGTCTGTCTTTGTAGCCCATTGCCGTTGTGTGTTTTTTTTTTTTTTTTTTCCTACTTGTTTCTTCATGTGTCTCTGTCTGCCTCCCAGTGCCTGATCTTTAATTCCTCCTTCCCTGTAGGCCGCTGTTCCTTTTTTCCATTCTACATTGTGTTCTCTTTGGTCTCCTGTTCTTATTCATCGATTCCCTCCTCGCCGCCCTGTGGCCTGTCCCCATTTTATTGTTGCGCCTCTCTCCCTCTCTCTGGCTTCTTGCCCCTGTTTTGAAAATTCCTCCCTCTCTTCTCTCTTCCCTGTTGGCCGTGTGATCTTCAGCCTTTCTCCATCTCTTTCTGCCCAGCTCTCTGTGTCTATTCATTAATTCTTCCCTCTCTGCCCTGTAGCCTGTAGCTTTTGTCCTTTCTCCATCTTGCTGTCTCTGGCTTCCCCATGACCCTGTTTTAGAATTGTTTCTCTCTCCTTTCTGTACGCATTGCGATTCCTTTTGCTCCCCATCTCCCTTTGTTTTGGGTGTTTTTTTTTGTTGTTGTTTCTCTGGCTCCCTGTCCCTAATTCTTAATTCTCTGCCTTCTCGTGCTCTGTACCACGTAGCCCCATGGTTTGTTTTGTGGTGTTCCCTCCCCGGCCCCTTCCCTCCGTTGTTGGCTGTCTCGGCTCCCTGTCCCCGTGGCTTCATTCTTCCCTTTCTGCCCTGTTCTTGTCGCTTGTCTTGTCTGTCTCCATCGCGCTCGGTCCAGCTTCCTGCCCCTATTCTTCTTTCCTCCCTCGCTGTCGTGCTGCCTGCCCCAGGTTCTTTGTGCGTCTCCAGCCTGCTCCTCTTCCTTCTTTGTTGGTCTGTGTCCTGCTCTTCCCCCCTCTTTCTGCTGCCTCTCTTCCCCTCTCTCTGCTGCTTGTATCTCCACCTCCGTCAGGCTCCCTGTCCTTCTCTGGCCGTCCTGTTCCCTGCCTCGTGCCTTCTCACTACACGCACACACGCCCCCCGCCCCCGTCCAGCCGGCTGCCGCTCTTCTCTTCTCTCTTCCTACTGTCCTGTGCCCTGCTCCTCACCTTTGGCGGCCTCCCCCTCTGTCCAGCAGCCTGTCGCTCCAGGAGCCGGGCGACGGACGGTCCCTTTCCTGCCAAACGCGGACAAGCGCGTGCCGTGGTTTAGCCCCAGCTGGCAACTCTGCACCAGGGAGCTGCTTGCTCGCTCCACCCTCAGTGGGCTGGGGGAGAGAGCTGGAAGGGTAAAAGTGAGAAAAATCATGGGCTGAGATCAAGACTGTTTAATAGGTAAAGCAAAAGCTGTGCGTGGAAGCAAAGCAAGGAATTAATTCACTCCTCCTTTTCGGCGGGCAGGTGTTGAGCCACCTCTGGGAAAGCAGGGCTCTGTCATGTGTCATGGTTACTTAGGGAGAGAAATGCCGTAGCCCCCCCCCCCCCCCCCCCCCAAGGACTCCCCCTTCTTCCCCCAGCTGCGTGTGCTGAGCATGATGTCAAATGGTATGGAATATCCCTTTGGTCAGTTAGCTGGGAAAGCTTTCCCAGCTGTCCCAGCCTACTTGCTGGTGGGGCACTGAGAGAACCAGAAGAGGCCCTGACTGTGGAAGCAGTGCTCAGCAAGAACCAAAACATCTCTACATTATTAACGGTGTTTTGAGCATAAATCCAAAACGTATCCCTTCCTAGCTACTGTGGAGAAAATGAGCACTATCCCAGCCACCACCAGCTCCGTGCGGCTGCGGCAACGGCGGCCGAGGTGGCCTTGGGGCAGGGGGAGCGTTGGGGACCCTGAGCCACGAATCGCTCCTGGGACTTGTTACGTGCGCGCCTGCACCAACAGCTGCCCTCTCCTTTGGCCTGAGGGCTGCGTTTGCGCTCCCTTGGCGTGGGGCAAGGGGCTGTGATGGAGCCCGGGGGAGGAGGTGGTGCACTGTGGGGGTGAGGGGAGGGGGCCCCCCGTTGCTGCTGCGCCTCAGCTGTGGGCGGGGTCTGGCTGGAGGAGCCCCAGGTGCGGGCAGTGGGGCTGGCGGTGCCGGCTCCTCCCTGGAAAAGGGGTGGTGCCCTGCTCCGGGGGGCCAGTGTGAGCCGAGGGCGGAGCGGAGCGGAGCTGTGGCCGAGCGTCAGCGGGCTGCGAGTGTAGCGAGGGAGGAGGTGAGCGGGGGCTGGGTGGGGGGCCGCTGCGTGCCGGGTCAAGCCCCGAGGAGGGCTGCGGCGGGGCAGCGGCGGGTCGGAGCGGGCGGTGGGGAGAGCGAGGCTGTGCTGAGGGCTCGGTGGGGCTTCCGGGTGCATCGGCGGGAGGGACGGTGCCCCGCAGGGTGAGAGAGCGGGGAGGGCGGGCTCGCGGCGTGGCGGGAGCTGTGGTGGTGCGTGTGGCGGCTGGGCGGGCGGCCGTGTTGTGGCGCAGAGCATGCCGGGAGCTGTAGTCCTTGTGGCGGGGGGCTGCCGGGCGGCCGTGTTGTGGCGCAGAGCATGGCGGGAGCTGTAGTCCTTGTGGCGGGGGGCTGCCGGGCGGCCGTGTTGTGGCGCAGAGCATGCCGGGAGCTGTAGTCCTTGCGGCGGGGGGCTGCCGGGCGGCCATGTTGTGGCGCAGAGCATGGCGGGAGCTGTAGTCCTTGCGGCGGGGGGCTGCCGGGCGGCCGTGTTGTGGCGCAGAGCATGCCGGGAGCTGTAGTCCTTGCGGCGGGGGGCTGCCGGGCGGCCGTGTTGTGGCGCAGAGCGTGCCGGGAGCGGTAGTCCTTGTGGCGGGGGGCTGCCGGGCGGCCGTGTTGTGGCGCAGAGCATGGCGGGAGCTGTAGTCCTTGCGGCGGGGGGCTGCCGGGCGGCCGTGTTGTGGCGCAGAGCGTGCCGGGAGCTGTAGTCCTTGCGGTGGGGGGCTGCCGGGCGGCCGTGTTGTGGCGCAGAGCGTGCCGGGAGCTGTAGTCCTTGTGGCGGGGGGCTGCCGGGCGGCCGTGTTGTGGCGCAGAGCATGCCGGGAGCTGTAGTCCTTGCGGCGGGGGGCTGCCGGGCGGCCGTGTTGTGGCGCAGAGCATGGCGGGAGCTGTAGTCCTTGTGGCGGGGGGCTGCCGGGCGGCCGTGTTGTGGCGCAGAGCATGCCGGGAGCTGTAGTCCTGGCGCAGTGGCTGCCGGCCCTGTCACGTGGCTCGCCGGGGCGCGGCGGGAGGCGCGGTGTTCCGGCGCTCGGGTGCCGGGCGGCCGTGCCGCGTACGGTAGGCGCGGTGTATTTTTGGGGTTGGATTCGTGTTGATTTCTGGGGGCTTCCAGGTGCGGCCGCTCCCCGAGAAGCGGTGAGTTCCCCGGGAGCTGACAGAAGGGAAGAGGGAAAGGAGGAGGACCTTTTCCCCCTGCCCAGGGCGCAGATGATGGCCGCCGCCTCCCCGGCTCACCGGAGCTCCCGCTCAGCCTCCCCTGGCCCCCCCCTTGCCCCGTGCGCCTGCCCCCAGCCCCGGCACCTCCCCTGAAGCGTGCTGCGTAGCCCTTGGCCGCCCCCAGGCCCTGTCGTGAAGGCAGCGAGCCGGCCCTCGAGCGCACTGGATTCCCCCTCGGCGCAGGGGCCCTTAGCAGTAGCGCGGGGAAGGGGCGGTGTGTCCAGAAGCCCCTGCGCAAGAAGGGGCTTTGGCCAGGGTCGATCGACGGTAATGACGGTCGCTGTTTCTTCTTTCCCTCTCCCAGAGACCGTGCTGAGGACGTGGTTGTCTGTCCTTCCCCCGGGGATGCCGTTGACTGCAGCCGTCTCAGGCTTGCGTGGCTTCTCTCTGCCCGGTGTTGCCATCCTCGCAGCGCGGGGGCGAAAAGGGACACACAGAGCCCTTCCCGGCTGTGGACAGGAGCTGCCTCGGCTGAAGCTGGAGACGCCAACGAAAGGTAAAGCAGAAGAAACTGAAGGCGCTCTGGCTGCCAGCTGCCTTCCTGCCGCAGGCAAGAGAGAGCCTGTCCCTGCAGGTGAGGGAGGGAGGATCCCCCTTCGTAGCCCGCAGCGGGCCAGGCCACCAACGTGCACCGCAGGGTCTGTACGCGTAACCGGGAGTTGGGTACGGGCGTGTAGTGCACGAGCGAGCTAGGCTACGTGCCTAGGAAGCCTCATCTCGTAAGAGCGGTAAGACACCCATGTATCCTCTTTAGGTGGAGGACGGCCTAGAGTCTGGAGCTGCAGAAGAGGCAGGGCGGAGAGGAGGGGAAAGAAGCATCTGAACGGCTAAATTGTGCCAGCAGCGCTGAGAGCGAGAGTCGCGGTGAGTCCTGGGCCACTGGGGCCCCGTTGCCTCTCTTGTGCGTCCTGGGCCCTCCCTGTCTCTCCCCCCTGGCCCCCTCTCTTTCCTTACCTGCTGCAAAATTTTTTTTTTTTTTTTTTTTGGCGCCCCCCCCGCCCCTTCTTTCTCCATCTCGCTCTGAGTGGCTCCCTGCCTCCCCGTCTTTTCAGGCCTCCCTCTCTCTGTCCTGTAGCCTGTGGCTACTTTTTCTTTCTCCGCCTCTCTCTGCCTGGCTCTGGCTCCGTTTTTATTTTTTTATTCCTCCTGCTCTGTTCTGTAGCCTGTCGGTATTTGTCTTTCTCTGGCCCTCTTGGTCTGACTCCGTGTGATACCGAAAAACGCGGTAAAATCGGAAACAACTCCTCAACGCCGATTTAGTATTAAAGAGCAGGCGTTCTTTATTCACGGCGCCAGATGCACGGGGGATCGCTTCTCCTGGCGTGCGTACCTCACACACCTTTCCCGTAGAATTTGTAGATCAAAATTTTACGTATTCATACATATTCATTATCGTCCTGTCTACTGATCGGTACAAACTGGCTCGTTCCGTATGTAAATCACTGCGCAGGCTCGGTGGTGGTCCGTGAGTCGGTGGTCGCGATCTCCCCCTGCCAGAATTGCCTTTTACCTTCTTGGCTCTTAATCTTGGCAGTCTTGGCTAGTTTTCTCAGTGCGCTACACGAAACCGCGTTTTGTCATCCTTTTCTGACAGAAGCACGTTGTCTGTTGTTCTGCTGACATTAACGATCGCCTAGGGACTAAAATGCAGATCGACAGATGCGCTGATTCGTACGCTCCGTGTTCCCGTAATGGAACACCGTCTCTGGTTGGTTGATTTCATCGCTTTGGTGACACCTGTTCCTGTTGTTCAGTTTCTTCTTTTTTGGCTTTGTGTGATTCTCTCTGTGATTCTGTTTTTCTCTGCCTCGCTTTTCCCAGCTCCCCGTCCCTCACTTTGAATACCCGTTATCCTTCACCAGCTCACTCTCCCTTGGTTGCCATCCCCGTTTCTGAGTTCCTCCTGCTTTGCCACGTAGCCCGTGACTTTTTTCTTAA
This sequence comes from Phalacrocorax carbo, assembly GCF_963921805.1. NCBI lineage: Eukaryota > Metazoa > Chordata > Aves > Suliformes > Phalacrocoracidae > Phalacrocorax > Phalacrocorax carbo. Next base: position 583,389 of record NW_026990375.1, on the reverse strand, counting down.
TCTCTCTCTGTCTGCCTCAACGCTCCCGCCGCGCTTTTTAGTTCGTCTGCTCTGCTCTGTACCCTGCTACTGTTACTTGCCTGCCTGAGTTCTTCTCTGTCCAGCTCCCTTTCCCTATTCTTGAATTCCTGTTCTTCCTGCACCCGCCGCTGTTCCCTGTGATCTCTGTCTCTCTCTGTCCAGCTCCCTGTCCCTAGGTTTTAATTCCTGCCTCTGCCCGCCGTAGCCCGTCTAGATTTTTCTCTCGGCCTCTCTCTCTGTCCAGCTCCCCCTCTCTGTGTTCTAATTCCACGTTCTCTGTCACGTAGACCCGTGCTATTTGTTTGTCCTCATCTCTCTCTGTCCAGCTCCTTGCTGCTATGTTTTATTTCTTCCCTCTCTGTCTGTCTTTGTAGCCCATTGCCGTTGTGTGTTTTTTTTTTTTTTTTTTCCTACTTGTTTCTTCATGTGTCTCTGTCTGCCTCCCAGTGCCTGATCTTTAATTCCTCCTTCCCTGTAGGCCGCTGTTCCTTTTTTCCATTCTACATTGTGTTCTCTTTGGTCTCCTGTTCTTATTCATCGATTCCCTCCTCGCCGCCCTGTGGCCTGTCCCCATTTTATTGTTGCGCCTCTCTCCCTCTCTCTGGCTTCTTGCCCCTGTTTTGAAAATTCCTCCCTCTCTTCTCTCTTCCCTGTTGGCCGTGTGATCTTCAGCCTTTCTCCATCTCTTTCTGCCCAGCTCTCTGTGTCTATTCATTAATTCTTCCCTCTCTGCCCTGTAGCCTGTAGCTTTTGTCCTTTCTCCATCTTGCTGTCTCTGGCTTCCCCATGACCCTGTTTTAGAATTGTTTCTCTCTCCTTTCTGTACGCATTGCGATTCCTTTTGCTCCCCATCTCCCTTTGTTTTGGGTGTTTTTTTTTGTTGTTGTTTCTCTGGCTCCCTGTCCCTAATTCTTAATTCTCTGCCTTCTCGTGCTCTGTACCACGTAGCCCCATGGTTTGTTTTGTGGTGTTCCCTCCCCGGCCCCTTCCCTCCGTTGTTGGCTGTCTCGGCTCCCTGTCCCCGTGGCTTCATTCTTCCCTTTCTGCCCTGTTCTTGTCGCTTGTCTTGTCTGTCTCCATCGCGCTCGGTCCAGCTTCCTGCCCCTATTCTTCTTTCCTCCCTCGCTGTCGTGCTGCCTGCCCCAGGTTCTTTGTGCGTCTCCAGCCTGCTCCTCTTCCTTCTTTGTTGGTCTGTGTCCTGCTCTTCCCCCCTCTTTCTGCTGCCTCTCTTCCCCTCTCTCTGCTGCTTGTATCTCCACCTCCGTCAGGCTCCCTGTCCTTCTCTGGCCGTCCTGTTCCCTGCCTCGTGCCTTCTCACTACACGCACACACGCCCCCCCGCCCCCGTCCAGCCGGCTGCCGCTCTTCTCTTCTCTCTTCCTACTGTCCTGTGCCCTGCTCCTCACCTTTGGCGGCCTCCCCCTCTGTCCAGCAGCCTGTCGCTCCAGGAGCCGGGCGACGGACGGTCCCTTTCCTGCCAAACGCGGACAAGCGCGTGCCGTGGTTTAGCCCCAGCTGGCAACTCTGCACCAGGGAGCTGCTTGCTCGCTCCACCCTCAGTGGGCTGGGGGAGAGAGCTGGAAGGGTAAAAGTGAGAAAAATCATGGGCTGAGATCAAGACTGTTTAATAGGTAAAGCAAAAGCTGTGCGTGGAAGCAAAGCAAGGAATTAATTCACTCCTCCTTTTCGGCGGGCAGGTGTTGAGCCACCTCTGGGAAAGCAGGGCTCTGTCATGTGTCATGGTTACTTAGGGAGAGAAATGCCGTAGCCCCCCCCCCCCCCCCCCCCCCAAGGACTCCCCCTTCTTCCCCCAGCTGCGTGTGCTGAGCATGATGTCAAATGGTATGGAATATCCCTTTGGTCAGTTAGCTGGGAAAGCTTTCCCAGCTGTCCCAGCCTACTTGCTGGTGGGGCACTGAGAGAACCAGAAGAGGCCCTGACTGTGGAAGCAGTGCTCAGCAAGAACCAAAACATCTCTACATTATTAACGGGGTTTTGAGCATAAATCCAAAACGTATCCCTTCCTAGCTACTGTGGAGAAAATGAGCACTATCCCAGCCACCACCAGCTCCGTGCGGCTGCGGCAACGGCGGCCGAGGTGGCCTTGGGGCAGGGGGAGCGTTGGGGACCCTGAGCCACGAATCGCTCCTGGGACTTGTTACGTGCGCGCCTGCACCAACAGCTGCCCTCTCCTTTGGCCTGAGGGCTGCGTTTGCGCTCCCTTGGCGTGGGGCAAGGGGCTGTGATGGAGCCCGGGGGAGGAGGTGGTGCACTGTGGGGGTGAGGGGAGGGGGCCCCCCGTTGCTGCTGCGCCTCAGCTGTGGGCGGGGTCTGGCTGGAGGAGCCCCAGGTGCGGGCAGTGGGGCTGGCGGTGCCGGCTCCTCCCTGGAAAAGGGGTGGTGCCCTGCTCCGGGGGGCCAGTGTGAGCCGAGGGCGGGGCGGAGCGGAGCTGTGGCCGAGCGTCAGCGGGCTGCGAGTGTAGCGAGGGAGGAGGTGAGCGGGGGCTGGGTGGGGGGCCGCTGCGTGCCGGGTCAAGCCCCGAGGAGGGCTGCGGCGGGGCAGCGGCGGGTCGGAGCGGGCGGTGGGGAGAGCGAGGCTGTGCTGAGGGCTCGGTGGGGCTTCCGGGTGCATCGGCGGGAGGGACGGTGCCCCGCAGGGTGAGAGAGCGGGGAGGGCGGGCTCGCGGCGTGGCGGGAGCTGTGGTGGTGCGTGTGGCGGCTGGGCGGGCGGCCGTGTTGTGGCGCAGAGCATGCCGGGAGCTGTAGTCCTTGTGGCGGGGGGCTGCCGGGCGGCCGTGTTGTGGCGCAGAGCATGGCGGGAGCTGTAGTCCTTGTGGCGGGGGGCTGCCGGGCGGCCGTGTTGTGGCGCAGAGCATGCCGGGAGCTGTAGTCCTTGCGGCGGGGGGCTGCCGGGCGGCCATGTTGTGGCGCAGAGCATGGCGGGAGCTGTAGTCCTTGCGGCGGGGGGCTGCCGGGCGGCCGTGTTGTGGCGCAGAGCATGCCGGGAGCTGTAGTCCTTGCGGCGGGGGGCTGCCGGGCGGCCGTGTTGTGGCGCAGAGCGTGCCGGGAGCGGTAGTCCTTGTGGCGGGGGGCTGCCGGGCGGCCGTGTTGTGGCGCAGAGCATGGCGGGAGCTGTAGTCCTTGCGGCGGGGGGCTGCCGGGCGGCCATGTTGTGGCGCAGAGCATGCCGGGAGCTGTAGTCCTTGCGGCGGGGGGCTGCCGGGCGGCCGTGTTGTGGCGCAGAGCATGCCGGGAGCTGTAGTCCTTGTGGCGGGGGGCTGCCGGGCGGCCGTGTTGTGGCGCAGAGCGTGCCGGGAGCTGTAGTCCTTGCGGTGGGGGGCTGCCGGGCGGCCGTGTTGTGGCGCAGAGCGTGCCGGGAGCTGTAGTCCTTGTGGCGGGGGGCTGCCGGGCGGCCGTGTTGTGGCGCAGAGCATGCCGGGAGCTGTAGTCCTTGCGGCGGGGGGCTGCCGGGCGGCCGTGTTGTGGCGCAGAGCATGGCGGGAGCTGTAGTCCTTGTGGCGGGGGGCTGCCGGGCGGCCGTGTTGTGGCGCAGAGCATGCCGGGAGCTGTAGTCCTGGCGCAGTGGCTGCCGGCCCTGTCACGTGGCTCGCCGGGGCGCGGCGGGAGGCGCGGTGTTCCGGCGCTCGGGTGCCGGGCGGCCGTGCCGCGTACGGTAGGCGCGGTGTATTTTTGGGGTTGGATTCGTGTTGATTTCTGGGGGCTTCCAGGTGCGGCCGCTCCCCGAGAAGCGGTGAGTTCCCCGGGAGCTGACAGAAGGGAAGAGGGAAAGGAGGAGGACCTTTTCCCCCTGCCCAGGGCGCAGATGATGGCCGCCGCCTCCCCGGCTCACCGGAGCTCCCGCTCAGCCTCCCCTGGCCCCCCCCTTGCCCCGTGCGCCTGCCCCCAGCCCCGGCACCTCCCCTGAAGCGTGCTGCGTAGCCCTTGGCCGCCCCCAGGCCCTGTCGTGAAGGCAGCGAGCCGGCCCTCGAGCGCACTGGATTCCCCCTCGGCGCAGGGGCCCTTAGCAGTAGCGCGGGGAAGGGGCGGTGTGTCCAGAAGCCCCTGCGCAAGAAGGGGCTTTGGCCAGGGTCGATCGACGGTAATGACGGTCGCTGTTTCTTCTTTCCCTCTCCCAGAGACCGTGCTGAGGACGTGGTTGTCTGTCCTTCCCCCGGGGATGCCGTTGACTGCAGCCGTCTCAGGCTTGCGTGGCTTCTCTCTGCCCGGTGTTGCCATCCTCGCAGCGCGGGGGCGAAAAGGGACACACAGAGCCCTTCCCGGCTGTGGACAGGAGCTGCCTCGGCTGAAGCTGGAGACGCCAACGAAAGGTAAAGCAGAAGAAACTGAAGGCGCTCTGGCTGCCAGCTGCCTTCCTGCCGCAGGCAAGAGAGAGCCTGTCCCTGCAGGTGAGGGAGGGAGGATCCCCCTTCGTAGCCCGCAGCGGGCCAGGCCACCAACGTGCACCGCAGGGTCTGTACGCGTAACCGGGAGTTGGGTACGGGCGTGTAGTGCACGAGCGAGCTAGGCTACGTGCCTAGGAAGCCTCATCTCGTAAGAGCGGTAAGACACCCATGTATCCTCTTTAGGTGGAGGACGGCCTAGAGTCTGGAGCTGCAGAAGAGGCAGGGCGGAGAGGAGGGGAAAGAAGCATCTGAACGGCTAAATTGTGCCAGCAGCGCTGAGAGCGAGAGTCGCGGTGAGTCCTGGGCCACTGGGGCCCCGTTGCCTCTCTTGTGCGTCCTGGGCCCTCCCTGTCTCTCCCCCCTGGCCCCCTCTCTTTCCTTACCTGCTGCAAAATTTTTTTTTTTTTTTTTTTTTGGCGCCCCCCCCGCCCCTTCTTTCTCCATCTCGCTCTGAGTGGCTCCCTGCCTCCCCGTCTTTTCAGGCCTCCCTCTCTCTGTCCTGTAGCCTGTGGCTACTTTTTCTTTCTCCGCCTCTCTCTGCCTGGCTCTGGCTCCGTTTTTATTTTTTTATTCCTCCTGCTCTGTTCTGTAGCCTGTCGGTATTTGTCTTTCTCTGGCCCTCTTGGTCTGACTCCGTGTGATACCGAAAAACGCGGTAAAATCGGAAACAACTCCTCAACGCCGATTTAGTATTAAAGAGCAGGCGTTCTTTATTCACGGCGCCAGATGCACGGGGGATCGCTTCTCCTGGCGTGCGTACCTCACACACCTTTCCCGTAGAATTTGTAGATCAAAATTTTACGTATTCATACATATTCATTATCGTCCTGTCTACTGATCGGTACAAACTGGCTCGTTCCGTATGTAAATCACTGCGCAGGCTCGGTGGTGGTCCGTGAGTCGGTGGTCGCGATCTCCCCCTGCCAGAATTGCCTTTTACCTTCTTGGCTCTTAATCTTGGCAGTCTTGGCTAGTTTTCTCAGTGCGCTACACGAAACCGCGTTTTGTCATCCTTTTCTGACAGAAGCACGTTGTCTGTTGTTCTGCTGACATTAACGATCGCCTAGGGACTAAAATGCAGATCGACAGATGCGCTGATTCGTACGCTCCGTGTTCCCGTAATGGAACACCGTCTCTGGTTGGTTGATTTCATCGCTTTGGTGACACCTGTTCCTGTTGTTCAGTTTCTTCTTTTTTGGCTTTGTGTGATTCTCTCTGTGATTCTGTTTTTCTCTGCCTCGCTTTTCCCAGCTCCCCGTCCCTCACTTTGAATACCCGTTATCCTTCACCAGCTCACTCTCCCTTGGTTGCCATCCCCGTTTCTGAGTTCCTCCTGCTTTGCCACGTAGCCCGTGACTTTTTTCTTAATCTCTCTCTGTCTGCCTCAACGCTCCCGCCGCGCTTTTTAGTTCGTCTGCTCTGCTCTGTACCCTGCTACTGTTACTTGCCTGCCTGAGTTCTTCTCTGTCCAGCTCCCTTTCCCTATTCTTGAATTCCTGTTCTTCCTGCACCCGCCGCTGTTCCCTGTGATCTCTGTCTCTCTCTGTCCAGCTCCCTGTCCCTAGGTTTTAATTCCTGCCTCTGCCCGCCGTAGCCCGTCTAGATTTTTCTCTCGGCCTCTCTCTCTGTCCAGCTCCCCCTCTCTGTGTTCTAATTCCACGTTCTCTGTCACGTAGACCCGTGCTGTTTGTTTGTCCTCATCTCTCTCTGTCCAGCTCCTTGCTGCTATGTTTTATTTCTCCCCTTTAACGAGGGGCGACTGAATGTTGGGGTGGGGGCGGTTTTTTCCCACCAGTATTTTGAGGGAGCGCTCTTAAGTATTTTATTTCAGTCTCGCTTTCGATGCGCGTTTCCCTGGCAGTTCAGCAGCATCTCTCGGGCGGGGCAGCTGGGCGGACGTCCCTCCCGACTCCATAACACGCCAAAACCCCCCAGTCACGTTGCTGCTGTGTATTTTGGAGATAGATAATCTTATGGCGGGTGTGAACGGCTGTGCGAGTTAAATGAACGCAGAAGGAAAATGGAAAGCTTTCAGAGCCTAGACGCTCATATTGGATGTGCGTAAACACGCGCCCGCCTTCTCAGCACAAAGTGCATTACTGAGATTTATTCTTAATTTTTTACGTTACTCTTTCAAGTTTGACGCTTCGCTTCAGGCTTCATGGAGCCAGGCAGCAAGACGTGCGGCGGCAGGGCGAGGGCTGTAGCTGCTGCGGCGGATCTGTAAGCGGAGGTTCCGGTTCCGGTACAACTTTGCCCCGCAGCCTCACGGGGTTATCTCCCCGCAGCGGTGCCGTAAGGAAGGGATGAGACGTTTTCCAGCACTAGCCAGAGCGTTCAGTGTTACGCGAAGAATCTGTTCAAAATGGTATCGGTTAGTCTTAATACCGTTTTCAAGTGTTCCAGTCCCTCTAGCTTTTAAAGGAGGTGTTGTGTTTTGACATGACCCGTTTGCCCAGAATCTTGCTGCGGCTCAATTTCCTTCCTATCCCTTGTGCTGACTGAGTTCCTCCATTTTCTTCTGTGCTATTTTATTCACGTGCTGAAATATAGTTTGGGATTTCTGTTTTTCAGATGTCTTCTCAGTGTCTCGTGATGCTCAAGAGATGCCCCCCGGCCCGGGTTTGCCTGCCGGTCGTTAAGCGTGGTGAAGGTAAGGGGCCGTCCCTCTGCCTGGGGGCTCCCGGCTCTGTCTCCAGCGGGTGCCCCGCAGGTGCGGCCGCGAGGGCTGCCTGGTGGGGAGAGTCGGGGCCCCCAGGGACCGGGGCTGTTTGTCGCCCCGGGGAGCCCATCCCAGCGCGGGAGCGTGGCCGAGCAGAGCCCGAGAGAGACGTGACACCGTCCTCTGGCACGCTCCCGCTCCGCCGTGGGGCGGCCGCTAGCCTGCGGACAGGGGCTGGGGGGGCTGCAGCTGTTTGGGGGGCTGCCCCACCTTTTAGATTTTAGCAGAGCTCCCCCTTTTCTGGGGGGTGTGGGGGTGTGTGTGTGTGTACCTTTGTAAATGGCACTATTAAAGTAATGAGCTGCAGGTTGGAGTAGATTCCCTTGTTTAGTGCCCTTCTTGGGGGTGAATTGGGGGGGGGGGGGGCGGTGTGATGATGTCATGCGGGGCGCCCCGGTGTCACTGGGGGAGCTGATAATGCGTCAGAGGAACAGGTGAGTGGGGGCGTCATGTAGGGGTTCCCCCCCAAAAAGGGGGGTTGCAGCCCCAAAATGCCTGAAAATTCAGGGGGGCTATTACAAAACCCTCTTATTTTAAAATCCCTTTATACATCTATCAATTAATATTACATGTCAATATATATAAAATAAGAACTTCTCTCTCCTATATTATATAACGTATTTCAGGATACAAAAATTCTACATCGAGATGCAGGGTTTTAAAACACAAAAGTAACTCGACTGTCTAAATATCTAAATTAAACAATAAAGGAGTTTAAAACGAAGAAAAAGGACAGATGAAGGAATTCAAAGCAGAAGAAAGTCTGGCTAGAGCGAGCATCTACGCTTAGTGTGTGTTACATAGTCTAAGCAGATGTGTAATCTAAATAGAGGTTATATAGAGTGAAATAAGCCTAGGTATAACTGTAAGTAGATGTCTAAATAGAGAAGTCGAAAAAGATTGAAGTGTCAAAGGGTAAGTAAGCAGATAGCTAGCCTAAATAGGTGGTTTATATACGTGTTAATATGGAAGTCTGAACAGGTATGTGTAAATAGATATTCTGTGTAAGTGTAAATAGCCTAAGTAGGTGTAAGTGTAAATTCAATAGCTAAGTCTAAACAGGTGTTGTATGTAAATGTAAAATAGATAGTATATATAAACTATAGATGTACTCTGTAAGGATGTGTAAGCAGACACACAAGTGCAAATGTCTATGCTATATAAGGTTTTAAAATGCAAAGAAACCATGTTGATAGAGATGTTTATAGAGAGGCCCCCACCCCCCAATCAACTGAAGACACAAAAGCGCTTTCAAATGCTGCCCCTTTCCCGTTCTCCTTCTCCCATCCCGATTTGGGGCCGATTCCCCCAGATGGGGACTTCCCCCTCTGGGGCTGCGCAGGCAGCCTGGGAGCTGCTGCCAGGGCAGACAAACACCCCCAAAGCCCCCAAGTCTGGGTCTGCAATGGGGGGTGAAAAACCCCAAACAGCCAAAACACCCAAACAGGTTTGGGGGAAAGAAAATAATTGGGGGCTCCTGGGAAAGCCCACTCCTGCTGGGTTTGTGCAGCTGGAAAGGGGGGGGGAAGCGGTGGGGGGGTGGGGTGGGGTGGAACCCCACTAACCATTCTCATGCACAAAACCAGGAGCAAAAATCACCGATTTCTTTGTTGTGGAAAGGGCCAAAGAGACCCAGAAGTGAACCGTTTGGAAAAGCAATCCCAACTTTGTTCCTTTGGCTTTTTTTGCTTTTCCATAAGGTAAAACCCCCAAAAACCCCAACAACAAAAAAAGCCAAGCCATCCAAACAGAAATCACCACCACCAAACGACCGCCCCAAAAACCCCAAATTGGGGAAAATTTGGGGTGAAACAGCAGCAGTTTGAGGGGCATTGCTGGGGCTTATCCGGAATGGATTCTCCGGAGTGGGTCGGTTATCTGGAGCGGATCATCTGCTGCAGGTGAGCCCAGGTGAGTTGCCCATTGTGGATTATCCTGGGGGGACCCCCCTGGTGTCAGTCATCCCCATGCATGTTCCCCATGGCGTGTCTGCCCAGACATGCCCCTGTCCGGCAGTGTCCGCCTCCTCCCCCGCCCTCCCTCTGCGTGTGTCTGTGCCCTCCCAGACGCTGTCCCCTGAGATGGCCCCCCTGCATGACTTTTTTTCCCCGGTGACATTCCTCCCCCCCGCTTCCCCTGGCCTCCTGTTCTGTGCTCGCTGAAGCCTCGTGCTTACGCAGGATGAGCAGTGGCGAGGCGAGGCGCTGCCAAGCCAACGAAGCCCAAGGCTCAGCAGCGCACAACTCCTTTGCAGGGCAGCCGCTGGCATCTGGTCTGCCTGGCTGCCCTGTGCCCCGACGCACAGCTGCCCCCCTCACCCCGGGCAGCCTGCCTTCAGAAGGGCAGCTGTGTTCCCCTGATGGATTTTCTTCTTTAACCCTCCAGGACCTGTTGACTTGCTGCTCTCCCTGTCCCAGCCCTGATGCCGCAGGCCTACAGCAACTGATGGGGCTTACTCCGGGGGGGGTGTGGGGGTGGGAAAGGGGACCTTTTTCCCCAGGTGGTTTGTGCTGCTTCTCCTCCCTCGGGCGTGGGGTGGGGGCGAGTGGGGCAGGCGGGAGGACAGTGCGCATGCGCAGTGGCGCCTTTGCTGCTCTCTGCCGCCACCGTGCGGCCAAACCGCGGTACTGCAGGCGGGCAGCCGCGCATGCGCACTGGCCACCTGTTTTCTGCTCGCTGCTTTCACCGAGCGACCGAGCCCCGGGACTGCAGGCGGGAGCTCCGCTACCCTGGTAGAGATTTCCACCCGCCCCTTATCCGATCGCGGCAGTCACCGGTCGATCAAAACCGGGTACGGCAGACGGGAAGCCGCCCGTTCCCGAGGGTGAAGTTTTCCTCTGGCCGCTGCTGTTGCCGTGCAAGCAGATGCTGGTACTGCAGGCGGGCGGCCGCGCATGCGCAGTGGCGCCCTTTTCTGCTCTCTGCCGCCACCGTGCGGCCAAACCGCGGTACTGCAGGCGGGCGGCCGCGCATGCGCAGTGGCGCCATTTTAGCGCTCTGCCGCCACCGTGCGGCCAAACCGCGGTACTGCAGGCGGGCAGCCGCGCATGCGCAGTGGCGCCATTTTAGCGCTCTGTCGCCACCGTGCGGCCAAACCGCGGTACTGCAGGCGGGCAGCCGCGCATGCGCAGTGGCGCCATTTTAGCGCTCTGTCGCCACCGTGCGGCCAAACCGCGGTACTGCAGGCGGGCAGCCGCGCATGCGCAGTGGCGCCCTTTCCTGCTCTCTGCCGCCACCGTGCGACCAAACCGCGGTACTGCAGGCGGGCAGCCGCGCATGCGCAGTGGCGCCATTTTAGCTCTCTGCCGCCACCGTGCGGCCAAACCTCGGTACTGCAGGCGGGCAGCCGCGCATGCGCAGTGGCGCCCTTTCCTGCTCTCTGCCGCCACCGTGCGGCCAAACCGCGGTACTGCAGCCGGGCAGCCGCGCATGCGCAGTGGCGCCCTTTCCTGCTCTCTGCCGCCACCGTGCGGCCAAACCGCGGTACTGCAGCCAGCAGCCGTGCACGGGCTGTAGCGACACTTCGCCGCGCTCACTTCTCCACGCCACTTAGTGACACCCCCCCCCCGCTACCTGGTGACGGCACCGTGGGGGCTGGAGCCGTGTACCACAGCCCTTAGCGACAGGTGTTAACCCCTTGCGATAGCCCGGTGAGGGTGGTGCTGATACTCCTCGCCACGCTCTTAGCAACGGGCCCCGCCCCCGGCGATGGGCGGGCAGGCGGTCTGATGGCTGACCCACCTGGCCCCACCCACCTTTGCGACAGGCCCCCTGGCAACGGCCCGGGGGGCGGTGCCGGCTCTCTCCCCTTAGCGACAGGCCCCGCCCCCTGGCAACGGCCCGGGGGGCGGTGCCGGCTCTCTCCCCTTAGCGACAGGCCCCACCCCCTGGCAACGGCCCGGGGGGCGGTGCCGGCTCTCTCCCCTTAGCGACAGGCCCAGCCCCCTAGCAACGGCCCGGGGGGCGGTGCCGGCTCTCTCCCCTTAGCGACAGGCCCCGCCCCCTGGCAACGGCCCGGGGGGCGGTGCCGGCTCTCTCCCCTTAGCGACAGGCCCCGCCCCCTGGCAACGGCCCGGGGGGCGGTGCCGGCTCTCTCCCCTTAGCGACAGGCCCAGCCCCCTAGCAACGGCCCAGGGGGCGGTGCCGGCTCTCTCCCCTTAGCGACAGGCCCCGCCCCCTGGCAACGGCCCGGGGGGCGGTGCCGGCTCTCTCCCCTTAGCGACAGGCCCCGCCCCCTGGCAACGGCCCGGGGGGCGGTGCCGGCTCTCTCCCCTTAGCGACAGGCCCCGCCCCCTGGCAACGGCCCGGGGGGCGGTGCCGGCTCTCTCCCCTTAGCGACAGGCCCCGCCCCCTGGCAACGGCCCGGGGGGCGGTGCCGGCTCTCTCCCCTTAGCGACAGGCCCCGCCCCCCGGCAACGGCCCGAGCCTGTGTTTGCTCCGCTCGGGGGGGGCTCGGTTTGGGTGTTTTCTCTCCCCCCCCCCCCCGCGCCGGGAGCTCCAGGCGGCTCCCGTACGGCTCCCGGGGCCTTCACCCCTCGGGGGGCTCGGCCCGCCCCTTTCGCGGGGCGCTGTGGGAAGGGCGGGGGCGGGGCCCGGGGGTCGAAGAGCCCCAGCCGGGGCTCGGGCAGCTCTCGCTGCCCCCGGGCTCCTCTGGCGCCGGGGCTCCCGTGTTCCCTCGGGCGGTCGCAGCTCTGGGGCTGTCTCAGCCCCCCGGGCAGGCGTGCTCTGGCGCTTAGAGAAGCGGAGGCGTTGCCTGAGGTAAGGCTTCCAGAGCTTGGCGCTCTTTGGCAGCAGCTGTACTAGAAAGGTCCCTTGTGGCCTGCTTTGCTTTTTTTCTCCCGGGATGCTGTTTTGGGCGCTGAGGGGGCGGTGAGGCGGTTTAGTGGTATGGTGTTCTGTTTGGGGTTTGGTTTTTGCTTTGCTGGTTTTCTTCCCCCTTGTGAGATCATTTTATTCGTTTATCATTTCACATTATCATTTACCCCGCGCCATTTCCGTCCCCTCTGGGCAGCAGCGGATCCGCCGCTCGAGGGCGAGGAGCTGGGCCGACAACGGGCCGCTGCAGACTCTGGTCAGGGTACGAGGCTGCTCCCTGGGGAGCCGGCGCAGGGGGCGCGGAGGTACGCGCGGGCACTTGTCGGTGCCCCTGACCGGTGAAGGGGAGGTTAAATTGTAGGAGTGCAAATAAACACATATTATTTAGGGAGGAGTCGTGACTCAATTTAATCGCAGCTATTACTGAACAAACCAGGCAGTCATTATTCCTAATCTGTAATTAAAAAAAATAAAGGCAGTCCTTTTTTATGCCATAAATAGAGTTGCGAGTCATTAATAGCTCAATCTAAATGCAGCCGTTATTAAATCAACTGCAGGCATTAATGACTCCTGATCAGAAACAAAATAAGGAAATTTTAGAATCTAGAATGAAAATCGACCCGGAAAGCTAAATTGGGAGCGGGTAGTACTGAAATTGTAACAGGGCTGTTAGAAAGTTCGGAGGCAGCGACAGCTCCTGCTTCCAACCCAAGCAGTAAACGAAGCTTTGGGTTCTTAAATGAAGAGAAATAAAGGTGAGCTGTTAAACAGTGGCTGGGGTCAAGCGTAGCTATTAAGAAAATTTGCAGGTACGGGTGATTCCTGACCAGAACTAACAATTCCAGAAGATTTAGATTTAAAAATTACAAAGCTAATGGAGTGCCACAACCGCCCGGATGTAACCGCAGCCGCTTTGGGGGAATGCCCCAGCCCCCCCCGCCACCGCTATTAATTACTGCCAAGGAGAGCGAGAGTGAAAGTAGAAGCGGTGCAGGTGAAATGCGAGCAGTACGCTTTTCCTAAGTCATCCCTTCGTGTCAGGAGAGGAAAGCAAATGGAAAGAAGATGTTTGCAGGGGGTCTGTGCTGGGTTACCTGCGCGTCTCTTCCGTGCATCCTTGAGGAGACATTTAGCTCCTGTTGGGCGCTCGCAGGTGGGGACAGGGCGAGCTGGAGGCAGGATCGGTGCCGGCACTGGTAAAGGGACGGGCGACGAGCTGAGAGAAGAGGGGGCAAGGGCTGAAAAAGGGTCTCCAGTTCTGCAGGGAAGGCAGCGGGATGTGACTCGGCAACCGCTCTGACGAGTGCAGGGTCATTCGCTGCGATGAAGTCGGGGTCTGTGGCTGGCCCGGAGAGGCAGCAGAAATCCCAAACTCTTTGCGGGGGTACCGGCCAGATTAGGGCAACACCTGAACAGTAAAACCATTTAGGGGAAGCAGAGCTGGGCTGCACCGCGTGGCCAACCTCCCTCTTCTCCGTGAGTCCCAAAGGGGCAGCTCCAAGAATGTGCTGAGAATTAATGTCTTGCGCTAAGAATGAGACGCAAGTAGCACCCACCCGTGAATTTTATTTTCTCTCTCGCTCTGCGGCTCCTGCCTGCTTGTCTCTCCTCAGTGCGCACCTGCACCTGTGCTCGGATGGGGCAGCTGAGGGAAGGTGCTGCCATCTCCCCGGCCCCGGCGGACCGCCCCTCAGCTGTGTCCTCTGTCAGGGAGCGTCGTCATCTCTCCTGCCCCCCAGAGCGTGTCCTGTAGTGGCAGACGCGCGGGCTTTTCCCTGCACGCGCATACGGGAAGGGAAGGGAAGGGAAGGGAAGCACAGTGAGAGCTGGGCTTGTCAAAGCGTAATGGGGGTGGTGGGAAGCGTAGCTAGAACCGGAGAGCTACAGCACAAAAGCGAAGCGGACGGGACACAAAAGTAAAATGGTGCACAGGAATGCTGAGGAGAGAACTCCCGCAGCACACAGGAAATCAGTGTCAGAATCTATTTTCTTCTGACTGCCAAATTAAAAATAATGGCACGCTTTGCAACGCTAAGCTCACTCTAATCGTCTGAACTGTTTCTTTCCAACCCCCCACTGCCCCCAGCACACCGTTCAGCCTCCTCAGCCTGAAATGCCTTGTTTTTCTTCTTTTTTTTTTTTTTTTAATGACAGGGCAACTTCTGTTCCCGAGGTGGTGCCTACAGTACAGCTATCTCTTCGAAGGCAGTTTGGTTTAGGTCAGAGAATGTTTAGCCTGGACTGAATCAGCCTCTGTTTCTGTTTCTGGAAATCGTCGGTCCTGTGCATCAAGCCCGGAAAAAAGGAAATATGAACCAAAGGACCTGGGGCCTGCAGGGCTAGGAAAATATTTGAGAAGAGGTTCAGTGGGGAAATGACTGTTTGTCTGTGGGGCGTCCAGGCAAGCAACCCAGCTGCTAGAAAGCGGCGCTGTCCCCAGGGTGGCCTCGGCGGTCCCGTCGGAGTCGGGGGAACAAGGACAAGGCAGGGTGAAGCATCTGGCCTGCCGTGTGGACCGTGACTGTACAAAGCACGTGTGATGCACTGCAAGTTTACCTGTTTAAACTGTGAGTTAAAGAAGGTGTGCAGTTGCTTTGTAAACAGCCGACGCTCTAAAGCTACACCCATCTAATTGCTAGCTGTATTAAATCTATCGTATTGCTGTTTCTGCATTAAAAAAGAAAAAAACCAACACACCTATGTAAGCACGTCTAAGTACAATGGAAAACCACTGTTTAACGCGTGGCATGTGCGGGTGGTTTTTTTGGGGCGGGGGGGGTGGGGTGTATGACAAAAACCTGCGAGAGACACACGCACACACGCACATGTCATGTTTAGCGCTCACCTAAACCCAAAAAAGAAAATCCACTCTTTATTTTGCAGCATTAGCATTAGCTTCCAGCGCACAGCCTGAGCGCGCACCTCTGCTCTCACCGTCTGCTCCCTCTTCAACCGTGCGTGGCTGTCATCAGCTTGCACAGGCTTTGCTCGTGCAAGTTTCCGCGACGGCTTACGAGAAGGCAGGCAAACAGACCCAGCAA
Organism: Phalacrocorax carbo; assembly: GCF_963921805.1. Classification (NCBI taxonomy): domain Eukaryota; kingdom Metazoa; phylum Chordata; class Aves; order Suliformes; family Phalacrocoracidae; genus Phalacrocorax; species Phalacrocorax carbo. The sequence continues at coordinate 568,389 of NW_026990375.1, read as the reverse complement.
GACGCGTAGTGCCTTCCTCTATGGGCTCCGTCCAGCCTTTGTTAAAATGAGCAGAAAAGACATCTGCTGCGGCCTTTGTCCTGACTGACTCTTACAGAGAGCATCTGACTTGACCCGCAGCAAAGCCATGCCCCAGGCAGCAGCACGTACTGGCGCGGACCGCGGTTTCACCCACCTGCTTTACTGCGCCGGTCCTTTCCCACGGCCGATGCCGCAGATGTGGCGCGGCCCACCCCCAGACCTCTTTACGAGGGTTCCCTGGGCTCTGCAAGTCGCCTGCTGGACGTGTTGCTGATTCAGGCACGGGCAAAGTCAGCTTCTTCGCTGGCCTCGGGCCAGGGCAGCCCCGTACCTGAGGGAAACTGAGAATATCTCCAGCGAGATCTCACCGGGAGGCTGGGACCTCGTCAGTAGGGGAGAAGGCCAAGCGACTGACACTGAAAGGGAGCTCTTTGCTAGGCTGTAGATCGTAAAGTTAAAAAAGAAAACAAACCTGCCTTTTTTAAAATGCCCCCCTTTGAGTCTGCCACGTTTGATACAGATTTTTTAAATTGCAGGGTCTATCTCCTACAGGCCTCATGCAAAGGGAAGCGAGTACCTCTGGCTCTCAGGACAAGGGGGTCCCTCAGGAGCCCAGGTGCTCACGCCAGCCGGCATCTGGCACAGCACAGGGCAGGAGCTTTGGCAGTAGTACGTGAGCTGAGAATGAGAGTCCGGCAGCGCCGCACGCTTCTCCTGTGAGCCGCCGAGGCTCGCGCGCTGTGCCTTCCGCAAATAAAAGGCCAGAAGAGTCAGCATTTCTGCTAGTTCCAGCCTCATCCGCACCCTCGTTGGTGTAGCTGTAAGCAAGCGTCCCGTAGCGACTGGGAGCGTGGCAGCTGGGCTTCCTGCGCTGCCTTAGGTTGTGCCCTTGGAGAGACCCTTCTCCGAGCCCCGTGAGCCCCGGGGTGGGTGGGCTGCGGTGCCGTTCAACGCTGAATAGGCACGAAGGCCTGTAAACAAAATGTATTTATATCGCACCCATACCCGGCAGCCAACCGCCGCTTTATTTACGTATTCTGCACCTCCTGCCGACGCTTTTAAACTTAGCCGATATTGCCGCAGTTTTCACTGATGGGGCAGGGGACTGCCACGCTGCAGGGGCAGTGTCTGGGTGTCTGCCACGGACACAGACGTCCTCAGCTGGGTAGGGACAGGGTGAGAGCTGGAACAACTCTGCTGACATGTACGGGCCGTCCCAGGGCAAGGCTCCTGGGTCTGGGGGCTGAAAGGCGAGCCGCGCTGGGTGGTTGGTGTGGGAGCTGTGGAGCAAGTAGGGGGGAAAAAAAGCAACAAGAAAAAACCATCCAAATGTTTCACAGCAGGTAGAAAGCTTGGCAGAAAGCAAACTGAATGCTGTAAAGACAAAAGCCGAAAGCCGGCTATGGACTGGACGAAAAGAGTCAGTGCCACGGAAGGAGGTTATTTCTTCCACTGACCGTAGGAGGCTTTTTTGTGAGAAAACACAACACCTCTTCTTTCGGCTACGGCGCGGTACCGCAGCAGTAACGGGCCAGAGCGTGCGAGCGCCTCTGGCAGTATCGGTAACGGCCGGGGCACGGCCGAACGGCCAGCCCACCTTCCGCACAAGGAGAACACCGTTCCCCTGGAACGCCACGCAGACCCAGGACGGGTACGGCGGAGGCCGAGCCCAGGCGCCCCCATTGCCAAGGACCACCTTGGCCTCGCAGCGTCTCACGCTGCGGGGTGTTTTGCAGGCCGTGGCTAAGCTCAGGCCCCCTGCTCGTGGCTGCCCCCGGTCCCCCGGCGCCGGTCGGGCCCCAGCCCCCAGCGCGGTGCGGCGCAGGGCAGCGGCCCAGCAGGGCGGCCCCACGGGCCCCAGCCCGCACCCCCCCCCGTGCCTGCGGGCAGGGCCCCGCGGCCGCCGGCCCCTTCCTCCTCTGCTCGCTCCCGTCGCGGACGGCTCGGTACGTGTCACGAGCGGCAGCCCCGTTCAGCCGCTCCCGGAGGGCGCGCGGCTCTGCCCGGCCGTGACCGGGGCCCGCAGGGGTCTCTCGCTCGCCCGCTCGCCCCGAAAGGAGCCGGCCCCGAGCCGGCGCGTCCCGCCCCGCCCGGCCCTCGGCGCCCTCGCGAGCTGAGCGCGGCCCGGCCAGCAGGGGGCGCTGGCGCTCACCGGCTGGGCGCGGGGGCGGTCCGGCGCGGGGGCGGGGCCGGTGGGGGCCGGTCCTTCCGGCCGCCCTCTAAGGGCCGCCCCGCGGGGCCCGGGCTTCCGGTGGCGCGTGCGCGGCGGAGCGGAGGTGGGAGAGGTGCGTGGGGCGGCCGGGTCGCGAGGGGTCTCTTTGCGGTGCCGGGGCCCCTCTGCGGCCCGGCGTGGGAAGCCCGTGGCCGGCGGAGACTGCTCGGAGCTGGGCGGGGAGCGCCGCGGCAGTCCGGCCGCAGGCAGCCATCCCCTGCGGTGGCCGGCATCCCCTCGGGACTCGTGGAGGCCTGGCGGCTCCCGATCCTCGTCTGCGGCAGCCGCCTGAGAGAGCAGCGCGGCCGTAGCCGGGGGCCGGAGAGCGCTGGTGGGTGAGTTCGGGCAGCGGTGGGGGCTCCGTGTGGGCCGGGGGTGGGGGGGGCTCCGTGCGGGCCCGACCCTGGGCCGGGCGGGGGGGGCCTCCGTCGCCGGCCCGGGCCGGGCTCGGTGCCGGGCGGGGGGAGCTCCGTCGCGCCGGCCCCGGGGCCGGGCGGGGGAGGGGGGGGCTGGCTCCTCCGTGCCGGCCCCGGGGCCGGGCTCGTGCCGGGGGGGGGCTGGCTCCTCCGTGCCGGCCCCGGGGCCGGGCTCGTGCCGGGGGGGGGCTCCGTGCCGGGCCCGGGCCCCGCAGAGAAGCCCTGGTCGGGCATCGTTCTCTTTTGCACAATGTAGGGCTTTCCCCGTTTATTTTCTGTGTACTGTGTTTTGGGCCACCTGAAACCCTTTGGCCGGGGAGGTTTGGTGCGGGGAGATGGCAGGTCTGGAGCCTGAAAGATCTCGGGTGGGGGGCGGGGGAGGTATTTTTGCCTTAAAACTCTGGGCCCACCTCGTGTGTCATGTCGTGAGTCTCGTGACTGTGGCAAATGGCTCAGTCAGGCGTTTTCTGATAAAAAACTTCTGAACGTGTGCGTGTGTAGGCACGGGGAGATTTGCGCAGGGTGACGGAGCCCCTTGCGCTTCTGTGCTAATGTCTACCTGTTCTAGATCTCCAATGTTGGAAAGCCTTTGTTTAGTGCCTGGTTGTGCCTGCGTAACAAATGTTTTAGCTGCTGATGTGTTATACCTCTGCTGTGAACTTTTTCCTGGGTGGCTTGATTGTTTCTGGTTGTCCGTGTAAATCTAGGCAGCTATTTTCTGCCCGGTGGTGATGCCTATCGCTTTGGATAACAAAGGGCAGGAGAGCAATAAAGAAAAAGGTGATCTGTCTGCTGCAGCTCCTTGCAAACGATTCGTTCCTTATTTTCTGCCCTCGGGTAGGTGTTGTGCTTTCCAGATAACGCAGCCTCTCCTGTGCCTGTCCACGCCGTGCATTTTTGTCCTGCCCTTGCTTGAAAAGGCTCTCCTTGCCTTCCTCCTCTCTGCTGCAGTTGGCTTAATCTCTCGCTGCTGCTGCTGCTGGAAGAGGGATAAAGGGAGTGTTGTCGATGGGGTTGTTAAAAGCTTTTTCGCGGGCTGTAACGCGCGGGAAGGGGTGGGCGGGGGGGGCAACTCAGTACGGGGGAGGGGGGAGGATCAGGCTGCGGGGAAAATGGGAAACCAACATCACCTTCCCCTCCTACGGCGCAGCCTGGCCGCACGGCTCCCCGGGGATGCCCCTGCCCGCGGGTGTACCGTGTGTGCGCCCCCCGCGTGGGGCGGGGGACGACGACACACCCCCCCACACCGTCGGCGGCACTGGGGCAACCCCTGCCCCAGGGCTCCGCGCTCGTACCCGGCTCTCCCCGCTCCGGCACGGCACGGGGCTGGACGCACCGAGGAGACCCCGGGGCGGCTTCTCGCGTCCGGGCGAGAACAGGGCCCGGCCCCGAGCAGCAGAGCGGGCACCGCCGGTAGCTCGGAGGAGCGGGGCCGGCTCGGCTCGAGGCGTCGGAGCGAAAAGGGACGAGAACCGGCCCGGAGCGTCCGGGGGTTGCGGGGGGGCGGCGGATGGTCCGGTGGCCGGGTTCGGCTCCGTGCCGGGCCGTGGGGCAGCCGGAGCCGCGCCGGGGGGCAGGTGAGGAGCCGCGTGCGTGGCTGGGCGCGCTGTGGGTCGGCGGGTTTCGGCTGTGGGGTCTCCCGGTCCGCGGAGTCCCCGGGGGGGGGGGGGTTGCGGGCAGCAGCGGCCCCGGGCCGAGCGCTGTCGTGGGTCGGTGGTTGGGTTTTGGGGCCGAGCCCGTGCCCGGCCGTGGGGAAGTAGGGGCAGCCCCACCCGGCTCTCGGCTGCTCCTCGTCGGGGTCGGGCGGCGGCGGCGACCCCGGCGGGGGCCCCTGCGGTGCCGGGCGGGTCCCCCCTTGGCCGCGAGGCAGGCAGGGACCCCGGCTGCTGCCGCCGCGGTTTGCTGGAGGCGGGCTGGGCCCGGCCCCCTGTGGGGTTGGGGTGCGGGCCCGGCGGTGCCGGGGAAACGAGGCCTGCGAGAGCAGGAGGAAAGCGCTGCCGGGCCGGCGCTGGGCTGCCCCGCCGGGGTGCGGGGCCGGGCCCGCGCAGTTCAGTTCCCGAGGCCTCCCCGACAGTGCCCGCGTGGGCCGTGGGGGTGCGGGGCTGCGGGGTGGCTGCGCTCTCCGCGGCCCTGAGCGTTGCCCGTGGGGACTGCGGAGGGGGCCGGGACGCAGCCAGGCTCAGCTGGTTTGGTCCCTGAGCGGGGAGAGCGCAGCTCTTCTGTTCCTGGGCCGTGAGAGCAGGCTCCTGTGGCTGACGCCGGGGCCCTGAAACAGATCGAGTCGTGCGTTTTGAGGGCCTGACCGAGGGGACTAAGTCGTGTGGTTTGGGGCTGAGGAGCAGAGGTCGAGTGCTGCATTTTTGGGACTTGAGAACAGGCTCAGCAGCTGGGCTTTTTAGCTCAGAAACGGTCCCAAAGTGAGCTGGTTTGGGGGCCAAAAGCAGAAGCCGGTTTGGCTGCTTGTGCAGGCTGGGGGGTTGGGGTGGGGTGGGGGCATTGGGGGCTGCAGGGGAAAGCAGGGGTTGGGCAGGGTACGCGGACCCTCCCCGGAGGTGGGGGTCCGGTCACATCGGACCCCGAAGTTCGGGAGGCCGGCATGCACCAGAGCGAACTCGCCACCTGAGGCGGGTCTCTGGAGGAAGGGTGCTTTTTGGATCCAGCGTAGCGCACCCTCTTTGGGTCCAGCTCTTCTTTCTGTGCTGCTTAGGATAGTTATTAACCAATTAATTAATCATACAAACTAAGTCACAGCAGCTCTATCGGCTCCATCGTGGTTCGGAGCTCTGAATCAGTTTCATTTGGTGTCTAACACGTTTTTTTCCCCAAGGAGAGGCTAAGTTTCAAAGTTAGTTCTCACAAGTGTGTCAGTCGACAAAATTGAGTTATGATTATTAAAACCACAAAGGTGACAGGAGTCTCACAGATCTGGTCTATTTCTGAAAATGTATTCATCCCATGCAGATGTCGTCGGGATACAGATCATCTGCATCTTCATGCTCTGACAAGACAAGATGCTGAGACAGGGATGAGCTCCAGAAGGACTGCGGAAAAGAAAAAAAAACCGCACTCCACAAAGTCATGGGGCTTTTTTTTTGCGTTTGGGGGGGTGGGGTGGCTTTAACAAAAGAGAGCAGTGTTGGCTGGCAGCAGCCTGCAGGGCATCTTTGCTGCCTGATCTCTCCTTTTCTTCTCTTCCACTCCTCTTTCAGGGCTGTGATTGTCATTTGGATAGTTTTAGAAGAGCAGTTAAGTTCCTCGCCTGTGTCAATGTGCTGGTAATACCAGGAAGGTGAACGCTTGAACCGGTCGGGCGGGTGGGAATAACTTGGCTGCAGGTAGAACTTCTGAGGGAAGACCAGCAAAACCAGGAAGCAAATAGCAAGTTCCCCAAAAATGTGCGGGTGTCAAGCACGTAAGCGTTTCATTGCCGAATGTTTTTGGGAATATGTTCCAAATGGCTATTTTTGGTAAACATAAATTTTCAGGAGATTCAGGGTTGTGTGTGGCAAAACATGTCCCTCTGTTTTTGTGTCCTGCCGCACAAACGGCCGGCGGCAGGGCTCTTGTTCCCCGCTCTCGATATTGCCCCAGCAGGGCTGCGATATTTAGACCTAAGTGGGGATGGGTTTAGGAGTGGAAGGAGAGAGAACGCCTGTGTTCTGTAAGGGCTGTGAATGCTGACCCTTTGTCTCCGTCTGCTGCTTTTCCTGTGCGGGTGATGAAGCTGTTTTACTTTTCTCTGTTGTTCCTGGTCTAAATAGTTGCAAGGCTGTCGCCGCTGTGGGTGTGCAATTTGTGTTGCTGTGTTTCTGTGGAGTCCTAGCCACGGCTCGCTTCTAGTGTGGCCAAGGGTCAAGGTAGGGCTTTCAGCTTAAAGCTTCAGAAGCGCTGCGCGCTGAGATGGGTGTAGGTGAAACTGCTGTTGCGCCTGCAGCTGTGCTCGCAGGGATGCTGGGCGGCTCCGCATCAAACCGGCGAGGTGCCCGTGGACCTCCGTCGGGCTGCGCCCTGGGTGCGCGAGCGTGCCGTGTGTTTGCTGTTCCGGCTTGTACGTGCGAGGGCTTAACGTTTGATTTAACGCATTTCCTTTAACGGCAGGCTGTAGTTGGGCTCTAGATGGTATTCCTACGGGGGCGCAAGAGCTGTGGAATGGTTAAGCTGTTGCTGTGCCTCCAGGTGACTTGTTCAGTAACACTGTTTTTCCAGGTGCAGGTGGATGAGTCGTGCAGGGCAACGGAGGAGAGCCCAGGGGAGCGCTGGAAGAAGGTGAGTCTGTGTGTAGTACTGGAGGGAAGATGTGACTGATGGCTATAGGGCTCCATTATGGGTTTTACTCTTTTTTTTTTGTGATCCGAGGGCGCTAAGCGATGAGCCGAGCGTGATCTGGGCCCTGGAGGTGAGTCAGGCAAGGTGACGGGTGCTTGGTGGGCTGGAGTAGGTGTTCTTTTTCAGGTTATTCAGGTTTTTTTTTCCCTTGTCTTCACTTTCCCATCCCAATTTGGGGCCGATTCCCTCAAACGGGGACTTCCCCCTGTGGGGCTGCTTATGCAGCCTGGGAGCTGCTGCCTGGGCACAAAAATACCTCAAACCCCCTGACTCTGGGTCTGCAATGGGGGGTGAAAAAAACAGAAAGAATTCTGGTGGAAAGAAAACAACTTGGGGCTTCTGGGAAAGCCAACTCCAGCTGGATTTGTGCAGCTGGAAAGGGAAAAAAAGGGTGGTGGTGGGGAAGGAACAACCACCTAAAAGCACCCACCAACCATTCTCATGCACAAAACCGAAAGTGAAAATGACCATTTTTTGTAGGGTAAAAGCACAAAAAGTCCCCACAGAACTCAGTAGTTTGGAAAAGCAACCCCAATTAATACATTATGTAAAGAAGGCAGGGAAAAAAAAGAAAACCAAAACAAAACCCTATCACAACCCTGATGCCACATGCCTACAAGCAGTTCCTGGGGCTTATTCTGCGGGGGTGGGGGACCCAACCTTGTTCCCCAGGTTTGCTGTGCTGCTTCTCCTCCCTCAGGCATGGGCGGGGGGGGCAGTGGCATGGACAGTAGCAAGCACCAGATTTTTTTAAGCAGTCGAGAGGAAAGGACTGAAATGCTCGAGACGCTTTGCTGTTTGGTGCAGAGGCAATGAACGGTGCTGCTGGGGCTGCGAGGGGGAAAGGTGCAGAGGAATAGAAGCTCTGTGGATGCAGCCAAGTTACGGTTTCTGGATGGTATTAATCGAGAAGAGTAATTCAGATAATGCTGCTGCCCAGCGACCAGAGTTGGGTACTGAGCCCGGGAGCCGCGCACGCGCGGTGGCGTCCCTGTGATCCCCATTGCTCTCTCCGCAGGTGACAGCCCTGCGATGCTGCGGTGCCTGCGAGGTGATGCCGCCGTGCTCGTTGCTGCTTCCTGGTAAGGAAAGGCCTCCTCCGCTCCTGCTGCAGCGTGGTGGTGTGTCGGACACGATTCCCTGTGTCGGGTGAGGCCTAGGGCTGCCGGCGAGGTGAGCGAGCCCCTTTGGTGGGTGCAGGGGTGTCTCCTTGTGTGCCTGCACTACTGGGGCTGGTGGGATGGGAAGCTTCAAACGACCTGCCGAGGCAGGCTTCTGGTATGCTAAAGGCGAGCGGGTGAGGGCAGCCCCAGGAGTTACCCAGGAGCTGATAGAAGGGAAGAGGGAAAGGAGGAGGAGGAGGATGACCTTTTCCCCCTGCCCAGGGTGCAGAAGATAGCCGACTCCCCAGCTCACCAGAGCTCCCCCTCAGCCTCCCCTGGCCCCCCTTGCCCCGTGCTCCTGCCCCCAGCTCCGGCACGAGCGAGCTAGGCTACGCTACGTGCCTAGGAAGCCTCATCTCGTAAGAGCTGTGAGACACCCTTGTATTCTCTTCAGGTGGAGGACGGCCTAGAGTCTGGAGCTGCAGAAGAGGCAGGGCGGAGAGGAGGGGAAAGAAGCATCTGAACGGCTAAATTGTGCCAGCAGCGCTGAGAGCGAGAGTCGCGGTGAGTCCTGGGCCACTGGGGCCCCGTTGCCTCTCTTGTGCATCCTGGGCCCTCCCTGTCTCTCCCCCGGCCCCCTCTCTTTCCTTACCTGCTGCAAAATTTTTTTTTTTTTTTTTTTGGCGCCCCCCCGCCCCTTCTTTCTCCATCTCGCTCTGAGTGGCTCCCTGCCTCCCCGTCTTTTCAGTCCTCCCTCTCTCTGTCCTGTAGCCTGTGGCTACTTGTTCTTTCTCCGCCTCTCTCTGCCTGGCTCTGGCTCCATTTTTATTTTTTTATTCCTCCTGCTCTGTCCTGTAGCCTGTCGGTATTTTGTCTTTCTCTGGCCCTCTTGGTCTGACTCCGTGTGTTACCGAAAAACGCGGTAAAATCGGAAACAACTCCTCAACGCCGATTTAGTATTAAAGAGCAGGCGTTCTTTATTCACGGCGCCAGATGCACGGGGGATCGCTTCTCCTGGCGTGCGTACCTCACACACCTTTCCCGTAGAATTTGTAGATCAAAATTTTACGTATTCATACATATTCATTATCGTCCTGTCTACTGATCGGTACAAACTTGCTCGTTCCGTATGTAAATCACTGCGCAGGCTCGGTGGTGGTCCGTGAGTCGGTGGTCGCGATCTCCCCCTGCCAGAATTGCCTTTTACCTTCTTGGCTCTTAATCTTGGCAGTCTTGGCTAGTTTTCTCAGTGCGCTACACGAAACCGCGTTTTGTCATCCTTTTCTGACAGAAGCACGTTGTCTGTTGTTCTGCTGACATTAACGATCGCCTAGGGACTAAAATGCAGATCGACAGATGCGCTGATTCGTACGCTCCGTGTTCCCGTAATGGAACACCGTCTCTGGTTGGTTGATTTCATCGCTTTGGTTACATTTCCCCCCTTTGGAAGTTTTGAAATAATCATTTTCTCAATACTTCCATCCTAGATCAATAATATTCCACTATGTCAGTTCAGTGTTTGGTTCATCTTCTCAAAGTTTTCACTTGATTGTGGTCTCTAGGGCATATGCAGGTTCCATTTTATACCCAAAATTTTATTAATTTGTTGAACTACCTCTGCAAAAAAATGTGGTCCTCTCCCAGAGGACATTCCTGTTGGCACTCTAAATCTTGGTATTATTTCTTTCAGCAACATTTTAACTACTACTCTAGCTTTGTTGGTGCAGCACGAGAAAGCTTCTGGCCAACTAGAAAATTTGTCCATCATCACTAACAAATACTGCTATATCTATTTTGTCTGGGTAACTCAGAGAACTTAATTTGCTAATAATTTCCGGGAGAATTTTTTGTTTTGTTACTCCTAAAGGTGGTTTCCTTTGGTTCAGGGGATTATTTCTAGGACAGATTGGACACTTAGCTACCATGGGTTTAACTGTTCTTGTCATGCCTACACACGCTACAGATGCTTTTAAACTCAAAACCGTAGCATCTACACCCTAATGTGTTTGCTCATGCTTTTCTTTTGCAAGTTCTGTCATAACTTGTGGGGTTGTTATTATTATTACTTGTTTTTCTGGTGTTACCTACCATCTCTCTGTGTTTTGTGATGCTTCCAATTGTTCTGCTAATTGCTCATCCAATTTATTATAATAATCTCGGTTTCAACTTTGGAATTCCGATCTGTTTTACTGGTACTAGTGCAAGGATACCTTGCTCTGCAGTCCTCTTTGCAGCTTTATCTGTCAATCGTTTGCTTATGTTTACAGCCGTCTGGCCGAATCGATGAGCTTTGCAACGCTTTACCGCCACTTCTTTTGGTTTCTGCACGTCTTCCGGAAGTTGGAGAATGTCTTCTTTATGCTGTATCAATGATTCTTGGGCTGATGGCAGTCCTTTTTCCTTCCCAGTAGCTCCATGATCGTGGATCACACCAAATGCATGTTTGGAATCAGTCTAGATATTTATCCTTCGTCCTTCTGCCATTCGCAGAGCTCGCTTCAACGCTACCAATACTGCTTTCTGTGCTGAGGTGTTCGCAGGCAGCGCCCCTGACTCCATTCCCTCGGCGGTGATAACGACAGCATATCCGGCCATTCTCTTCTCGCCCAGAGCTGCTTCCATCTGTAAACAACTCCAGATCAGGATTTTCCCAGAGGTTTGTGTCTCAGGCCTGGTCTGCTGGAATAGACTTGTTCAATAGTTAGCAAGCGATCGTGTTCGAAATTGTCCGTAAGGTTTTCTGTTGTTAAAAACATAGCAGGATTCAGTATAGCAGTAGTCTTCGATTCCACATGGTCTTGTTCTAACAGAACAACTTGATATTTCAACATTCTGCTAAGGGATAGCCAACGACCCCCCTTTTGTTCTAAAACAGTCACCGCTATGTGCGGGACACATACTGTCATCTCTTGTCCCATTGTTAACTTTGGGGCTTCCTGGATCGGCAGCGCTGCTGTTGCCACTGCCCGTAAACATCCAGGCCATCTTTTACTCACGTGGTCGAGTTGTTTGGAGAAGTAGCCCACGGGTCTCTTCCAGGTTCCCAGTCGCTGTGTCAGCACTCCAAGGGCTAAATGTTGTCTTTCGTGGACAAACAGCTCAAAAGGTTTAGCGAAATCGGGTAGGCCTAATGCAGGGGCCATCACTGAGGCTCTTTTCAGTTCTTTGAATGCCGTTTGGCATCCGGGCGTCCAGGTTAAATATTTATCCTTTGATTCTTTCAGTGCCTCATATAATGGTTTTACATACAGTCTGTAGTTCAGAATCCAGAGCTGACGCTATTTCACTATTTTCAGAAAAGCTCTCAGTTCCTTCGGGCCGCAAGGTTCGGGAATTTGACAAATAGTTTCTTTCTTTTCACTTTCTAATTGTCTTTGTCTCTGAGATATTTCAAATCCTAAATAAATGGCTGCTTCTTCTCCTATTTGGGTTTTGTTTCTGGAAACTCCGCATCTTCCTTGGCCCAGAAAATTTAAAAATTTCAAAACATTATTCTTTACTTTCTGCCACTATCAGAATGTCGTCTGCATTCTGTAACAGTATGCCTCTCCCTGGGTTCTGTTTTTTCTATACATTTCTATATTTCTAATTTTTTTTCTTGCCAGCTGAGTCCCAAATATCGTAGGACTAATTTTAAATCCTTGTGGAAGTACGGTCCATGTTAGCTGTGTCTTTCATTCTGTGGTGGGGCTTTCCCATTCCAAAGCAAATAGGCTTTGACTTTTTATGCCTGGAGGTATGCAAAAGAAGGCATCCTTCAAATCTAGTACAGTAAACCATTTATGCTCCTCCTTTAAAAGAGGTCAGTAAAGTGTATGGATTAGCTACTACCGGATGTAGATCTTGGACCACCTGAGATATAGCCCTTAAATCGTGAACCAGCTAATACTCTTTGCCTCTAGATTTCTTTACTGGCGGCACAGGAGTACTATATTCTGATTCACATTCTACTAAGAGCTCATATTCTGAAAAAAATTTATAATTAACTTCTCTAATCCTTTTCGAGCCTCTCGCTTAATACGGTATTGTTTTTGCCTTACCGGCTTGGCTCCAGGCTTTAAGGTTACTTTTACCGGCTCTGCCCGCTTAGGTCGCTCCGGAGCTCCGCTCGCTCAAACCAAAGGAATTACTACATTTTCCACTTCTTCGGGAACCTGTTCCTCCCTGGAGGAATCCTGTAACATAAACGCTCTCGCCTCTGTGGCTTTTGATTCTGTTCTGGTATTAGTAATTTAATCTCTCCATCTTTAAAAGTTACTTGAGCATCTAATTTACTTAATAGATCTCATCATAACAGAGGCAGTGGACATTCAGGCATATACAGAAACTGGTGAGTTGCCCATTGCTTCTCCAATTCAAACTTTAATGGCTCTAAGAAAGGCTAATTTTTCTTTGCCCTGTCGCACTAACAACACCTACTGGTTTATGATCAACTTTCTCTTTACGTGTATTCAATACCAAAGAAGTGGCTCCCGTATCTACCAAAAATTCTATTTCTTCATTCCCTAGCTTCAGTGTAACCAGGTGTTCAGCTAGGGTTGATTCCTCTGGTCTCCTTCATGCCAAGCTACTTCAAGCATTTTACCCAGATCTCTGGATTCAGGTTCTTCTAGTTTCTGAAGGTTTTTTTACTCCCCCCCCCACCCCCCCCAATCTGGGGCTGATTGTCTTATGAATATAGAGACCAACTGAATTGCTTTTTCTGTGTTTTTCTGGGTTCAAATGAGTATATTTTCTGGTGGTCACCTTCAGTCTTTCCATAAAGGCTGAAGGGGACTCCTTTAATTCTTGTCTCACTTAATAAATGGGTCAAAATTTATGGCTTTTGGCATTGCATGTCTTACTCCAAATAAAATCTGTCTCTGACATCTAGTCAACATTCCCCTGGGTCCTGGCTGATTAGGGTCCCACTCGGGATTTGTAGATGGAAAATTCTTATTCGTTGTTCTCTGTAAATTCCTGTTAGCATGTGCTCCCTGCACCTGCCTTCTGGCTGTATTCAATACTATTTTCTTGTCAGTTCCATCAAGTGAAGTATCCAGTATCACAAGTAGAGCAACACTTCAAGTTCTCACCACATTTTCCTCTTTTCAGAAACATTGCTGTAGAATCCTGTGGACATATCTCACGCTGTTTCTGCCACGCTGGATGATTCCACAGTGTAAAGAACAAATCAACATATGCCACTTCTTCCCATTTGCCTTCCCTTTTTACAAAACAACATTAATTGCAAGATGGTATGATATTGCAATGTCTCCTGTTCTGGCCATTCGTGCCCACCTTCCAATTGATACGTTGGGCACCAATGATTGCAATATTCAATTAATGGTTTCCGAGTTAGTGGGTCATCACCCCCGATGTCTTTCCAGTGCTTCAAAGTACATCCCAAAGGTGTTCTCTGTGGGATAGGTTTCTTACTCAGAAATGCTCCCATCTCCCAGTCGACTAGCAGTTGTGATAGTGCACTATCACAAATAGTAGTCAGAGGGACTCCAACCCCCGTTAGAGGTCTCACTGGGATCTGTAGCCCCCTGCTAGATATCCCTGGAGACTTCAACCCCCTGTTGAAGACCCCCCTACCCTCGGGTCCTGCTCCACAGGCTTTCGCCTAGCAGAGACTTACCAACCGAGGTACCTCTTGGCCCCAACCCTGCGTGGCTTTCGCCGCGCCTTACGGGCAGGCCTGTGGGACTCAAACCCACTATCCTGTCCTATGTGGGAAGCTAACGCCACATATTATTCTACCTAAGTTTCTTCTTAAACGAATGCCTTGTTTACTTCAGTCCAGGGGATCTTTCTCAGAATTCTCTGGCCTGGGGATCGGAAGCTCTCCCCAAGAATTCCTTGGGGCTGACTGCAGGTCCCACGGTCCTGCGGATCCGTCGAGATTCAAAAGCAGGTTCCCATCTGGGGTGCCAAAACTGTTACCAAAAAACACGGTAAAATCGGAAATATCTATTCAACACCAATCTAGTATTAAAGAGCAGGCGTTCTTTATTCACGGCGCCAGATGCACGGGGGATCGCTTCTCCTGGCGTGCGTACCTCACACACCTTTCCCGTAGAATTTGTAGATCAAAATTTTACGTATTCATACATATTCATTATCGTCCTGTCTACTGATTGGTACAAACTTGCTCGTTCCGTATGTAAATCACTGCGCAGGCTCGGTGGTGGTCCGTGAGTCGGTGGTCGCGATCTCCCCCTGCCAGAATTGCCTTTTACCTTCTTGGCTCTTAATCTTGGCAGTCTTGGCTAGTTTTCTCAGTGCGCTACACGAAACCGCGTTTTGTCATCCTTTTCTGACAGAAGCACGTTGTCTGTTGTTCTGCTGACATTAACGATCGCCTAGGGACTAAAATGCAGATCGACAGATGCGCTGATTCGTACGCTCCGTGTTCCCGTAATGGAACACCGTCTCTGGTTGGTTGATTTCATCGCTTTGGTGACACCTGTTCCTGTTGTTCAGTTTCTTCTTTTTTGGCTTTGTGTGATTCTCTCTGTGATTCTGTTTTTCTCTGCCTCGCTTTTCCCAGCTCCCCGTCCCTCACTTTGAATACCCGTTATCCTTCACCAGCTCACTCTCCCTTGGTTGCCATCCCCGTTTCTGAGTTCCTCCTGCTTTGCCACGTAGCCCGTGACTTTTTTCTTAATCTCTCTCTGTCTGCCTCAACGCTCCCGCCGCGCTTTTTAGTTCGTCTGCTCTGCTCTGTACCCTGCTACTGTTACTTGCCTGCCTGAGTTCTTCTCTGTCCAGCTCCCTTTCCCTATTCTTGAATTCCTGTTCTTCCTGCACCCGCCGCTGTTCCCTGTGATCTCTGTCTCTCTCTGTCCAGCTCCCTGTCCCTAGGTTTTAATTCCTGCCTCTGCCCGCCGTAGCCCGTCTAGATTTTTCTCTCGGCCTCTCTCTCTGTCCAGCTCCCCCTCTCTGTGTTCTAATTCCACGTTCTCTGTCACGTAGACCCGTGCTGTTTGTTTGTCCTCATCTCTCTCTGTCCAGCTCCTTGCTGCTATGTTTTATTTCTCCCCTTTAACGAGGGGCGACTGAATGTTGGGGTGGGGGCGGTTTTTTCCCACCAGTATTTTGAGGGAGCGCTCTTAAGTATTTTATTTCAGTCTCGCTTTCGATGCGCGTTTCCCTGGCAGTTCAGCAGCATCTCTTGGGCGGGGCAGCTGGGCGGACGTCCCTCCCGACTCCATAACACGCCAAAACCCCCCAGTCACGTTGCTGCTGTGTATTTTGGAGATAGATAATCTTATGGCGGGTGTGAACGGCTGTGCGAGTTAAATGAACGCAGAAGGAAAATGGAAAGCTTTCAGAGCCTAGACGCTCATATTGGATGTGCGTAAACACGCGCCCGCCTTCTCAGCACAAAGTGCATTACTGAGATTTATTCTTAATTTTTTACGTTACTCTTTCAAGTTTGACGCTTCGCTTCAGGCTTCATGGAGCCAGGCAGCAAGACGTGCGGCGGCAGGGCGAGGGCTGTAGCTGCTGCGGCGGATCTGTAAGCGGAGGTTCCGGTTCCGGTACAACTTTGCCCCGCAGCCTCACGGGGTTATCTCCCCGCAGCGGTGCCGTAAGGAAGGGATGAGACGTTTTCCAGCACCAGCCAGAGCGTTCAGTGTTACGCGAAGAATCTGTTCAAAATGGTATCGGTTAGTCTTAATACCGTTTTCAAGTGTTCCAGTCCCTCTAGCTTTTAAAGGAGGTGTTGTGTTTTGACATGACCCGTTTGCCCAGAATCTTGCTGCGGCTCAATTTCCTTCCTATCCCTTGTGCTGACTGAGTTCCTCCATTTTCTTCTGTGCTATTTTATTCACGTGCTGAAATATAGTTTGGGATTTCTGTTTTTCAGATGTCTTCTCAGTGTCTCGTGATGCTCAAGAGATGCCCCCCGGCCCGGGTTTGCCTGCCGGTCGTTAAGCGTGGTGAAGGTAAGGGGCCGTCCCTCTGCCTGGGGGCTCCCGGCTCTGTCTCCAGCGGGTGCCCCGCAGGTGCGGCCGCGAGGGCTGCCTGGTGGGGAGAGTCGGGGCCCCCAGGGACCGGGGCTGTTTGTCGCCCCGGGGAGCCCATCCCAGCGCGGGAGCGTGGCCGAGCAGAGCCCGAGAGAGACGTGACACCGTCCTCTGGCACGCTCCCGCTCCGCCGTGGGGCGGCCGCTAGCCTGCGGACAGGGGCTGGGGGGGCTGCAGCTGTTTGGGGGGCTGCCCCACCTTTTAGATTTTAGCAGAGCTCCCCCTTTTCTGGGGGGTGTGGGGGTGTGTGTGTGTGTACCTTTGTAAATGGCACTATTAAAGTAATGAGCTGCAGGTTGGAGTAGATTCCCTTGTTTAGTGCCCTTCTTGGGGGTGAATTGGGGGGGGGGGGGGCGGTGTGATGATGTCATGCGGGGCGCCCCGGTGTCACTGGGGGAGCTGATAATGCGTCAGAGGAACAGGTGAGTGGGGGCGTCATGTAGGGGTTCCCCCCCAAAAAGGGGGGTTGCAGCCCCAAAATGCCTGAAAATTCAGGGGGGCTATTACAAAACCCTCTTATTTTAAAATCCCTTTATACATCTATCAATTAATATTACATGTCAATATATATAAAATAAGAACTTCTCTCTCCTATATTATATAACGTATTTCAGGATACAAAAATTCTACATCGAGATGCAGGGTTTTAAAACACAAAAGTAACTCGACTGTCTAAATATCTAAATTAAACAATAAAGGAGTTTAAAACGAAGAAAAAGGACAGATGAAGGAATTCAAAGCAGAAGAAAGTCTGGCTAGAGCGAGCATCTACGCTTAGTGTGTGTTACATAGTCTAAGCAGATGTGTAATCTAAATAGAGGTTATATAGAGTGAAATAAGCCTAGGTATAACTGTAAGTAGATGTCTAAATAGAGAAGTCGAAAAAGATTGAAGTGTCAAAGGGTAAGTAAGCAGATAGCTAGCCTAAATAGGTGGTTTATATACGTGTTAATATGGAAGTCTGAACAGGTATGTGTAAATAGATATTCTGTGTAAGTGTAAATAGCCTAAGTAGGTGTAAGTGTAAATTCAATAGCTAAGTCTAAACAGGTGTTGTATGTAAATGTAAAATAGATAGTATATATAAACTATAGATGTACTCTGTAAGGATGTGTAAGCAGACACACAAGTGCAAATGTCTATGCTATATAAGGTTTTAAAATGCAAAGAAACCATGTTGATAGAGATGTTTATAGAGAGGCCCCCACCCCCCAATCAACTGAAGACACAAAAGCGCTTTCAAATGCTGCCCCTTTCCCGTTCTCCTTCTCCCATCCCGATTTGGGGCCGATTCCCCCAGATGGGGACTTCCCCCTCTGGGGCTGCGCAGGCAGCCTGGGAGCTGCTGCCAGGGCAGACAAACACCCCCAAAGCCCCCAAGTCTGGGTCTGCAATGGGGGGTGAAAAACCCCAAACAGCCAAAACACCCAAACAGGTTTGGGGGAAAGAAAATAATTGGGGGCTCCTGGGAAAGCCCACTCCTGCTGGGTTTGTGCAGCTGGAAAGGGGGGGGGAAGCGGTGGGGGGGTGGGGTGGGGTGGAACCCCACTAACCATTCTCATGCACAAAACCAGGAGCAAAAATCACCGATTTCTTTGTTGTGGAAAGGGCCAAAGAGACCCAGAAGTGAACCGTTTGGAAAAGCAATCCCAACTTTGTTCCTTTGGCTTTTTTTGCTTTTCCATAAGGTAAAACCCCCAAAAACCCCAACAACAAAAAAAGCCAAGCCATCCAAACAGAAATCAGCACCACCAAACGACCGCCCCAAAAACCCCAAATTGGGGAAAATTTGGGGTGAAACAGCAGCAGTTTGAGGGGCATTGCTGGGGCTTATCCGGAATGGATTCTCCGGAGTGGGTCGGTTATCTGGAGCGGATCATCTGCTGCAGGTGAGCCCAGGTGAGTTGCCCATTGTGGATTATCCTGGGGGGACCCCCCTGGTGTCAGTCATCCCCATGCATGTTCCCCATGGCGTGTCTGCCCAGACATGCCCCTGTCCGGCAGTGTCCGCCTCCTCCCCCGCCCTCCCTCTGCGTGTGTCTGTGCCCTCCCAGACGCTGTCCCCTGAGATGGCCCCCCTGCATGACTTTTTTTCCCCGGTGACATTCCTCCCCCCCGCTTCCCCTGGCCTCCTGTTCTGTGCTCGCTGAAGCCTCGTGCTTACGCAGGATGAGCAGTGGCGAGGCGAGGCGCTGCCAAGCCAACGAAGCCCAAGGCTCAGCAGCGCACAACTCCTTTGCAGGGCAGCCGCTGGCATCTGGTCTGCCTGGCTGCCCTGTGCCCCGACGCACAGCTGCCCCCCTCACCCCGGGCAGCCTGCCTTCAGAAGGGCAGCTGTGTTCCCCTGATGGATTTTCTTCTTTAACCCTCCAGGACCTGTTGACTTGCTGCTCTCCCTGTCCCAGCCCTGATGCCGCAGGCCTACAGCAACTGATGGGGCTTACTCCGGGGGGGGTGTGGGGGTGGGAAAGGGGACCTTTTTCCCCAGGTGGTTTGTGCTGCTTCTCCTCCCTCGGGCGTGGGGTGGGGGCGAGTGGGGCAGGCGGGAGGACAGTGCGCATGCGCAGTGGCGCCTTTGCTGCTCTCTGCCGCCACCGTGCGGCCAAACCGCGGTACTGCAGGCGGGCAGCCGCGCATGCGCACTGGCCACCTGTTTTCTGCTCGCTGCTTTCACCGAGCGACCGAACCCCGGGACTGCAGGCGGGAGCTCCGCTACCCTGGTAGAGATTTCCACCCGCCCCTTATCCGATCGCGGCAGTCACCGGTCGATCAAAACCGGGTACGGCAGACGGGAAGCCGCCCGTTCCCGAGGGTGAAGTTTTCCTCTGGCCGCTGCTGTTGCCGTGCAAGCAGATGCTGGTACTGCAGGCGGGCGGCCGCGCATGCGCAGTGGCGCCCTTTTCTGCTCTCTGCCGCCACCGTGCGGCCAAACCGCGGTACTGCAGGCGGGCGGCCGCGCATGCGCAGTGGCGCCATTTTAGCGCTCTGCCGCCACCGTGCGGCCAAACCGCGGTACTGCAGGCGGGCAGCCGCGCATGCGCAGTGGCGCCATTTTAGCGCTCTGTCGCCACCGTGCGGCCAAACCGCGGTACTGCAGGCGGGCAGCCGCGCATGCGCAGTGGCGCCATTTTAGCTCTCTGCCGCCACCGTGCGGCCAAACCTCGGTACTGCAGGCGGGCAGCCGCGCATGCGCAGTGGCGCCCTTTCCTGCTCTCTGCCGCCACCGTGCGGCCAAACCGCGGTACTGCAGCCAGCAGCCGCGCACGGGCTGGAGCGACACTTCGCCGCGCTCACTTCTCCACGCCACTTAGTGACACCCCCCCCCCGCTACCTGGTGACGGCACCGTGGGGGCTGGAGCCGTGTACCACAGCCCTTAGCGACAGGTGTTGACCCCTTGCGATAGCCCGGTGAGGGTGGTGCTGATACTCCTCGCCACGCTCTTAGCAACGGGCCCCGCCCCCGGCGATGGGCGGGCAGGCGGTCTGATGGCTGACCCACCTGGCCCCACCCACCTTTGCGACAGGCCCCCTGGCAACGGCCCGGGGGGCGGTGCCGGCTCTCTCCCCTTAGCGACAGGCCCCGCCCCCTGGCAACGGCCCGGGGGGCGGTGCCGGCTCTCTCCCCTTAGCGACAGGCCCCACCCCCTGGCAACGGCCCGGGGGGCGGTGCCGGCTCTCTCCCCTTAGCGACAGGCCCAGCCCCCTAGCAACGGCCCGGGGGGCGGTGCCGGCTCTCTCCCCTTAGCGACAGGCCCCGCCCCCTGGCAACGGCCCGGGGGGCGGTGCCGGCTCTCTCCCCTTAGCGACAGGCCCCGCCCCCTGGCAACGGCCCGGGGGGCGGTGCCGGCTCTCTCCCCTTAGCGACAGGCCCAGCCCCCTAGCAACGGCCCAGGGGGCGGTGCCGGCTCTCTCCCCTTAGCGACAGGCCCCGCCCCCTGGCAACGGCCCGGGGGGCGGTGCCGGCTCTCTCCCCTTAGCGACAGGCCCCGCCCCCTGGCAACGGCCCGGGGGGCGGTGCCGGCTCTCTCCCCTTAGCGACAGGCCCCGCCCCCTGGCAACGGCCCGGGGGGCGGTGCCGGCTCTCTCCCCTTAGCGACAGGCCCCGCCCCCTGGCAACGGCCCGGGGGGCGGTGCCGGCTCTCTCCCCTTAGCGACAGGCCCCGCCCCCCGGCAACGGCCCGAGCCTGTGTTTGCTCCGCTCGGGGGGGGGCTCGGTTTGGGTGTTTTCTCTCCCCCCCCCCTCCCGCGCCGGGAGCTCCAGGCGGCTCCCGTACGGCTCCCGGGGCCTTCACCCCTCGGGGGGCTCGGCCCGCCCCTTTCGCGGGGCGCTGTGGGAAGGGCGGGGGCGGGGCCCGGGGGTCGAAGAGCCCCAGCCGGGGCTCGGGCAGCTCTCGCTGCCCCCGGGCTCCTCTGGCGCCGGGGCTCCCGTGTTCCCTCGGGCGGTCGCAGCTCTGGGGCTGTCTCAGCCCCCCGGGCAGGCGTGCTCTGGCGCTTAGAGAAGCGGAGGCGTTGCCTGAGGTAAGGCTTCCAGAGCTTGGCGCTCTTTGGCAGCAGCTGTACTAGAAAGGTCCCTTGTGGCCTGCTTTGCTTTTTTTCTCCCGGGATGCTGTTTTGGGCGCTGAGGGGGCGGTGAGGCGGTTTAGTGGTATGGTGTTCTGTTTGGGGTT
Organism: Phalacrocorax carbo; assembly: GCF_963921805.1. Lineage (NCBI taxonomy): Eukaryota > Metazoa > Chordata > Aves > Suliformes > Phalacrocoracidae > Phalacrocorax > Phalacrocorax carbo. The sequence goes on along the minus strand of NW_026990375.1, from coordinate 547,626 downwards.
TGGTTTTTGCTTTGCTGGTTTTCTTCCCCCTTGTGAGATCATTTTATTCGTTTATCATTTCACATTATCATTTACCCCGCGCCATTTCCGTCCCCTCTGGGCAGCAGCGGATCCGCCGCTCGAGGGCGAGGAGCTGGGCCGACAACGGGCCGCTGCAGACTCTGGTCAGGGTACGAGGCTGCTCCCTGGGGAGCCGGCGCAGGGGGCGCGGAGGTACGCGCGGGCACTTGTCGGTGCCCCTGACCGGTGAAGGGGAGGTTAAATTGTAGGAGTGCAAATAAACACATATTATTTAGGGAGGAGTCGTGACTCAATTTAATCGCAGCTATTACTGAACAAACCAGGCAGTCATTATTCCTAATCTGTAATTAAAAAAAATAAAGGCAGTCCTTTTTTATGCCATAAATAGAGTTGCGAGTCATTAATAGCTCAATCTAAATGCAGCCGTTATTAAATCAACTGCAGGCATTAATGACTCCTGATCAGAAACAAAATAAGGAAATTTTAGAATCTAGAATGAAAATCGACCCGGAAAGCTAAATTGGGAGCGGGTAGTACTGAAATTGTAACAGGGCTGTTAGAAAGTTCGGAGGCAGCGACAGCTCCTGCTTCCAACCCAAGCAGTAAACGAAGCTTTGGGTTCTTAAATGAAGAGAAATAAAGGTGAGCTGTTAAACAGTGGCTGGGGTCAAGCGTAGCTATTAAGAAAATTTGCAGGTACGGGTGATTCCTGACCAGAACTAACAATTCCAGAAGATTTAGATTTAAAAATTACAAAGCTAATGGAGTGCCACAACCGCCCGGATGTAACCGCAGCCGCTTTGGGGGAATGCCCCAGCCCCCCCCGCCACCGCTATTAATTACTGCCAAGGAGAGCGAGAGTGAAAGTAGAAGCGGTGCAGGTGAAATGCGAGCAGTACGCTTTTCCTAAGTCATCCCTTCGTGTCAGGAGAGGAAAGCAAATGGAAAGAAGATGTTTGCAGGGGGTCTGTGCTGGGTTACCTGCGCGTCTCTTCCGTGCATCCTTGAGGAGACATTTAGCTCCTGTTGGGCGCTCGCAGGTGGGGACAGGGCGAGCTGGAGGCAGGATCGGTGCCGGCACTGGTAAAGGGACGGGCGACGAGCTGAGAGAAGAGGGGGCAAGGGCTGAAAAAGGGTCTCCAGTTCTGCAGGGAAGGCAGCGGGATGTGACTCGGCAACCGCTCTGACGAGTGCAGGGTCATTCGCTGCGATGAAGTCGGGGTCTGTGGCTGGCCCGGAGAGGCAGCAGAAATCCCAAACTCTTTGCGGGGGTACCGGCCAGATTAGGGCAACACCTGAACAGTAAAACCATTTAGGGGAAGCAGAGCTGGGCTGCACCGCGTGGCCAACCTCCCTCTTCTCCGTGAGTCCCAAAGGGGCAGCTCCAAGAATGTGCTGAGAATTAATGTCTTGCGCTAAGAATGAGACGCAAGTAGCACCCACCCGTGAATTTTATTTTCTCTCTCGCTCTGCGGCTCCTGCCTGCTTGTCTCTCCTCAGTGCGCACCTGCACCTGTGCTCGGATGGGGCAGCTGAGGGAAGGTGCTGCCATCTCCCCGGCCCCGGCGGACCGCCCCTCAGCTGTGTCCTCTGTCAGGGAGCGTCGTCATCTCTCCTGCCCCCCAGAGCGTGTCCTGTAGTGGCAGACGCGCGGGCTTTTCCCTGCACGCGCATACGGGAAGGGAAGGGAAGGGAAGGGAAGCACAGTGAGAGCTGGGCTTGTCAAAGCGTAATGGGGGTGGTGGGAAGCGTAGCTAGAACCGGAGAGCTACAGCACAAAAGCGAAGCGGACGGGACACAAAAGTAAAATGGTGCACAGGAATGCTGAGGAGAGAACTCCCGCAGCACACAGGAAATCAGTGTCAGAATCTATTTTCTTCTGACTGCCAAATTAAAAATAATGGCACGCTTTGCAACGCTAAGCTCACTCTAATCGTCTGAACTGTTTCTTTCCAACCCCCCACTGCCCCCAGCACACCGTTCAGCCTCCTCAGCCTGAAATGCCTTGTTTTTCTTCTTTTTTTTTTTTTTAATGACAGGGCAACTTCTGTTCCCGAGGTGGTGCCTACAGTACAGCTATCTCTTCGAAGGCAGTTTGGTTTAGGTCAGAGAATGTTTAGCCTGGACTGAATCAGCCTCTGTTTCTATTTCTGGAAATCATCGGTCCTGTGCATCAAGCCCGGAAAAAAGGAAATATGAACCAAAGGACCTGGGGCCTGCAGGGCTAGGAAAATATTTGAGAAGAGGTTCAGCGGGGAAATGACTGTTTGTCTGTGGGGCGTCCAGGCAAGCAACCCAGCTGCTAGAAAGCGGCGCTGTCCCCAGGATGGCCTCGGCGGTCCCGTCGGAGTCGGGGGAACAAGGACAAGGCAGGGTGAAGCATCTGGCCTGCCGTGTGGACCGTGACTGTACAAAGCACGTGTGATGCACTGCAAGTTTACCTGTTTAAACTGTGAGTTAAAGAAGGTGTGCAGTTGCTTTGTAAACAGCCGACGCTCTAAAGCTACACCCATCTAATTGCTAGCTGTATTAAATCTATCGTATTGCTGTTTCTGCATTAAAAAAGAAAAAACCAACACACCTATGTAAGCACGTCTAAGTACAATGGAAAACCACTGTTTAACGCGTGGCATGTGCGGGTGGTTTTTTTGGGGCGGGGGGGTGGGGTGTATGACAAAAACCTGCGAGAGACACACGCACACACGCACATGTCATGTTTAGCGCTCACCTAAACCCAAAAAAGAAAATCCACTCTTTATTTTGCAGCATTAGCATTAGCTTCCAGCGCACAGCCTGAGCGCGCACCTCTGCTCTCACCGTCTGCTCCCTCTTCAACCGTGCGTGGCTGTCATCAGCTTGCACAGGCTTTGCTCGTGCAAGTTTCCGCGACGGCTTACGAGAAGGCAGGCAAACAGACCCAGCAAGACGCGTAGTGCCTTCCTCTATGGGCTCCGTCCAGCCTTTGTTAAAATGAGCAGAAAAGACATCTGCTGCGGCCTTTGTCCTGACTGACTCTTACAGAGAGCATCTGACTTGACCCGCAGCAAAGCCATGCCCCAGGCAGCAGCACGTATTGGCGCGGACCGCGGTTTCACCCACCTGCTTTACTGCGCCGGTCCTTTCCCACGGCCGATGCCGCAGATGTGGCGCGGCCCACCCCCAGACCTCTTTACGAGGGTTCCCTGGGCTCTGCAAGTCGCCTGCTGGACGTGTTGCTGATTCAGGCATGGGCAAAGTCAGCTTCTTCGCTGGCCTCGGGCCAGGGCAGCCCCGTACCTGAGGGAAACTGAGAATATCTCCAGCGAGATCTCACCGGGAGGCTGGGACCTCGTCAGTAGGGGAGAAGGCCAAGCGACTGACACTGAAAGGGAGCTCTTTGCTAGGCTGTAGATCGTAAAGTTAAAAAAGAAAACAAACCTGCCTTTTTTAAAATGCCCCCCTTTGAGTCTGCCACGTTTGATACAGATTTTTTAAATTGCAGGGTCTATCTCCTACAGGCCTCATGCAAAGGGAAGCGAGTACCTCTGGCTCTCAGGACAAGGGGGTCCCTCAGGAGCCCAGGTGCTCACGCCAGCCGGCATCTGGCACAGCACAGGGCAGGAGCTTTGGCAGTAGTACGTGAGCTGAGAATGAGAGTCCGGCAGCGCCGCACGCTTCTCCTGTGAGCCGCCGAGGCTCGCGCGCTGTGCCTTCCGCAAATAAAAGGCCAGAAGAGTCAGCATTTCTGCTAGTTCCAGCCTCATCCGCACCCTCGTCGGTGTAGCTGTAAGCAAGCGTCCCGTAGCGACTGGGAGCGTGGCAGCTGGGCTTCCTGCGCTGCCTTAGGTTGTGCCCTTGGAGAGACCCTTCTCCGAGCCCCGTGAGCCCCGGGGTGGGTGGGCTGCGGTGCCGTTCAACGCTGAATAGGCACGAAGGCCTGTAAACAAAATGTATTTATATCGCACCCGTACCCGGCAGCCAACCGCCGCTTTATTTACGTATTCTGCACCTCCTGCCGACGCTTTTAAACTTAGCCGATATTGCCGCAGTTTTCACTGACGGGGCAGGGGACTGCCACGCTGCAGGGGCAGTGTCTGGGTGTCTGCCACGGACACAGACGTCCTCAGCTGGGTAGGGACAGGGTGAGAGCTGGAACAACTCTGCTGACATGTACGGGCCGTCCCAGGGCAAGGCTCCTGGGTCTGGGGGCTGAAAGGCGAGCCGCGCTGGGTGGTTGGTGTGGGAGTTGTGGAGCAAGTAGGGGGGAAAAAAAGCAACAGGAAAAAAACATCCAAATGTTTCACAGCAGGTAGAAAGCTTGGCAGAAAGCAAACTGAATGCTGTAAAGACAAAAGCCGAAAGCCGGCTATGGACTGGACGAAAAGAGTCAGTGCCACGGAAGGAGGTTATTTCTTCCACTGACCGTAGGAGGCTTTTCTGTGAGAAAACACAACACCTCTTCTTTCGGCTACGGCGCGGTACCGCAGCAGTAACGGGCCAGAGCGTGCGAGCGCCTCTGGCAGTATCGGTAACGGCCGGGGCACGGCCGAACGGCCAGCCCACCTTCCGCACAAGGAGAACACCGTTCCCCTGGAACGCCACGCAGACCCAGGACGGGTACGGCGGAGGCCGAGCCCAGGCGCCCCCATTGCCAAGGACCACCTTGGCCTCGCAGCGTCTCACGCTGCGGGGTGTTTTGCAGGCCGTGGCTAAGCTCAGGCCCCCTGCTCGTGGCTGCCCCCGGTCCCCCGGCGCCGGTCGGGCCCCAGCCCCCAGCGCGGTGCGGCGCAGGGCAGCGGCCCAGCAGGGCGGCCCCACGGGCCCCAGCCCGCACCCCCCCCCCGTGCCTGCGGGCAGGGCCCCGCGGCCGCCGGCCCCTTCCTCCTCTGCTCGCTCCCGTCGCGGACGGCTCGGTACGTGTCACGAGCGGCAGCCCCGTTCAGCCGCTCCCGGAGGGCGCGCGGCTCTGCCCGGCCGTGACCGGGGCCCGCAGGGGTCTCTCGCTCGCCCGCTCGCCCCGAAAGGAGCCGGCCCCGAGCCGGCGCGTCCCGCCCCGCCCGGCCCTCGGCGCCCTCGCGAGCTGAGCGCGGCCCGGCCAGCAGGGGGCGCTGGCGCTCACCGGCTGGGCGCGGGGGCGGTCCGGCGCGGGGGCGGGGCCGGTGGGGGCCGGTCCTTCCGGCCGCCCTCTAAGGGCCGCCCCGCGGGGCCCGGGCTTCCGGTGGCGCGTGCGCGGCGGAGCGGAGGTGGGAGAGGTGCGTGGGGCGGCCGGGTCGCGAGGGGTCTCTTTGCGGTGCCGGGGCCCCTCTGCGGCCCGGCGTGGGAAGCCCGTGGCCGGCGGAGACTGCTCGGAGCTGGGCGGGGAGCGCCGCGGCAGTCCGGCCGCAGGCAGCCATCCCCTGCGGTGGCCGGCATCCCCTCGGGACTCGTGGAGGCCTGGCGGCTCCCGATCCTCGTCTGCGGCAGCCGCCTGAGAGAGCAGCGCGGCCGTAGCCGGGGGCCGGAGAGCGCTGGTGGGTGAGTTCGGGCAGCGGTGAGGGCTCCGTGTGGGCCGGGGGTGGGGGGGGCTCCGTGCGGGCCCGACCCTGGGCCGGGCGGGGGGGGCCTCCGTCGCCGGCCCGGGCCGGGCTCGGTGCCGGGCGGGGGGAGCTCCGTCGCGCCGGCCCCGGGGCCGGGCGGGGGAGGGGGGGGCTGGCTCCTCCGTGCCGGCCCCGGGGCCGGGCTCGTGCCGGGGGGGGCTGGCTCCTCCGTGCCGGCCCCGGGGCCGGGCTCGTGCCGGGGGGGGGCTGGCTCCTCCGTGCCGGGCCCGGGGCCGGGCGGGGGAGGGGGGGGCTGGCTCCTCCGTGCCGGGCCCGGGGCCGGGCGGGGGAAGCGGGGGCTGGCTCCTCCGTGCCGGGCCCGGGGCCGGGCGGGGGAAGCGGGGGCTGGCTCCTCCGTGCCGGGCCCGGGGCCGGGCGGGGGAGGGGGGGGCTGGCTCCTCCGTGCCGGCCCCGGGGCCGGGCGGGGGAGGGGGGGGCTGGCTCCTCCGTGCCGGGCCCGGGGCCGGGCGGGGGAGGGGGGGGCTGGCTCCTCCGTGCCGGGCCCGGGGCCGGGCGGGGGAGGGGGGGGCTGGCTCCTCCGTGCCGGGCCCGGGGCCGGGCGGGGGAGGGGGGGGCTGGCTCCTCCGTGCCGGGCCCGGGGCCGGGCGGGGGAGGGGGGGGCTGGCTCCTCCGTGCCGGGCCCGGGGCCGGGCGGGGGAGGGGGGGGCTGGCTCCTCCGTGCCGGGCCCGGGGCCGGGCGGGGGAGGGGGGGGCTGGCTCCTCCGTGCCGGGCCCGGGGCCGGGCGGGGGAGGGGGGGGCTGGCTCCTCCGTGACCGGCCCGGGCCCGTGCTCGTGCCGGGGGGGGGCTCCGTGACCGGCCCGGGCCCGTGCTCGTGCCGGGGGGGGGCTCCGTGCCGAGCCCGGGCCCCGCAGAGAAGCCCTGGTCGGGCATCGTTCGCTTTTGCACAATGTAGGGCTTTCCCCGTTTATTTTCTGTGTACTGTGTTTTGGGCCACCTGAAACCCTTTGGCCGGGGAGGTTTGGTGCGGGGAGATGGCAGGTCTGGAGCCTGAAAGATCTCGGGTGGGGGGCGGGGGAGGTATTTTTGCCTTAAAACTCTGGGCCCACCTCGTGTGTCATGTCGTGAGTCTCGTGACTGTGGCAAATGGCTCAGTCGGGCGTTTTCTGAAAATGTATTCATCCCATGCAGATGTCATCGGGATACAGATCATCTGCATCTTCATGCTCTGACAAGACAAGATGCTGAGACAGGGATGAGCTCCAGAAGGACTGCTGAAAAGAAGAAAAAACCGCACTCCACAAAGTCATGGGGTTTATTTTTGCGTTTGGGGGGGTGGGGTGGCTTTAACAAAAGAGTGCAGTGTTGGCTGGCAGCAGCCTGCAGGGCATTTTTGCTGCCTGATCTCTCCTTTTCTTCTCTTCCACTCCTCTTTCAGGGCTGTAATTGTCATTTGGATAGTTTTAGAAGAGCAGTTAAGTTCCTCGCCTGTGTCAATGTGCTGATAATACCAGGAAGGTGAACGCTTGAACCGGTCGGGCGGGTGGGAATAACTTGGCTGCAGGTAGAACTTCTGAGGGAAGACCAGCAAAACCAGGAAGCAAATAGCAAGTTCCCCAAAAATGTGCGGGTGTCAAACACGTAAGCGTTTCATTGCCGAATGTTTTTGGGAATATGTTCCAAATGGCTATTTTTGGTAAACATAAATTTTCAGGAGATTCAGGGTTGTGTGTGGCAAAACATGTCCCTCTGTTTTTGTGTCCTGCCGCACAAACGGCGGGCGGCAGGGCTCTTGTTCCCCGCTCTCGATATTGCCCCAGCAGGGCTGCGATATTTAGACCTAAGTGGGGATGGGTTTAGGAGTGGAAGGAGAGAGAACGCCTGTGTTCTGTAAGGGCTGTGAATGCTGACCCTTTGTCTCCGTCTGCTGCTTTTCCTGTGCGGGTGATGAAGCTGTTTTACTTTTCTCTGTCGTTCCTGGTCTAAATAGCTGCAAGGCTGTCGCCGCTGTGGGTGTGCAATTTGTGTTGCTGTGTTTCTGTGGAGTCCTAGCCACGGCTCGCTTCTAGTGTGGCCAAGGGTCAAGGTAGGGCTTTCAGCTTAAAGCTTCAGAAGCGCTGCGCGCTGAGATGGGTGTAGGTGAAACTGCTGTTGCGCCTGCAGCTGTGCTCTCAGGGATGCTGGGTGGCTCCGCATCAGACCGGCGAGGTGCCCGTGGACCTCCGTCGGGCTGCGCCCTGGGTGCGCGAGCGTGCTGTGTGTTTGCTGTTCCGGCTTGTACGTGCGAGGGCTTAACGTTTGATTTAACGCATTTCCTTTAACGGCAGGCTGTAGTTGGGCTCTAGATGGTATTCCTACGGGGGCGCAAGAGCTGTGGAATGGTTAAGCTGTTGCTGTGCCTCCAGGTGACTTGTTCAGTAACACTGTTTTTCCAGGTGCAGATGGATGAGTCGTGCAGGGCAACGGAGGAGAGCCCAGGGGAGCGCTGTAAGAAGGTGAGTCTGTGTGTAGTACTGGAGGGAAGATGTGACTGATGGCTATAGGGCTCCATTATGGGTTTTACTCTTTTTTTTTTTTTTTTTGTGATCTGAGGGCACTAAGTGATGAGCCGAGCGTGATCTGGGCCCTGGAGGTGAGTCAGGCAAGGTGACGGGTGCTTGGTGGGCTGGAGTAGGTGTTCTTTTTCAGGTTATTCAGGATTTTTTTTTCCCTTGTCTTCACTTTCCCATCCCAATTTGGGGCCGATTCCCTCAAACGGGGACTTCCCCCTGTGGGGCTGCTTATGCAGCCTGGGAGCTGCTGCCTGGGCACAAAAATACCTCAAACCCCCTGACTCTGGGTCTGCAATGGGGGGTGAAAATACAGGAAGAATTCTGGTGGAAAGAAAACAACTTGGGGCTTCTGGGAAAGCCAACTCAGCTGGATTTGTGCAGCTGGAAAGGAAAAAAAGGGTGGTGGTGGGGAAGGAACAACCACCTAAAAGCACCCACCAACCATTCTCATGCACAAAACCGAAAGTGAAAATGACCATTTTTTGTAGGGTAAAAGCACAAAAAGTCCCCACAGAACTCAGTAGTTTGGAAAAGCAACCCCAATTATTACATTATGTAAAGAAGGCAGGGGAAAAAAAAGAAAACCAAAACAAAACCCTATCACAACCCTGATGCCACATGCCTACAAGCAGTTCCTGGGGCTTATTCTGCGGGGGTGGGGGACCCAACCTTGTTCCCCAGGTTTGCTGTGCTGCTTCTCCTCCCTCGGGCATGGGGGGGGCGGGCAGTGGCATGGACAGTAGCAAGCACCAGATTTTTTTAAGCAGTCGAGAGGAAAGGACTGAAATGCTCGAGACGCTTTGCTGTTTGGTGCAGAGGCAATGAACGGTGCTGCCGGGGCTGCGAGGGGGAAAGGTGCAGAGGAATAGAAGCTCTGTGGATGCAGCCAAGTTACGGTTTCTGGATGGTATTAATCGAGAAGAGTAATTCAGATAATGCTGCTGCCCAGCGACCAGAGTTGGGTACTGAGCCCGGGAGCCGCGCACGCGCGGTGGCGTCCCTGTGATCCCCATTGCTCTCTCCGCAGGTGACAGCCCTGCGATGCTGCGGTGCCTGCGAGGTGATGCCGCCGTGCTCGTTGCTGCTTCCTGGTAAGGAAAGGCCTCCTCCGCTCCTGCTGCAGCGTGGTGGTGTGTCGGACACGATTCCCTGTGTCGGGTGAGGCCTAGGGCTGCCGGTGAGGTGAGCGAGCCCCTTTGGTGGGTGCAGGGGTGTCTCCTTGTGTGCCTGCACTACTGGGGCTGGTGGGATGGGAAGCTTCAAACGACCTGCCGAGGCAGGCTTCTGGTATGCTAAAGGCGAGCGGGTGAGGGCAGCCCCAGGAGTTACCCAGGAGCTGATAGAAGGGAAGAGGGAAAGGAGGAGGAGGATGATGACATTTTCCCCCTGCCCAGGGTGCAGAAGATAGCCGACTCCCCAGCTCACCAGAGCTCCCCCTCAGCCTCCCCTGGCCCCACTTGCCCCGTGCTCCTGCCCCCAGCTCCGGCACGAGCGAGCTAGGCTACGCTACGTGCCTAGGAAGCCTCATCTCGTAAGAGCTGTGAGACACCCTTGTATTCTCTTCAGGTGGAGGATGGCCTAGAGTCTGGAGCTGCAGAAGAGGCAGGGCGGAGAGGAGGGGAAAGAAGCATCTGAACGGCTAAATTGTGCCAGCAGCGCTGAGAGCGAGAGTCGCGGTGAGTCCTGGGCCACTGGGGCCCCGTTGCCTCTCTTGTGCGTCCTGGGCCCTCCCTGTCTCTCCCCTGGCCCCCTCTCTTTCCTTACCTGCTGCAAAATTTTTTTTAGTTTTTTTTTTTTTGCACCCCCCCCCCCGCCCCTTCTTTCTCCATCTCGCTCTGAGTGGCTCCCTGCCTCCCCGTCTTTTCAGGCCTCCCTCTCTCTGTCCTGTAGCCTGTGGCTACTTGTTCTTTCTCCGCCTCTCTCTGCCTGGCTCTGGCTCCGTTTTTATTTTTTCATTCCTCCTGCTCTGTCCTGTAGCCTGTCGGTATTGTGTCTTTCTCTGGCTCTCTTGGTCTGACTCCCTGTGTTACCGAAAAACGCGGTAAAATCGGAAATATCTATTCAACACCAATCTAGTATTAAAGAGCAGGCGTTCTTTATTCACGGCGCCAGATGCACGGGGGATTGCTCCTCCTGGCGTGCGTACCTCACACACCTTTCCCGTAGAATTTGTAGATCAAAATTTTACATACTCATATATAGTCGTTATTGTCCTGTCTACTGATTGGTACAAACTTGCTCGTTCCGTATGTAAATCGCTGCGCAGGCTCGGTGGTGGTCCGTGAGTCGGTGGTCGCAATCTCCCCCTGCCAGAATTGCCTTTTACCTTCTTGGCTCTTAATCTTGGCAGTCTTGGCTAGTTTTCTCAGTGCGCTACACGAAACCGCGTTTTGTCATCCGTTTCTGACAGAAGCACGTTGTCTGTTGTTCTGCTGACATTAACGATCGCCTAGGGACTAAAATGCAGATCGACAGATGCGCTGATTCGTACGCTCCGTGTTCCCGTAATGGAACACCGTCTCTGGTTGGTTGATTTCATCGCTTTGGTTACATTTCCCCCCTTTGGAAGTTTTGAAATAATCATTTTCTCAATACTTCCATCTTAGATCAATAATATTCCACTATGTCAGTTCAGTGTTTGGTTCATCTTCTCAAAATTTTCACTTGATTGTGGTCTCTAGGGCATATGCAGGTTCCATTTTATACCCAAAATTTTATTAATTTGTTGAACTACCTCTGCAAAAAAATGTGGTCCTCTCTCAGAGGACATTCCTGTTGGCACTCTAAATCTTGGTATTATTTCTTTCAGCAACATCTTAACTACTACTCTAGCTTTGTTGGTGCAGCACGAGAAAGCTTCTGGCCAACTAGAAAACTTGTCCATCAGCACTAACAAATACTGCTATATCTATTTTGTCTGGGTAACTCAGAAAACTTAATTTGCTAATAATTTCCGGGAGAATTTTTTGTTTTGTTACTCCTAAAGGTGGTTTCCTTTGGTTCAGGGGATTATTTCTAGGACAGATTGGACACTTAGCTACCATGGGTTTAACTGTTCTTGTCATGCCTACACACGCTACAGATGCTTTTAAACTCAAAACCGTAGCATCTACACCCTAATGTGTTTGCTCATGCTTTTCTTTTGCAAGTTCTGTCATAACTTGTGGGGTTGTTATTATTATTACTTGTTTTTCTGGTGTTACCTACCATCTCTGTGTTTTGTGATGCTTCCAATTGTTCTGCTAATTGCTCATCCAATTTATTATAATAATCTCGGTTTCAACTTTGGAATTCCGATCTGTTTTACTGGTACTAGTGCAAGGATACCTTGCTCTGCAGTCCTCTTTGCAGCTTTATCTGTCAATCGTTTGCTTATGTTTACAGCCGTCTGGCCGAATCGATGAGCTTTGCAACGCTTTACCGCCACTTCTTTTGGTTTCTGCACGTCTTCCGGAAGTTGGAGAATGTCTTCTTTATGCTGTATCAATGATTCTTGGGCTGATGGCAGTCCTTTTTCCTTCCCAGTAGCTCCATGATCGTGGATCACACCAAATGCATGTTTGGAATCAGTCTAGATATTTATCCTTCGTCCTTCTGCCATTCGCAGAGCTCGCTTCAACGCTACCAATACTGCTTTCTGTGCTGAGGTGTTCGCAGGCAGCGCCCCTGACTCCATTCCCTCGGCGGTGATAACGACAGCATATCCGGCCATTCTCTTCTCGCCCAGAGCTGCTTCCATCTGTAAACAACTCCAGATCAGGATTTTCCCAGAGGTTTGTGTCTCAGGCCTGGTCTGCTGGAATAGACTTGTTCAATAGTTAGCAAGCGATCGTGTTCGAAATTGTCCGTAAGGTTTTCTGTTGTTAAAAACATAGCAGGATTCAGTATAGCAGTAGTCTTCGATTCCACATGGTCTTGTTCTAACAGAACAACTTGATATTTCAACATTCTGCTAAGGGATAGCCAACGACCCCCCTTTTGTTCTAAAACAGTCACCGCTATGTGCGGGACACATACTGTCATCTTTTGTCCCATTGTTAACTTTGGGGCTTCCTGGATCGGCAGCGCTGCTGTTGCCACTGCCCGTAAACATCCAGGCCATCTTTTACTCACGTGGTCGAGTTGTTTGGAGAAGTAGCCCACGGGTCTCTTCCAGGTTCCCAGTCGCTGTGTCAGCACTCCAAGGGCTAAATGTTGTCTTTCGTGGACAAACAACTCAAAAGGTTTAGCGAAATCGGGTAGGCCTAATGCAGGGGCCATCACTGAGGCTCTTTTCAGTTCTTTGAATGCCGTTTGGCATCCGGGCGTCCAGGTTAAATATTTATCCTTTGATTCTTTCAGTGCCTCATATAATGGTTTTACATACAGTCTGTAGTTCAGAATCCAGAGCTGACGCTATTTCACTATTTTCAGAAAAGCTCTCAGTTCCTTCGGGCCGCAAGGTTCGGGAATTTGACAAATAGTTTCTTTCTTTTCACTTTCTAATTGTCTTTGTCTTTGAGATATTTCGAATCCTAAATAAATGGCTGTTGCTTCTCCTATTTGGGTTTTGTTTCTGGAAACTCCGCATCTTCCTTGGCCCAGAAAATTTAAAAATTTCAAAACATTATTCTTTACTTTCTGCCACTATCAGAATGTCGTCTGCATTCTGTAACAATATGCCTCTCCCTGGGTTCTGTTTTTTCTAGACATTTCTATATTTCTAATTTTTTTTCTTGCCAGCTGAGTCCCAAATATCGTAGGACTAATTTTAAATCCTTGTGGAAGTACGGTCCATGTTAGCTGTGTCTTTCATTCTGTGGTGGGGCTTTCCCATTCCAAAGCAAATAGGCTTTGACTTTTTATGCCTGGAGGTATGCAAAAGAAGGCATCCTTCAAATCTAGTACAGTAAACCATTTATGCTCCTCCTTTAAAAGAGGTCAGTAAAGTGTATGGATTAGCTACTACCGGATGTAGATCTTGGACCACCTGAGATATAGCCCTTAAATCGTGAACCAGCTAATACTCTTTGCCTCTAGATTTCTTTACTGGCGGCACAGGAGTACTATATTCTGATTCACATTCTACTAAGAGCTCATATTCTGAAAAAAATTTATAATTAACTTCTCTAATCCTTTTCGAGCCTCTCGCTTAATACGGTATTGTTTTTGCCTTACCGGCTTGGCTCCAGGCTTTAAGGTTACTTTTACCGGCTCTGCCCGCTTAGGTCGCTCCGGAGCTCCGCTCGCTCAAACCAAAGGAATTACTACGTTTTCCACTTCTTCGGGAACCTGTTCCTCCCTGGAGGAATCCTGTAACATAAACGCTCTCGCCTCTGTGGCTTTTGATTCTGTTCTGGTATTAGTAATTTAATCTCTCCATCTTTAAAAGTTACTTGAGCATCTAATTTACTTAATAGATCTCATCATAACAGAGGCAGTGGACATTCAGGCATATACAGAAACTGGTGAGTTGCCCATTGCTTCTCCAATTTAAACTTTAATGGCTCTAAGAAAGGCTAATTTTTCTTTGCCCTGTCGCACTAACAACACCTACTGGTTTATGATCAACTTTCTCTTTACGTGTATTCAATACCAAAGAAGTGGCTCCCGTATCTACCAAAAATTCTATTTCTTCATTCCCTAGCTTCAGTGTAACCAGGTGTTCAGCTAGGGTTGATTCCTCTGGTCTCCTTCATGCCAAGCTACTTCAAGCATTTTACCCAGATCTCTGGATTCAGGTTCTTCTAGTTTCTGAAGGTTTTTTTACTCCCCCCCCCCACCCCCCCCAATCTGGGGCTGATTGTCTTATGAATATAGAGACCAACTGAATTGCTTTTTCTGTTTTTTTCTGGGTTCAAATGAGTATATTTTCTGGTGGTCACCTTCAGCCTTTCCATAAAGGCTGAAGGGGGGGACTCCTTTAATTCTTGTCTCACTTAATAAATGGGTCAAAATTTATGGCTTTTGGCATTGCATGTCTTACTCCAAATAAAATCTGTCTCTGACATCTAGTCAACATTCCCCTGGGTCCTGGCTGATTAGGGTCCCACTCGGGATTTGTAGATGGAAAATTCTTATTCGTTGTTCTCTGTAAATTCCTGTTAGCATGTGCTCCCTGCACCTGCCTTCTGGCTGTATTCAATACTATTTTCTTGTCAGTTCCATCAAGTGAAGTATCCAGTATCACAAGTAGAGCAACACTTCAAGTTCTCACCACATTTTCCTCTTTTCAGAAACATTGCTGTAGAATCCTGTGGACATATCTCACGCTGTTTCTGCCACTCTGGATGATTCCACAGTGTAAAGAACAAATCAACATATGCCACTTCTTCCCATTTGCCTTCCCTTTTTACAAAACAACATTAATTGCAAGATGGTATGATATTGCAATGTCTCCTGTTCTGGCCATTCGTGCCCACCTTCCAATTGATACGTTGGGCACCAATGATTGCAATATTCAATTAATGGTTTCCGAGTTAGTGGGTCATCACCCCCGATGTCTTTCCAGTGCTTCAAAGTACATCCCAAAGGTGTTCTCTGTGGGATAGGTTTCTTACTCAGAAATGCTCCCATCTCCCAGTCGACTAGCAGTTGTGATAGTGCACTATCACAAATAGTAGTCAGAGGGACTCCAACCCCCGTTAGAGGTCTCACTGGGATCTGTAGCCCCCTGCTAGATATCCCTGGAGACTTCAACCCCCTGTTGAAGACCCCCCTACCCTCGGGTCCCGCTCCACAGGCTTTCGCCTAGCAGAGACTTACCAACCGAGGTACCTCTTGGCCCCAACCCTGCGTGGCTTTTGCCGCGCCTTACGGGCAGGCCTGTGGGACTCAAACCCACTATCCTATCCTATGTGGGAAGCTAACGCCACATATTATTCTACCTAAGTTTCTTCGTAAACGAATGCCTTGTTTACTTCAGTCCAGGGGATCTTTCTCAGAATTCTCTGGCCTGGGGATCGGAAGCTCTCCCCAAGAATTCCTTGGGGCTGGCTGCAGGTCCCACGGTCCTGCGGATCCGTCGAGATTCAAAAGCAGGTTCCCATCTGGGGTGCCAAAACTGTTACCAAAAAACACGGTAAAATCGGAAATATCTATTCAACACCAATCTAGTATTAAAGAGCAGGCGTTCTTTATTCACGGCGCCAGATGCACGGGGGATCGCTCCTCCTGGCGTGCGTACCTCACACACCTTTCCCGTAGAATTTGTAGATCAAAATTTTACGTATTCATACATATTCATTATCGTCCTGTCTACTGATCGGTACAAACTTGCTCGTTCCGTATGTAAATCGCTGCGCAGGCTCGGTGGTGGTCCGTGAGTCGGTGGTCGCAATCTCCCCCTGCCAGAATTGCCTTTTACCTTCTTGGCTCTTAATCTTGGCAGTCTTGGCTAGTTTTCTCAGTGCGCTACACGAAACCGCGTTTTGTCATCCGTTTCTGACAGAAGCACGTTGTCTGTTGTTCTGCTGACATTAACGATCGCCTAGGGACTAAAATGCAGATCGACAGATGCGCTGATTCGTACGCTCCGTGTTCCCGTAATGGAACACCGTCTCTGGTTGGTTGATTTCATCGCTTTGGTTACATTTCCCCCCTTTGGAAGTTTTGAAATAATCATTTTCTCAATACTTCCATCTTAGATCAATAATATTCCACTATGTCAGTTCAGTGTTTGGTTCATCTTCTCAAAATTTTCACTTGATTGTGGTCTCTAGGGCATATGCAGGTTCCATTTTATACCCAAAATTTTATTAATTTGTTGAACTACCTCTGCAAAAAAATGTGGTCCTCTCTCAGAGGACATTCCTGTTGGCACTCTAAATCTTGGTATTATTTCTTTCAGCAACATCTTAACTACTACTCTAGCTTTGTTGGTGCAGCACGAGAAAGCTTCTGGCCAACTAGAAAACTTGTCCATCAGCACTAACAAATACTGCTATATCTATTTTGTCTGGGTAACTCAGAAAACTTAATTTGCTAATAATTTCCGGGAGAATTTTTTGTTTTGTTACTCCTAAAGGTGGTTTCCTTTGGTTCAGGGGATTATTTCTAGGACAGATTGGACACTTAGCTACCATGGGTTTAACTGTTCTTGTCATGCCTACACACGCTACAGATGCTTTTAAACTCAAAACCGTAGCATCTACACCCTAATGTGTTTGCTCATGCTTTTCTTTTGCAAGTTCTGTCATAACTTGTGGGGTTGTTATTATTATTACTTGTTTTTCTGGTGTTACCTACCATCTCTGTGTTTTGTGATGCTTCCAATTGTTCTGCTAATTGCTCATCCAATTTATTATAATAATCTCGGTTTCAACTTTGGAATTCCGATCTGTTTTACTGGTACTAGTGCAAGGATACCTTGCTCTGCAGTCCTCTTTGCAGCTTTATCTGTCAATCGTTTGCTTATGTTTACAGCCGTCTGGCCGAATTGATGAGCTTTGCAACGCTTTACCGCCACTTCTTTTGGTTTCTGCACGTCTTCCGGAAGTTGGAGAATGTCTTCTTTATGCTGTATCAATGATTCTTGGGCTGATGGCAGTCCTTTTTCCTTCCCAGTAGCTCCATGATCGTGGATCACACCAAATGCATGTTTGGAATCAGTCTAGATATTTATCCTTCGTCCTTCTGCCATTCGCAGAGCTCGCTTCAACGCTACCAATACTGCTTTCTGTGCTGAGGTGTTCGCAGGCAGCGCCCCTGACTCCATTCCCTCGGCGGTGATAACGACAGCATATCCGGCCATTCTCTTCTCGCCCAGAGCTGCTTCCATCTGTAAACAACTCCAGATCAGGATTTTCCCAGAGGTTTGTGTCTCAGGCCTGGTCTGCTGGAATAGACTTGTTCAATAGTTAGCAAGCGATCGTGTTCGAAATTGTCCGTAAGGTTTTCTGTTGTTAAAAACATAGCAGGATTCAGTATAGCAGTAGTCTTCGATTCCACATGGTCTTGTTCTAACAGAACAACTTGATATTTCAACATTCTGCTAAGGGATAGCCAACGACCCCCCTTTTGTTCTAAAACAGTCACCGCTATGTGCGGGACACATACTGTCATCTTTTGTCCCATTGTTAACTTTGGGGCTTCCTGGATCGGCAGCGCTGCTGTTGCCACTGCCCGTAAACATCCAGGCCATCTTTTACTCACGTGGTCGAGTTGTTTGGAGAAGTAGCCCACGGGTCTCTTCCAGGTTCCCAGTCGCTGTGTCAGCACTCCAAGGGCTAAATGTTGTCTTTCGTGGACAAACAACTCAAAAGGTTTAGCGAAATCGGGTAGGCCTAATGCAGGGGCCATCACTGAGGCTCTTTTCAGTTCTTTGAATGCCGTTTGGCATCCGGGCGTCCAGGTTAAATATTTATCCTTTGATTCTTTCAGTGCCTCATATAATGGTTTTACATACAGTCTGTAGTTCAGAATCCAGAGCTGACGCTATTTCACTATTTTCAGAAAAGCTCTCAGTTCCTTCGGGCCGCAAGGTTCGGGAATTTGACAAATAGTTTCTTTCTTTTCACTTTCTAATTGTCTTTGTCTTTGAGATATTTCGAATCCTAAATAAATGGCTGTTGCTTCTCCTATTTGGGTTTTGTTTCTGGAAACTCCGCATCTTCCTTGGCCCAGAAAATTTAAAAATTTCAAAACATTATTCTTTACTTTCTGCCACTATCAGAATGTCGTCTGCATTCTGTAACAATATGCCTCTCCCTGGGTTCTGTTTTTTCTAGACATTTCTATATTTCTAATTTTTTTTCTTGCCAGCTGAGTCCCAAATATCGTAGGACTAATTTTAAATCCTTGTGGAAGTACGGTCCATGTTAGCTGTGTCTTTCATTCTGTGGTGGGGCTTTCCCATTCCAAAGCAAATAGGCTTTGACTTTTTATGCCTGGAGGTATGCAAAAGAAGGCATCCTTCAAATCTAGTACAGTAAACCATTTATGCTCCTCCTTTAAAAGAGGTCAGTAAAGTGTATGGATTAGCTACTACCGGATGTAGATCTTGGACCACCTGAGATATAGCCCTTAAATCGTGAACCAGCTAATACTCTTTGCCTCTAGATTTCTTTACTGGCGGCACAGGAGTACTATATTCTGATTCACATTCTATTAAGAGCTCATATTCTGAAAAAAATTTATAATTAACTTCTCTAATCCTTTTCGAGCCTCTCGCTTAATACGGTATTGTTTTTGTCTTACCGGCTTGGCTCCAGGCTTTAAGGTTACTTTTACCGGCTCTGCCCGCTTAGGTCGCTCCGGAGCTCCGCTCGCTCAAACCAAAGGAATTACTACGTTTTCCACTTCTTCGGGAACCTGTTCCTCCCTGGAGGAATCCTGTAACATAAACGCTCTCGCCTCTGTGGCTTTTGATTCTGTTCTGGTATTAGTAATTTAATCTCTCCATCTTTAAAAGTTACTTGAGCATCTAATTTACTTAATAGATCTCATCATAACAGAGGCAGTGGACATTCAGGCATATACAGAAACTGGTGAGTTGCCCATTGCTTCTCCAATTTAAACTTTAATGGCTCTAAGAAAGGCTAATTTTTCTTTGCCCTGTCGCACTAACAACACCTACTGGTTTATGATCAACTTTCTCTTTACGTGTATTCAATACCAAAGAAGTGGCTCCCGTATCTACCAAAAATTCTATTTCTTCATTCCCTAGCTTCAGTGTAACCAGGTGTTCAGCTAGGGTTGATTCCTCTGGTCTCCTTCATGCCAAGCTACTTCAAGCATTTTACCCAGATCTCTGGATTCAGGTTCTTCTAGTTTCTGAAGGTTTTTTTACTCCCCCCCCCCACCCCCCCCAATCTGGGGCTGATTGTCTTATGAATATAGAGACCAACTGAATTGCTTTTTCTGTTTTTTTCTGGGTTCAAATGAGTATATTTTCTGGTGGTCACCTTCAGCCTTTCCATAAAGGCTGAAGGGGGGGACTCCTTTAATTCTTGTCTCACTTAATAAATGGGTCAAAATTTATGGCTTTTGGCATTGCATGTCTTACTCCAAATAAAATCTGTCTCTGACATCTAGTCAACATTCCCCTGGGTCCTGGCTGATTAGGGTCCCACTCGGGATTTGTAGATGGAAAATTCTTATTCGTTGTTCTCTGTAAATTCCTGTTAGCATGTGCTCCCTGCACCTGCCTTCTGGCTGTATTCAATACTATTTTCTTGTCAGTTCCATCAAGTGAAGTATCCAGTATCACAAGTAGAGCAACACTTCAAGTTCTCACCACATTTTCCTCTTTTCAGAAACATTGCCGTAGAATCCTGTGGACATATCTCACGCTGTTTCTGCCACTCTGGATGATTCCACAGTGTAAAGAACAAATCAACATATGCCACTTCTTCCCATTTGCCTTCCCTTTTTACAAAACAACATTAATTGCAAGATGGTATGATATTGCAATGTCTCCTGTTCTGGCCATTCGTGCCCACCTTCCAATTGATACGTTGGGCACCAATGATTGCAATATTCAATTAATGGTTTCCGAGTTAGTGGGTCATCACCCCCGATGTCTTTCCAGTGCTTCAAAGTACATCCCAAAGGTGTTCTCTGTGGGATAGGTTTCTTACTCAGAAATGCTCCCATCTCCCAGTCGACTAGCAGTTGTGATAGTGCACTATCACAAATAGTAGTCAGAGGGACTCCAACCCCCGTTAGAGGTTTCACTGGGATCTGTAGCCCCCTGCTAGATATCCCTGGAGACTTCAACCCCCTGTTGAAGACCCCCCTACCCTCGGGTCCCGCTCCACAGGCTTTCGCCTAGCAGAGACTTACCAACCGAGGTACCTCTTGGCCCCAACCCTGCGTGGCTTTTGCCGCGCCTTACGGGCAGGCCTGTGGGACTCAAACCCACTATCCTGTCCTATGTGGGAAGCTAACGCCACATATTATTCTACCTAAGTTTCTTCGTAAACGAATGCCTTGTTTACTTCAGTCCAGGGGATCTTTCTCAGAATTCTCTGGCCTGGGGATCGGAAGCTCTCCCCAAGAATTCCTTGGGGCTGGCTGCAGGTCCCACGGTCCTGCGGATCCGTCGAGATTCAAAAGCAGGTTCCCATCTGGGGTGCCAAAACTGTTACCAAAAAACACGGTAAAATCGGAAATATCTATTCAACACCAATCTGGTATTAAAGAGCAGGCGTTCTTTATTCACGGCGCCAGATGCACGGGGGATCGCTCCTCCTGGCGTGCGTCCCTCACACACCTTTCCCGTAGAATTTGTAGATCAAAATTTTACGTATTCATACATATTCATTATCGTCCTGTCTACTGATCGGTACAAACTTGCTCGTTCCGTATGTAAATCGCTGCGCAGGCTCGGTGGTGGTCCGTGAGTCGGTGGTCGCAATCTCCCCCTGCCAGAATTGCCTTTTACCTTCTTGGCTCTTAATCTTGGCAGTCTTGGCTAGTTTTCTCAGTGCGCTACACGAAACCGCGTTTTGTCATCCGTTTCTGACAGAAGCACGTTGTCTGTTGTTCTGCTGACATTAACGATCGCCTAGGGACTAAAATGCAGATCGACAGATGCGCTGATTCGTACGCTCCGTGTTCCCGTAATGGAACACCGTCTCTGGTTGGTTGATTTCATCGCTTTGGTTACATTTCCCCCCTTTGGAAGTTTTGAAATAATCATTTTCTCAATACTTCCATCTTAGATCAATAATATTCCACTATGTCAGTTCAGTGTTTGGTTCATCTTCTCAAAGTTTTCACTTGATTGTGGTCTCTAGGGCATATGCAGGTTCCATTTTATACCCAAAATTTTATTAATTTGTTGAACTACCTCTGCAAAAAAATGTGGTCCTCTCTCAGAGGACATTCCTGTTGGCACTCTAAATCTTGGTATTATTTCTTTCAGCAACATCTTAACTACTACTCTAGCTTTGTTGGTGCAGCACGAGAAAGCTTCTGGCCAACTAGAAAACTTGTCCATCAGCACTAACAAATACTGCTATATCTATTTTGTCTGGGTAACTCAGAAAACTTAATTTGCTAATAATTTCCGGGAGAATTTTTTGTTTTGTTACTCCTAAAGGTGGTTTCCTTTGGTTCAGGGGATTATTTCTAGGACAGATTGGACACTTAGCTACCATGGGTTTAACTGTTCTTGTCATGCCTACACACGCTACAGATGCTTTTAAACTCAAAACCGTAGCATCTACACCCTAATGTGTTTGCTCATGCTTTTCTTTTGCAAGTTCTGTCATAACTTGTGGGGTTGTTATTATTATTACTTGTTTTTCTGGTGTTACCTACCATCTCTGTGTTTTGTGATGCTTCCAATTGTTCTGCTAATTGCTCATCCAATTTATTATAATAATCTCGGTTTCAACTTTGGAATTCCGATCTGTTTTACTGGTACTAGTGCAAGGATACCTTGCTCTGCAGTCCTCTTTGCAGCTTTATCTGTCAATCGTTTGCTTATGTTTACAGCCGTCTGGCCGAATCGATGAGCTTTGCAACGCTTTACCGCCACTTCTTTTGGTTTCTGCACGTCTTCCGGAAGTTGGAGAATGTCTTCTTTATGCTGTATCAATGATTCTTGGGCTGATGGCAGTCCTTTTTCCTTCCCAGTAGCTCCATGATCGTGGATCACACCAAATGCATGTTTGGAATCAGTCTAGATATTTATCCTTCGTCCTTCTGCCATTCGCAGAGCTCGCTTCAACGCTACCAATGCTGCTTTCTGTGCTGAGGTGTTCGCAGGCAGCGCCCCTGACTCCATTCCCTCGGCGGTGATAACGACAGCATATCCGGCCATTCTCTTCTCGCCCAGAGCTGCTTCCATCTGTAAACAACTCCAGATCAGGATTTTCCCAGAGGTTTGTGTCTCAGGCCTGGTCTGCTGGAATAGACTTGTTCAATAGTTAGCAAGCGATCGTGTTCGAAATTGTCCGTAAGGTTTTCTGTTGTTAAAAACATAGCAGGATTCAGTATAGCAGTAGCCTTCGATTCCACATGGTCTTGTTCTAACAGAACAACTTGATATTTCAACATTCTGCTAAGGGATAGCCAACGACCCCCCTTTTGTTCTAAAACAGTCACCGCTATGTGCGGGACACATACTGTCATCTTTTGTCCCATTGTTAACTTTGGGGCTTCCTGGATCGGCAGCGCTGCTGTTGCCACTGCCCGTAAACATCCAGGCCATCTTTTACTCACGTGGTCGAGTTGTTTGGAGAAGTAGCCCACGGGTCTCTTCCAGGTTCCCAGTCGCTGTGTCAGCACTCCAAGGGCTAAATGTTGTCTTTCGTGGACAAACAACTCAAAAGGTTTAGCGAAATCGGGTAGGCCTAATGCAGGGGCCATCACTGAGGCTCTTTTCAGTTCTTTGAATGCCGTTTGGCATCCGGGCGTCCAGGTTAAATATTTATCCTTTGATTCTTTCAGTGCCTCGTATAATGGTTTTACATACAGTCTGTAGTTCAGAATCCAGAGCTGACGCTATTTCACTATTTTCAGAAAAGCTCTCAGTTCCTTCGGGCCGCAAGGTTCGGGAATTTGACAAATAGTTTCTTTCTTTTCACTTTCTAATTGTCTTTGTCTTTGAGATATTTCGAATCCTAAATAAATGGCTGTTGCTTCTCCTATTTGGGTTTTGTTTCTGGAAACTCCGCATCTTCCTTGGCCCAGAAAATTTAAAAATTTCAAAACATTATTCTTTACTTTCTGCCACTATCAGAATGTCGTCTGCATTCTGTAACAGTATGCCTCTCCCTGGGTTCTGTTTTTTCTAGACATTTCTATATTTCTAATTTTTTTTCTTGCCAGCTGAGTCCCAAATATCGTAGGACTAATTTTAAATCCTTGTGGAAGTACGGTCCATGTTAGCTGTGTCTTTCATTCTGTGGTGGGGCTTTCCCATTCCAAAGCAAATAGGCTTTGACTTTTTATGCCTGGAGGTATGCAAAAGAAGGCATCCTTCAAATCTAGTACAGTAAACCATTTATGCTCCTCCTTTAAAAGAGGTCAGTAAAGTGTATGGATTAGCTACTACCGGATGTAGATCTTGGACCACCTGAGATATAGCCCTTAAATCGTGAACCAGCTAATACTCTTTGCCTCTAGATTTCTTTACTGGCGGCACAGGAGTACTATATTCTGATTCACATTCTACTAAGAGCTCATATTCTGAAAAAAATTTATAATTAACTTCTCTAATCCTTTTCGAGCCTCTCGCTTAATACGGTATTGTTTTTGCCTTACCGGCTTGGCTCCAGGCTTTAAGGTTACTTTTACCGGCTCTGCCCGCTTAGGTCGCTCCGGAGCTCCGCTCGCTCAAACCAAAGGAATTACTACGTTTTCCACTTCTTCGGGAACCTGTTCCTCCCTGGAGGAATCCTGTAACATAAACGCTCTCGCCTCTGTGGCTTTTGATTCTGTTCTGGTATTAGTAATTTAATCTCTCCATCTTTAAAAGTTACTTGAGCATCTAATTTACTTAATAGATCTCATCATAACAGAGGCAGTGGACATTCAGGCATATACAGAAACTGGTGAGTTGCCCATTGCTTCTCCAATTTAAACTTTAATGGCTCTAAGAAAGGCTAATTTTTCTTTGCCCTGTCGCACTAACAACACCTACTGGTTTATGATCAACTTTCTCTTTACGTGTATTCAATACCAAAGAAGTGGCTCCCGTATCTACCAAAAATTCTATTTCTTCATTCCCTAGCTTCAGTGTAACCAGGTGTTCAGCTAGGGTTGATTCCTCTGGTCTCCTTCATGCCAAGCTACTTCAAGCATTTTACCCAGATCTCTGGATTCAGGTTCTTCTAGTTTCTGAAGGTTTTTTTACTCCCCCCCCCCACCCCCCCCAATCTGGGGCTGATTGTCTTATGAATATAGAGACCAACTGAATTGCTTTTTCTGTTTTTTTCTGGGTTCAAATGAGTATATTTTCTGGTGGTCACCTTCAGCCTTTCCATAAAGGCTGAAGGGGGGGACTCCTTTAATTCTTGTCTCACTTAATAAATGGGTCAAAATTTATGGCTTTTGGCATTGCATGTCTTACTCCAAATAAAATCTGTCTCTGACATCTAGTCAACATTCCCCTGGGTCCTGGCTGATTAGGGTCCCACTCGGGATTTGTAGATGGAAAATTCTTATTCGTTGTTCTCTGTAAATTCCTGTTAGCATGTGCTCCCTGCACCTGCCTTCTGGCTGTATTCAATACTATTTTCTTGTCAGTTCCATCAAGTGAAGTATCCAGTATCACAAGTAGAGCAACACTTCAAGTTCTCACCACATTTTCCTCTTTTCAGAAACATTGCCGTAGAATCCTGTGGACATATCTCACGCTGTTTCTGCCACTCTGGATGATTCCACAGTGTAAAGAACAAATCAACATATGCCACTTCTTCCCATTTGCCTTCCCTTTTTACAAAACAACATTAATTGCAAGATGGTATGATATTGCAATGTCTCCTGTTCTGGCCATTCGTGCCCACCTTCCAATTGATACGTTGGGCACCAATGATTGCAATATTCAATTAATGGTTTCCGAGTTAGTGGGTCATCACCCCCGATGTCTTTCCAGTGCTTCAAAGTACATCCCAAAGGTGTTCTCTGTGGGATAGGTTTCTTACTCAGAAATGCTCCCATCTCCCAGTCGACTAGCAGTTGTGATAGTGCACTATCACAAATAGTAGTCAGAGGGACTCCAACCCCCGTTAGAGGTCTCACTGGGATCTGTAGCCCCCTGCTAGATATCCCTGGAGACTTCAACCCCCTGTTGAAGACCCCCCTACCCTCGGGTCCCGCTCCACAGGCTTTCGCCTAGCAGAGACTTACCAACCGAGGTACCTCTTGGCCCCAACCCTGCGTGGCTTTTGCCGCGCCTTACGGGCAGGCCTGTGGGACTCAAACCCACTATCCTGTCCTATGTGGGAAGCTAACGCCACATATTATTCTACCTAAGTTTCTTCGTAAACGAATGCCTTGTTTACTTCAGTCCAGGGGATCTTTCTCAGAATTCTCTGGCCTGGGGATCGGAAGCTCTCCCCAAGAATTCCTTGGGGCTGGCTGCAGGTCCCACGGTCCTGCGGATCCGTCGAGATTCAAAAGCAGGTTCCCATCTGGGGTGCCAAAACTGTTACCAAAAAACACGGTAAAATCGGAAATATCTATTCAACACCAATCTAGTATTAAAGAGCAGGCGTTCTTTATTCACGGCGCCAGATGCACGGGGGATCGCTCCTCCTGGCGTGCGTACCTCACACACCTTTCCCGTAGAATTTGTAGATCAAAATTTTACGTATTCATACATATTCATTATCGTCCTGTCTACTGATCGGTACAAACTTGCTCGTTCCGTATGTAAATCGCTGCGCAGGCTCGGTGGTGGTCCGTGAGTCGGTGGTCGCAATCTCCCCCTGCCAGAATTGCCTTTTACCTTCTTGGCTCTTAATCTTGGCAGTCTTGGCTAGTTTTCTCAGTGCGCTACACGAAACCGCGTTTTGTCATCCGTTTCTGACAGAAGCACGTTGTCTGTTGTTCTGCTGACATTAACGATCGCCTAGGGACTAAAATGCAGATCGACAGATGCGCTGATTCGTACGCTCCGTGTTCCCGTAATGGAACACCGTCTCTGGTTGGTTGATTTCATCGCTTTGGTTACATTTCCCCCCTTTGGAAGTTTTGAAATAATCATTTTCTCAATACTTCCATCTTAGATCAATAATATTCCACTATGTCAGTTCAGTGTTTGGTTCATCTTCTCAAAATTTTCACTTGATTGTGGTCTCTAGGGCATATGCAGGTTCCATTTTATACCCAAAATTTTATTAATTTGTTGAACTACCTCTGCAAAAAAATGTGGTCCTCTCTCAGAGGACATTCCTGTTGGCACTCTAAATCTTGGTATTATTTCTTTCAGCAACATCTTAACTACTACTCTAGCTTTGTTGGTGCAGCACGAGAAAGCTTCTGGCCAACTAGAAAACTTGTCCATCAGCACTAACAAATACTGCTATATCTATTTTGTCTGGGTAACTCAGAAAACTTAATTTGCTAATAATTTCCGGGAGAATTTTTTGTTTTGTTACTCCTAAAGGTGGTTTCCTTTGGTTCAGGGGATTATTTCTAGGACAGATTGGACACTTAGCTACCATGGGTTTAACTGTTCTTGTCATGCCTACACACGCTACAGATGCTTTTAAACTCAAAACCGTAGCATCTACACCCTAATGTGTTTGCTCATGCTTTTCTTTTGCAAGTTCTGTCATAACTTGTGGGGTTGTTATTATTATTACTTGTTTTTCTGGTGTTACCTACCATCTCTGTGTTTTGTGATGCTTCCAATTGTTCTGCTAATTGCTCATCCAATTTATTATAATAATCTCGGTTTCAACTTTGGAATTCCGATCTGTTTTACTGGTACTAGTGCAAGGATACCTTGCTCTGCAGTCCTCTTTGCAGCTTTATCTGTCAATCGTTTGCTTATGTTTACAGCCGTCTGGCCGAATTGATGAGCTTTGCAACGCTTTACCGCCACTTCTTTTGGTTTCTGCACGTCTTCCGGAAGTTGGAGAATGTCTTCTTTATGCTGTATCAATGATTCTTGGGCTGATGGCAGTCCTTTTTCCTTCCCAGTAGCTCCATGATCGTGGATCACACCAAATGCATGTTTGGAATCAGTCTAGATATTTATCCTTCGTCCTTCTGCCATTCGCAGAGCTCGCTTCAACGCTACCAATACTGCTTTCTGTGCTGAGGTGTTCGCAGGCAGCGCCCCTGACTCCATTCCCTCGGCGGTGATAACGACAGCATATCCGGCCATTCTCTTCTCGCCCAGAGCTGCTTCCATCTGTAAACAACTCCAGATCAGGATTTTCCCAGAGGTTTGTGTCTCAGGCCTGGTCTGCTGGAATAGACTTGTTCAATAGTTAGCAAGCGATCGTGTTCGAAATTGTCCGTAAGGTTTTCTGTTGTTAAAAACATAGCAGGATTCAGTATAGCAGTAGTCTTCGATTCCACATGGTCTTGTTCTAACAGAACAACTTGATATTTCAACATTCTGCTAAGGGATAGCCAACGACCCCCCTTTTGTTCTAAAACAGTCACCGCTATGTGCGGGACACATACTGTCATCTTTTGTCCCATTGTTAACTTTGGGGCTTCCTGGATCGGCAGCGCTGCTGTTGCCACTGCCCGTAAACATCCAGGCCATCTTTTACTCACGTGGTCGAGTTGTTTGGAGAAGTAGCCCACGGGTCTCTTCCAGGTTCCCAGTCGCTGTGTCAGCACTCCAAGGGCTAAATGTTGTCTTTCGTGGACAAACAACTCAAAAGGTTTAGCGAAATCGGGTAGGCCTAATGCAGGGGCCATCACTGAGGCTCTTTTCAGTTCTTTGAATGCCGTTTGGCATCCGGGCGTCCAGGTTAAATATTTATCCTTTGATTCTTTCAGTGCCTCATATAATGGTTTTACATACAGTCTGTAGTTCAGAATCCAGAGCTGACGCTATTTCACTATTTTCAGAAAAGCTCTCAGTTCCTTCGGGCCGCAAGGTTCGGGAATTTGACAAATAGTTTCTTTCTTTTCACTTTCTAATTGTCTTTGTCTTTGAGATATTTCGAATCCTAAATAAATGGCTGTTGCTTCTCCTATTTGGGTTTTGTTTCTGGAAACTCCGCATCTTCCTTGGCCCAGAAAATTTAAAAATTTCAAAACATTATTCTTTACTTTCTGCCACTATCAGAATGTCGTCTGCATTCTGTAACAATATGCCTCTCCCTGGGTTCTGTTTTTTCTAGACATTTCTATATTTCTAATTTTTTTTCTTGCCAGCTGAGTCCCAAATATCGTAGGACTAATTTTAAATCCTTGTGGAAGTACGGTCCATGTTAGCTGTGTCTTTCATTCTGTGGTGGGGCTTTCCCATTCCAAAGCAAATAGGCTTTGACTTTTTATGCCTGGAGGTATGCAAAAGAAGGCATCCTTCAAATCTAGTACAGTAAACCATTTATGCTCCTCCTTTAAAAGAGGTCAGTAAAGTGTATGGATTAGCTACTACCGGATGTAGATCTTGGACCACCTGAGATATAGCCCTTAAATCGTGAACCAGCTAATACTCTTTGCCTCTAGATTTCTTTACTGGCGGCACAGGAGTACTATATTCTGATTCACATTCTATTAAGAGCTCATATTCTGAAAAAAATTTATAATTAACTTCTCTAATCCTTTTCGAGCCTCTCGCTTAATACGGTATTGTTTTTGCCTTACCGGCTTGGCTCCAGGCTTTAAGGTTACTTTTACCGGCTCTGCCCGCTTAGGTCGCTCCGGAGCTCCGCTCGCTCAAACCAAAGGAATTACTACGTTTTCCACTTCTTCGGGAACCTGTTCCTCCCTGGAGGAATCCTGTAACATAAACGCTCTCGCCTCTGTGGCTTTTGATTCTGTTCTGGTATTAGTAATTTAATCTCTCCATCTTTAAAAGTTACTTGAGCATCTAATTTACTTAATAGATCTCATCATAACAGAGGCAGTGGACATTCAGGCATATACAGAAACTGGTGAGTTGCCCATTGCTTCTCCAATTTAAACTTTAATGGCTCTAAGAAAGGCTAATTTTTCTTTGCCCTGTCGCACTAACAACACCTACTGGTTTATGATCAACTTTCTCTTTACGTGTATTCAATACCAAAGAAGTGGCTCCCGTATCTACCAAAAATTCTATTTCTTCATTCCCTAGCTTCAGTGTAACCAGGTGTTCAGCTAGGGTTGATTCCTCTGGTCTCCTTCATGCCAAGCTACTTCAAGCATTTTACCCAGATCTCTGGATTCAGGTTCTTCTAGTTTCTGAAGGTTTTTTTACTCCCCCCCAATCTGGGGCTGATTGTCTTATGAATATAGAGACCAACTGAATTGCTTTTTCTGTTTTTTTCTGGGTTCAAATGAGTATATTTTCTGGTGGTCACCTTCAGCCTTTCCATAAAGGCTGAAGGGGGGGACTCCTTTAATTCTTGTCTCACTTAATAAATGGGTCAAAATTTATGGCTTTTGGCATTGCATGTCTTACTCCAAATAAAATCTGTCTCTGACATCTAGTCAACATTCCCCTGGGTCCTGGCTGATTAGGGTCCCACTCGGGATTTGTAGATGGAAAATTCTTATTCGTTGTTCTCTGTAAATTCCTGTTAGCATGTGCTCCCTGCACCTGCCTTCTGGCTGTATTCAATACTATTTTCTTGTCAGTTCCATCAAGTGAAGTATCCAGTATCACAAGTAGAGCAACACTTCAAGTTCTCACCACATTTTCCTCTTTTCAGAAACATTGCCGTAGAATCCTGTGGACATATCTCACGCTGTTTCTGCCACTCTGGATGATTCCACAGTGTAAAGAACAAATCAACATATGCCACTTCTTCCCATTTGCCTTCCCTTTTTACAAAACAACATTAATTGCAAGATGGTATGATATTGCAATGTCTCCTGTTCTGGCCATTCGTGCCCACCTTCCAATTGATACGTTGGGCACCAATGATTGCAATATTCAATTAATGGTTTCCGAGTTAGTGGGTCATCACCCCCGATGTCTTTCCAGTGCTTCAAAGTACATCCCAAAGGTGTTCTCTGTGGGATAGGTTTCTTACTCAGAAATGCTCCCATCTCCCAGTCGACTAGCAGTTGTGATAGTGCACTATCACAAATAGTAGTCAGAGGGACTCCAACCCCCGTTAGAGGTCTCACTGGGATCTGTAGCCCCCTGCTAGATATCCCTGGAGACTTCAACCCCCTGTTGAAGACCCCCCTACCCTCGGGTCCCGCTCCACAGGCTTTCGCCTAGCAGAGACTTACCAACCGAGGTACCTCTTGGCCCCAACCCTGCGTGGCTTTTGCCGCGCCTTACGGGCAGGCCTGTGGGACTCAAACCCACTATCCTGTCCTATGTGGGAAGCTAACGCCACATATTATTCTACCTAAGTTTCTTCGTAAACGAATGCCTTGTTTACTTCAGTCCAGGGGATCTTTCTCAGAATTCTCTGGCCTGGGGATCGGAAGCTCTCCCCAAGAATTCCTTGGGGCTGGCTGCAGGTCCCACGGTCCTGCGGATCCGTCGAGATTCAAAAGCAGGTTCCCATCTGGGGTGCCAAAACTGTTACCAAAAAACACGGTAAAATCGGAAATATCTATTCAACACCAATCTGGTATTAAAGAGCAGGCGTTCTTTATTCACGGCGCCAGATGCACGGGGGATCGCTCCTCCTGGCGTGCGTCCCTCACACACCTTTCCCGTAGAATTTGTAGATCAAAATTTTACGTATTCATACATATTCATTATCGTCCTGTCTACTGATCGGTACAAACTTGCTCGTTCCGTATGTAAATCGCTGCGCAGGCTCGGTGGTGGTCCGTGAGTCGGTGGTCGCAATCTCCCCCTGCCAGAATTGCCTTTTACCTTCTTGGCTCTTAATCTTGGCAGTCTTGGCTAGTTTTCTCAGTGCGCTACACGAAACCGCGTTTTGTCATCCGTTTCTGACAGAAGCACGTTGTCTGTTGTTCTGCTGACATTAACGATCGCCTAGGGACTAAAATGCAGATCGACAGATGCGCTGATTCGTACGCTCCGTGTTCCCGTAATGGAACACCGTCTCTGGTTGGTTGATTTCATCGCTTTGGTTACATTTCCCCCCTTTGGAAGTTTTGAAATAATCATTTTCTCAATACTTCCATCTTAGATCAATAATATTCCACTATGTCAGTTCAGTGTTTGGTTCATCTTCTCAAAGTTTTCACTTGATTGTGGTCTCTAGGGCATATGCAGGTTCCATTTTATACCCAAAATTTTATTAATTTGTTGAACTACCTCTGCAAAAAAATGTGGTCCTCTCCCAGAGGACATTCCTGTTGGCACTCTAAATCTTGGTATTATTTCTTTCAGCAACATCTTAACTACTACTCTAGCTTTGTTGGTGCAGCACGAGAAAGCTTCTGGCCAACTAGAAAACTTGTCCATCAGCACTAACAAATACTGCTATATCTATTTTGTCTGGGTAACTCAGAAAACTTAATTTGCTAATAATTTCCGGGAGAATTTTTTGTTTTGTTACTCCTAAAGGTGGTTTCCTTTGGTTCAGGGGATTATTTCTAGGACAGATTGGACACTTAGCTACCATGGGTTTAACTGTTCTTGTCATGCCTACACACGCTACAGATGCTTTTAAACTCAAAACCGTAGCATCTACACCCTAATGTGTTTGCTCATGCTTTTCTTTTGCAAGTTCTGTCATAACTTGTGGGGTTGTTATTATTATTACTTGTTTTTCTGGTGTTACCTACCATCTCTGTGTTTTGTGATGCTTCCAATTGTTCTGCTAATTGCTCATCCAATTTATTATAATAATCTCGGTTTCAACTTTGGAATTCCGATCTGTTTTACTGGTACTAGTGCAAGGATACCTTGCTCTGCAGTCCTCTTTGCAGCTTTATCTGTCAATCGTTTGCTTATGTTTACAGCCGTCTGGCCGAATCGATGAGCTTTGCAACGCTTTACCGCCACTTCTTTTGGTTTCTGCACGTCTTCCGGAAGTTGGAGAATGTCTTCTTTATGCTGTATCAATGATTCTTGGGCTGATGGCAGTCCTTTTTCCTTCCCAGTAGCTCCATGATCGTGGATCACACCAAATGCATGTTTGGAATCAGTCTAGATATTTATCCTTCGTCCTTCTGCCATTCGCAGAGCTCGCTTCAACGCTACCAATACTGCTTTCTGTGCTGAGGTGTTCGCAGGCAGCGCCCCTGACTCCATTCCCTCGGCGGTGATAACGACAGCATATCCGGCCATTCTCTTCTCGCCCAGAGCTGCTTCCATCTGTAAACAACTCCAGATCAGGATTTTCCCAGAGGTTTGTGTCTCAGGCCTGGTCTGCTGGAATAGACTTGTTCAATAGTTAGCAAGCGATCGTGTTCGAAATTGTCCGTAAGGTTTTCTGTTGTTAAAAACATAGCAGGATTCAGTATAGCAGTAGTCTTCGATTCCACATGGTCTTGTTCTAACAGAACAACTTGATATTTCAACATTCTGCTAAGGGATAGCCAACGACCCCCCTTTTGTTCTAAAACAGTCACCGCTATGTGCGGGACACATACTGTCATCTTTTGTCCCATTGTTAACTTTGGGGCTTCCTGGATCGGCAGCGCTGCTGTTGCCACTGCCCGTAAACATCCAGGCCATCTTTTACTCACGTGGTCGAGTTGTTTGGAGAAGTAGCCCACGGGTCTCTTCCAGGTTCCCAGTCGCTGTGTCAGCACTCCAAGGGCTAAATGTTGTCTTTCGTGGACAAACAACTCAAAAGGTTTAGCGAAATCGGGTAGGCCTAATGCAGGGGCCATCACTGAGGCTCTTTTCAGTTCTTTGAATGCCGTTTGGCATCCGGGCGTCCAGGTTAAATATTTATCCTTTGATTCTTTCAGTGCCTCGTATAATGGTTTTACATACAGTCTGTAGTTCAGAATCCAGAGCTGACGCTATTTCACTATTTTCAGAAAAGCTCTCAGTTCCTTCGGGCCGCAAGGTTCGGGAATTTGACAAATAGTTTCTTTCTTTTCACTTTCTAATTGTCTTTGTCTTTGAGATATTTCGAATCCTAAATAAATGGCTGTTGCTTCTCCTATTTGGGTTTTGTTTCTGGAAACTCCGCATCTTCCTTGGCCCAGAAAATTTAAAAATTTCAAAACATTATTCTTTACTTTCTGCCACTATCAGAATGTCGTCTGCATTCTGTAACAGTATGCCTCTCCCTGGGTTCTGTTTTTTCTAGACATTTCTATATTTCTAATTTTTTTTCTTGCCAGCTGAGTCCCAAATATCGTAGGACTAATTTTAAATCCTTGTGGAAGTACAGTCCATGTTAGCTGTGTCTTTCATTCTGTGGTGGGGCTTTCCCATTCCAAAGCAAATAGGCTTTGACTTTTTATGCCTGGAGGTATGCAAAAGAAGGCATCCTTCAAATCTAGTACAGTAAACCATTTATGCTCCTCCTTTAAAAGAGGTCAGTAAAGTGTATGGATTAGCTACTACCGGATGTAGATCTTGGACCACCTGAGATATAGCCCTTAAATCGTGAACCAGCTAATACTCTTTGCCTCTAGATTTCTTTACTGGCGGCACAGGAGTACTATATTCTGATTCACATTCTACTAAGAGCTCATATTCTGAAAAAAATTTATAATTAACTTCTCTAATCCTTTTCGAGCCTCTCGCTTAATACGGTATTGTTTTTGCCTTACCGGCTTGGCTCCAGGCTTTAAGGTTACTTTTACCGGCTCTGCCCGCTTAGGTCGCTCCGGAGCTCCGCTCGCTCAAACCAAAGGAATTACTACGTTTTCCACTTCTTCGGGAACCTGTTCCTCCCTGGAGGAATCCTGTAACATAAACGCTCTCGCCTCTGTGGCTTTTGATTCTGTTCTGGTATTAGTAATTTAATCTCTCCATCTTTAAAAGTTACTTGAGCATCTAATTTACTTAATAGATCTCATCATAACAGAGGCAGTGGACATTCAGGCATATACAGAAACTGGTGAGTTGCCCATTGCTTCTCCAATTTAAACTTTAATGGCTCTAAGAAAGGCTAATTTTTCTTTGCCCTGTCGCACTAACAACACCTACTGGTTTATGATCAACTTTCTCTTTACGTGTATTCAATACCAAAGAAGTGGCTCCCGTATCTACCAAAAATTCTATTTCTTCATTCCCTAGCTTCAGTGTAACCAGGTGTTCAGCTAGGGTTGATTCCTCTGGTCTCCTTCATGCCAAGCTACTTCAAGCATTTTACCCAGATCTCTGGATTCAGGTTCTTCTAGTTTCTGAAGGTTTTTTTACTCCCCCCCCCCACCCCCCCCAATCTGGGGCTGATTGTCTTATGAATATAGAGACCAACTGAATTGCTTTTTCTGTTTTTTTCTGGGTTCAAATGAGTATATTTTCTGGTGGTCACCTTCAGCCTTTCCATAAAGGCTGAAGGGGGGGACTCCTTTAATTCTTGTCTCACTTAATAAATGGGTCAAAATTTATGGCTTTTGGCATTGCATGTCTTACTCCAAATAAAATCTGTCTCTGACATCTAGTCAACATTCCCCTGGGTCCTGGCTGATTAGGGTCCCACTCGGGATTTGTAGATGGAAAATTCTTATTCGTTGTTCTCTGTAAATTCCTGTTAGCATGTGCTCCCTGCACCTGCCTTCTGGCTGTATTCAATACTATTTTCTTGTCAGTTCCATCAAGTGAAGTATCCAGTATCACAAGTAGAGCAACACTTCAAGTTCTCACCACATTTTCCTCTTTTCAGAAACATTGCCGTAGAATCCTGTGGACATATCTCACGCTGTTTCTGCCACTCTGGATGATTCCACAGTGTAAAGAACAAATCAACATATGCCACTTCTTCCCATTTGCCTTCCCTTTTTACAAAACAACATTAATTGCAAGATGGTATGATATTGCAATGTCTCCTGTTCTGGCCATTCGTGCCCACCTTCCAATTGATACGTTGGGCACCAATGATTGCAATATTCAATTAATGGTTTCCGAGTTAGTGGGTCATCACCCCCGATGTCTTTCCAGTGCTTCAAAGTACATCCCAAAGGTGTTCTCTGTGGGATAGGTTTCTTACTCAGAAATGCTCCCATCTCCCAGTCGACTAGCAGTTGTGATAGTGCACTATCACAAATAGTAGTCAGAGGGACTCCAACCCCCGTTAGAGGTCTCACTGGGATCTGTAGCCCCCTGCTAGATATCCCTGGAGACTTCAACCCCCTGTTGAAGACCCCCCTACCCTCGGGTCCCGCTCCACAGGCTTTCGCCTAGCAGAGACTTACCAACCGAGGTACCTCTTGGCCCCAACCCTGCGTGGCTTTTGCCGCGCCTTACGGGCAGGCCTGTGGGACTCAAACCCACTATCCTGTCCTATGTGGGAAGCTAACGCCACATATTATTCTACCTAAGTTTCTTCGTAAACGAATGCCTTGTTTACTTCAGTCCAGGGGATCTTTCTCAGAATTCTCTGGCCTGGGGATCGGAAGCTCTCCCCAAGAATTCCTTGGGGCTGGCTGCAGGTCCCACGGTCCTGCGGATCCGTCGAGATTCAAAAGCAGGTTCCCATCTGGGGTGCCAAAACTGTTACCAAAAAACACGGTAAAATCGGAAATATCTATTCAACACCAATCTAGTATTAAAGAGCAGGCGTTCTTTATTCACGGCGCCAGATGCACGGGGGATCGCTCCTCCTGGCGTGCGTACCTCACACACCTTTCCCGTAGAATTTGTAGATCAAAATTTTACGTATTCATACATATTCATTATCGTCCTGTCTACTGATCGGTACAAACTTGCTCGTTCCGTATGTAAATCGCTGCGCAGGCTCGGTGGTGGTCCGTGAGTCGGTGGTCGCAATCTCCCCCTGCCAGAATTGCCTTTTACCTTCTTGGCTCTTAATCTTGGCAGTCTTGGCTAGTTTTCTCAGTGCGCTACACGAAACCGCGTTTTGTCATCCGTTTCTGACAGAAGCACGTTGTCTGTTGTTCTGCTGACATTAACGATCGCCTAGGGACTAAAATGCAGATCGACAGATGCGCTGATTCGTACGCTCCGTGTTCCCGTAATGGAACACCGTCTCTGGTTGGTTGATTTCATCGCTTTGGTTACATTTCCCCCCTTTGGAAGTTTTGAAATAATCATTTTCTCAATACTTCCATCTTAGATCAATAATATTCCACTATGTCAGTTCAGTGTTTGGTTCATCTTCTCAAAATTTTCACTTGATTGTGGTCTCTAGGGCATATGCAGGTTCCATTTTATACCCAAAATTTTATTAATTTGTTGAACTACCTCTGCAAAAAAATGTGGTCCTCTCTCAGAGGACATTCCTGTTGGCACTCTAAATCTTGGTATTATTTCTTTCAGCAACATCTTAACTACTACTCTAGCTTTGTTGGTGCAGCACGAGAAAGCTTCTGGCCAACTAGAAAACTTGTCCATCAGCACTAACAAATACTGCTATATCTATTTTGTCTGGGTAACTCAGAAAACTTAATTTGCTAATAATTTCCGGGAGAATTTTTTGTTTTGTTACTCCTAAAGGTGGTTTCCTTTGGTTCAGGGGATTATTTCTAGGACAGATTGGACACTTAGCTACCATGGGTTTAACTGTTCTTGTCATGCCTACACACGCTACAGATGCTTTTAAACTCAAAACCGTAGCATCTACACCCTAATGTGTTTGCTCATGCTTTTCTTTTGCAAGTTCTGTCATAACTTGTGGGGTTGTTATTATTATTACTTGTTTTTCTGGTGTTACCTACCATCTCTCTGTGTTTTGTGATGCTTCCAATTGTTCTGCTAATTGCTCATCCAATTTATTATAATAATCTCGGTTTCAACTTTGGAATTCCGATCTGTTTTACTGGTACTAGTGCAAGGATACCTTGCTCTGCAGTCCTCTTTGCAGCTTTATCTGTCAATCGTTTGCTTATGTTTACAGCCGTCTGGCCGAATTGATGAGCTTTGCAACGCTTTACCGCCACTTCTTTTGGTTTCTGCACGTCTTCCGGAAGTTGGAGAATGTCTTCTTTATGCTGTATCAATGATTCTTGGGCTGATGGCAGTCCTTTTTCCTTCCCAGTAGCTCCATGATCGTGGATCACACCAAATGCATGTTTGGAATCAGTCTAGATATTTATCCTTCGTCCTTCTGCCATTCGCAGAGCTCGCTTCAACGCTACCAATACTGCTTTCTGTGCTGAGGTGTTCGCAGGCAGCGCCCCTGACTCCATTCCCTCGGCGGTGATAACGACAGCATATCCGGCCATTCTCTTCTCGCCCAGAGCTGCTTCCATCTGTAAACAACTCCAGATCAGGATTTTCCCAGAGGTTTGTGTCTCAGGCCTGGTCTGCTGGAATAGACTTGTTCAATAGTTAGCAAGCGATCGTGTTCGAAATTGTCCGTAAGGTTTTCTGTTGTTAAAAACATAGCAGGATTCAGTATAGCAGTAGTCTTCGATTCCACATGGTCTTGTTCTAACAGAACAACTTGATATTTCAACATTCTGCTAAGGGATAGCCAACGACCCCCCTTTTGTTCTAAAACAGTCACCGCTATGTGCGGGACACATACTGTCATCTCTTGTCCCATTGTTAACTTTGGGGCTTCCTGGATCGGCAGCGCTGCTGTTGCCACTGCCCGTAAACATCCAGGCCATCTTTTACTCACGTGGTCGAGTTGTTTGGAGAAGTAGCCCACGGGTCTCTTCCAGGTTCCCAGTCGCTGTGTCAGCACTCCAAGGGCTAAATGTTGTCTTTCGTGGACAAACAACTCAAAAGGTTTAGCGAAATCGGGTAGGCCTAATGCAGGGGCCATCACTGAGGCTCTTTTCAGTTCTTTGAATGCCGTTTGGCATCCGGGCGTCCAGGTTAAATATTTATCCTTTGATTCTTTCAGTGCCTCATATAATGGTTTTACATACAGTCTGTAGTTCAGAATCCAGAGCTGACGCTATTTCACTATTTTCAGAAAAGCTCTCAGTTCCTTCGGGCCGCAAGGTTCGGGAATTTGACAAATAGTTTCTTTCTTTTCACTTTCTAATTGTCTTTGTCTTTGAGATATTTCGAATCCTAAATAAATGGCTGTTGCTTCTCCTATTTGGGTTTTGTTTCTGGAAACTCCGCATCTTCCTTGGCCCAGAAAATTTAAAAATTTCAAAACATTATTCTTTACTTTCTGCCACTATCAGAATGTCGTCTGCATTCTGTAACAATATGCCTCTCCCTGGGTTCTGTTTTTTCTAGACATTTCTATATTTCTAATTTTTTTTCTTGCCAGCTGAGTCCCAAATATCGTAGGACTAATTTTAAATCCTTGTGGAAGTACGGTCCATGTTAGCTGTGTCTTTCATTCTGTGGTGGGGCTTTCCCATTCCAAAGCAAATAGGCTTTGACTTTTTATGCCTGGAGGTATGCAAAAGAAGGCATCCTTCAAATCTAGTACAGTAAACCATTTATGCTCCTCCTTTAAAAGAGGTCAGTAAAGTG
Organism: Phalacrocorax carbo; assembly: GCF_963921805.1. NCBI lineage: Eukaryota > Metazoa > Chordata > Aves > Suliformes > Phalacrocoracidae > Phalacrocorax > Phalacrocorax carbo. The sequence continues at coordinate 509,522 of NW_026990375.1, read as the reverse complement.
TATGGATTAGCTACTACCGGATGTAGATCTTGGACCACCTGAGATATAGCCCTTAAATCGTGAACCAGCTAATACTCTTTGCCTCTAGATTTCTTTACTGGCGGCACAGGAGTACTATATTCTGATTCACATTCTACTAAGAGCTCATATTCTGAAAAAAATTTATAATTAACTTCTCTAATCCTTTTCGAGCCTCTCGCTTAATACGGTATTGTTTTTGCCTTACCGGCTTGGCTCCAGGCTTTAAGGTTACTTTTACCGGCTCTGCCCGCTTAGGTCGCTCCGGAGCTCCGCTCGCTCAAACCAAAGGAATTACTACGTTTTCCACTTCTTCGGGAACCTGTTCCTCCCTGGAGGAATCCTGTAACATAAACGCTCTCGCCTCTGTGGCTTTTGATTCTGTTCTGGTATTAGTAATTTAATCTCTCCATCTTTAAAAGTTACTTGAGCATCTAATTTACTTAATAGATCTCATCATAACAGAGGCAGTGGACATTCAGGCATATACAGAAACTGGTGAGTTGCCCATTGCTTCTCCAATTTAAACTTTAATGGCTCTAAGAAAGGCTAATTTTTCTTTGCCCTGTCGCACTAACAACACCTACTGGTTTATGATCAACTTTCTCTTTACGTGTATTCAATACCAAAGAAGTGGCTCCCGTATCTACCAAAAATTCTATTTCTTCATTCCCTAGCTTCAGTGTAACCAGGTGTTCAGCTAGGGTTGATTCCTCTGGTCTCCTTCATGCCAAGCTACTTCAAGCATTTTACCCAGATCTCTGGATTCAGGTTCTTCTAGTTTCTGAAGGTTTTTTTACTCCCCCCCAATCTGGGGCTGATTGTCTTATGAATATAGAGACCAACTGAATTGCTTTTTCTGTTTTTTTCTGGGTTCAAATGAGTATATTTTCTGGTGGTCACCTTCAGCCTTTCCATAAAGGCTGAAGGGGGGGACTCCTTTAATTCTTGTCTCACTTAATAAATGGGTCAAAATTTATGGCTTTTGGCATTGCATGTCTTACTCCAAATAAAATCTGTCTCTGACATCTAGTCAACATTCCCCTGGGTCCTGGCTGATTAGGGTCCCACTCGGGATTTGTAGATGGAAAATTCTTATTCGTTGTTCTCTGTAAATTCCTGTTAGCATGTGCTCCCTGCACCTGCCTTCTGGCTGTATTCAATACTATTTTCTTGTCAGTTCCATCAAGTGAAGTATCCAGTATCACAAGTAGAGCAACACTTCAAGTTCTCACCACATTTTCCTCTTTTCAGAAACATTGCCGTAGAATCCTGTGGACATATCTCACGCTGTTTCTGCCACTCTGGATGATTCCACAGTGTAAAGAACAAATCAACATATGCCACTTCTTCCCATTTGCCTTCCCTTTTTACAAAACAACATTAATTGCAAGATGGTATGATATTGCAATGTCTCCTGTTCTGGCCATTCGTGCCCACCTTCCAATTGATACGTTGGGCACCAATGATTGCAATATTCAATTAATGGTTTCCGAGTTAGTGGGTCATCACCCCCGATGTCTTTCCAGTGCTTCAAAGTACATCCCAAAGGTGTTCTCTGTGGGATAGGTTTCTTACTCAGAAATGCTCCCATCTCCCAGTCGACTAGCAGTTGTGATAGTGCACTATCACAAATAGTAGTCAGAGGGACTCCAACCCCCGTTAGAGGTCTCACTGGGATCTGTAGCCCCCTGCTAGATATCCCTGGAGACTTCAACCCCCTGTTGAAGACCCCCCTACCCTCGGGTCCCGCTCCACAGGCTTTCGCCTAGCAGAGACTTACCAACCGAGGTACCTCTTGGCCCCAACCCTGCGTGGCTTTTGCCGCGCCTTACGGGCAGGCCTGTGGGACTCAAACCCACTATCCTGTCCTATGTGGGAAGCTAACGCCACATATTATTCTACCTAAGTTTCTTCGTAAACGAATGCCTTGTTTACTTCAGTCCAGGGGATCTTTCTCAGAATTCTCTGGCCTGGGGATCGGAAGCTCTCCCCAAGAATTCCTTGGGGCTGGCTGCAGGTCCCACGGTCCTGCGGATCCGTCGAGATTCAAAAGCAGGTTCCCATCTGGGGTGCCAAAACTGTTACCAAAAAACACGGTAAAATCGGAAATATCTATTCAACACCAATCTGGTATTAAAGAGCAGGCGTTCTTTATTCACGGCGCCAGATGCACGGGGGATCGCTCCTCCTGGCGTGCGTCCCTCACACACCTTTCCCGTAGAATTTGTAGATCAAAATTTTACGTATTCATACATATTCATTATCGTCCTGTCTACTGATCGGTACAAACTTGCTCGTTCCGTATGTAAATCGCTGCGCAGGCTCGGTGGTGGTCCGTGAGTCGGTGGTCGCAATCTCCCCCTGCCAGAATTGCCTTTTACCTTCTTGGCTCTTAATCTTGGCAGTCTTGGCTAGTTTTCTCAGTGCGCTACACGAAACCGCGTTTTGTCATCCGTTTCTGACAGAAGCACGTTGTCTGTTGTTCTGCTGACATTAACGATCGCCTAGGGACTAAAATGCAGATCGACAGATGCGCTGATTCGTACGCTCCGTGTTCCCGTAATGGAACACCGTCTCTGGTTGGTTGATTTCATCGCTTTGGTTACATTTCCCCCCTTTGGAAGTTTTGAAATAATCATTTTCTCAATACTTCCATCTTAGATCAATAATATTCCACTATGTCAGTTCAGTGTTTGGTTCATCTTCTCAAAGTTTTCACTTGATTGTGGTCTCTAGGGCATATGCAGGTTCCATTTTATACCCAAAATTTTATTAATTTGTTGAACTACCTCTGCAAAAAAATGTGGTCCTCTCCCAGAGGACATTCCTGTTGGCACTCTAAATCTTGGTATTATTTCTTTCAGCAACATCTTAACTACTACTCTAGCTTTGTTGGTGCAGCACGAGAAAGCTTCTGGCCAACTAGAAAACTTGTCCATCAGCACTAACAAATACTGCTATATCTATTTTGTCTGGGTAACTCAGAAAACTTAATTTGCTAATAATTTCCGGGAGAATTTTTTGTTTTGTTACTCCTAAAGGTGGTTTCCTTTGGTTCAGGGGATTATTTCTAGGACAGATTGGACACTTAGCTACCATGGGTTTAACTGTTCTTGTCATGCCTACACACGCTACAGATGCTTTTAAACTCAAAACCGTAGCATCTACACCCTAATGTGTTTGCTCATGCTTTTCTTTTGCAAGTTCTGTCATAACTTGTGGGGTTGTTATTATTATTACTTGTTTTTCTGGTGTTACCTACCATCTCTGTGTTTTGTGATGCTTCCAATTGTTCTGCTAATTGCTCATCCAATTTATTATAATAATCTCGGTTTCAACTTTGGAATTCCGATCTGTTTTACTGGTACTAGTGCAAGGATACCTTGCTCTGCAGTCCTCTTTGCAGCTTTATCTGTCAATCGTTTGCTTATGTTTACAGCCGTCTGGCCGAATCGATGAGCTTTGCAACGCTTTACCGCCACTTCTTTTGGTTTCTGCACGTCTTCCGGAAGTTGGAGAATGTCTTCTTTATGCTGTATCAATGATTCTTGGGCTGATGGCAGTCCTTTTTCCTTCCCAGTAGCTCCATGATCGTGGATCACACCAAATGCATGTTTGGAATCAGTCTAGATATTTATCCTTCGTCCTTCTGCCATTCGCAGAGCTCGCTTCAACGCTACCAATGCTGCTTTCTGTGCTGAGGTGTTCGCAGGCAGCGCCCCTGACTCCATTCCCTCGGCGGTGATAACGACAGCATATCCGGCCATTCTCTTCTCGCCCAGAGCTGCTTCCATCTGTAAACAACTCCAGATCAGGATTTTCCCAGAGGTTTGTGTCTCAGGCCTGGTCTGCTGGAATAGACTTGTTCAATAGTTAGCAAGCGATCGTGTTCGAAATTGTCCGTAAGGTTTTCTGTTGTTAAAAACATAGCAGGATTCAGTATAGCAGTAGTCTTCGATTCCACATGGTCTTGTTCTAACAGAACAACTTGATATTTCAACATTCTGCTAAGGGATAGCCAACGACCCCCCTTTTGTTCTAAAACAGTCACCGCTATGTGCGGGACACATACTGTCATCTTTTGTCCCATTGTTAACTTTGGGGCTTCCTGGATCGGCAGCGCTGCTGTTGCCACTGCCCGTAAACATCCAGGCCATCTTTTACTCACGTGGTCGAGTTGTTTGGAGAAGTAGCCCACGGGTCTCTTCCAGGTTCCCAGTCGCTGTGTCAGCACTCCAAGGGCTAAATGTTGTCTTTCGTGGACAAACAACTCAAAAGGTTTAGCGAAATCGGGTAGGCCTAATGCAGGGGCCATCACTGAGGCTCTTTTCAGTTCTTTGAATGCCGTTTGGCATCCGGGCGTCCAGGTTAAATATTTATCCTTTGATTCTTTCAGTGCCTCGTATAATGGTTTTACATACAGTCTGTAGTTCAGAATCCAGAGCTGACGCTATTTCACTATTTTCAGAAAAGCTCTCAGTTCCTTCGGGCCGCAAGGTTCGGGAATTTGACAAATAGTTTCTTTCTTTTCACTTTCTAATTGTCTTTGTCTTTGAGATATTTCGAATCCTAAATAAATGGCTGTTGCTTCTCCTATTTGGGTTTTGTTTCTGGAAACTCCGCATCTTCCTTGGCCCAGAAAATTTAAAAATTTCAAAACATTATTCTTTACTTTCTGCCACTATCAGAATGTCGTCTGCATTCTGTAACAGTATGCCTCTCCCTGGGTTCTGTTTTTTCTAGACATTTCTATATTTCTAATTTTTTTTCTTGCCAGCTGAGTCCCAAATATCGTAGGACTAATTTTAAATCCTTGTGGAAGTACAGTCCATGTTAGCTGTGTCTTTCATTCTGTGGTGGGGCTTTCCCATTCCAAAGCAAATAGGCTTTGACTTTTTATGCCTGGAGGTATGCAAAAGAAGGCATCCTTCAAATCTAGTACAGTAAACCATTTATGCTCCTCCTTTAAAAGAGGTCAGTAAAGTGTATGGATTAGCTACTACCGGATGTAGATCTTGGACCACCTGAGATATAGCCCTTAAATCGTGAACCAGCTAATACTCTTTGCCTCTAGATTTCTTTACTGGCGGCACAGGAGTACTATATTCTGATTCACATTCTACTAAGAGCTCATATTCTGAAAAAAATTTATAATTAACTTCTCTAATCCTTTTCGAGCCTCTCGCTTAATACGGTATTGTTTTTGCCTTACCGGCTTGGCTCCAGGCTTTAAGGTTACTTTTACCGGCTCTGCCCGCTTAGGTCGCTCCGGAGCTCCGCTCGCTCAAACCAAAGGAATTACTACGTTTTCCACTTCTTCGGGAACCTGTTCCTCCCTGGAGGAATCCTGTAACATAAACGCTCTCGCCTCTGTGGCTTTTGATTCTGTTCTGGTATTAGTAATTTAATCTCTCCATCTTTAAAAGTTACTTGAGCATCTAATTTACTTAATAGATCTCATCATAACAGAGGCAGTGGACATTCAGGCATATACAGAAACTGGTGAGTTGCCCATTGCTTCTCCAATTTAAACTTTAATGGCTCTAAGAAAGGCTAATTTTTCTTTGCCCTGTCGCACTAACAACACCTACTGGTTTATGATCAACTTTCTCTTTACGTGTATTCAATACCAAAGAAGTGGCTCCCGTATCTACCAAAAATTCTATTTCTTCATTCCCTAGCTTCAGTGTAACCAGGTGTTCAGCTAGGGTTGATTCCTCTGGTCTCCTTCATGCCAAGCTACTTCAAGCATTTTACCCAGATCTCTGGATTCAGGTTCTTCTAGTTTCTGAAGGTTTTTTTACTCCCCCCCCCCACCCCCCCCAATCTGGGGCTGATTGTCTTATGAATATAGAGACCAACTGAATTGCTTTTTCTGTTTTTTTCTGGGTTCAAATGAGTATATTTTCTGGTGGTCACCTTCAGCCTTTCCATAAAGGCTGAAGGGGGGGACTCCTTTAATTCTTGTCTCACTTAATAAATGGGTCAAAATTTATGGCTTTTGGCATTGCATGTCTTACTCCAAATAAAATCTGTCTCTGACATCTAGTCAACATTCCCCTGGGTCCTGGCTGATTAGGGTCCCACTCGGGATTTGTAGATGGAAAATTCTTATTCGTTGTTCTCTGTAAATTCCTGTTAGCATGTGCTCCCTGCACCTGCCTTCTGGCTGTATTCAATACTATTTTCTTGTCAGTTCCATCAAGTGAAGTATCCAGTATCACAAGTAGAGCAACACTTCAAGTTCTCACCACATTTTCCTCTTTTCAGAAACATTGCCGTAGAATCCTGTGGACATATCTCACGCTGTTTCTGCCACTCTGGATGATTCCACAGTGTAAAGAACAAATCAACATATGCCACTTCTTCCCATTTGCCTTCCCTTTTTACAAAACAACATTAATTGCAAGATGGTATGATATTGCAATGTCTCCTGTTCTGGCCATTCGTGCCCACCTTCCAATTGATACGTTGGGCACCAATGATTGCAATATTCAATTAATGGTTTCCGAGTTAGTGGGTCATCACCCCCGATGTCTTTCCAGTGCTTCAAAGTACATCCCAAAGGTGTTCTCTGTGGGATAGGTTTCTTACTCAGAAATGCTCCCATCTCCCAGTCGACTAGCAGTTGTGATAGTGCACTATCACAAATAGTAGTCAGAGGGACTCCAACCCCCGTTAGAGGTCTCACTGGGATCTGTAGCCCCCTGCTAGATATCCCTGGAGACTTCAACCCCCTGTTGAAGACCCCCCTACCCTCGGGTCCCGCTCCACAGGCTTTCGCCTAGCAGAGACTTACCAACCGAGGTACCTCTTGGCCCCAACCCTGCGTGGCTTTTGCCGCGCCTTACGGGCAGGCCTGTGGGACTCAAACCCACTATCCTGTCCTATGTGGGAAGCTAACGCCACATATTATTCTACCTAAGTTTCTTCGTAAACGAATGCCTTGTTTACTTCAGTCCAGGGGATCTTTCTCAGAATTCTCTGGCCTGGGGATCGGAAGCTCTCCCCAAGAATTCCTTGGGGCTGGCTGCAGGTCCCACGGTCCTGCGGATCCGTCGAGATTCAAAAGCAGGTTCCCATCTGGGGTGCCAAAACTGTTACCAAAAAACACGGTAAAATCGGAAATATCTATTCAACACCAATCTAGTATTAAAGAGCAGGCGTTCTTTATTCACGGCGCCAGATGCACGGGGGATCGCTCCTCCTGGCGTGCGTACCTCACACACCTTTCCCGTAGAATTTGTAGATCAAAATTTTACGTATTCATACATATTCATTATCGTCCTGTCTACTGATCGGTACAAACTTGCTCGTTCCGTATGTAAATCGCTGCGCAGGCTCGGTGGTGGTCCGTGAGTCGGTGGTCGCAATCTCCCCCTGCCAGAATTGCCTTTTACCTTCTTGGCTCTTAATCTTGGCAGTCTTGGCTAGTTTTCTCAGTGCGCTACACGAAACCGCGTTTTGTCATCCGTTTCTGACAGAAGCACGTTGTCTGTTGTTCTGCTGACATTAACGATCGCCTAGGGACTAAAATGCAGATCGACAGATGCGCTGATTCGTACGCTCCGTGTTCCCGTAATGGAACACCGTCTCTGGTTGGTTGATTTCATCGCTTTGGTTACATTTCCCCCCTTTGGAAGTTTTGAAATAATCATTTTCTCAATACTTCCATCTTAGATCAATAATATTCCACTATGTCAGTTCAGTGTTTGGTTCATCTTCTCAAAATTTTCACTTGATTGTGGTCTCTAGGGCATATGCAGGTTCCATTTTATACCCAAAATTTTATTAATTTGTTGAACTACCTCTGCAAAAAAATGTGGTCCTCTCTCAGAGGACATTCCTGTTGGCACTCTAAATCTTGGTATTATTTCTTTCAGCAACATCTTAACTACTACTCTAGCTTTGTTGGTGCAGCACGAGAAAGCTTCTGGCCAACTAGAAAACTTGTCCATCAGCACTAACAAATACTGCTATATCTATTTTGTCTGGGTAACTCAGAAAACTTAATTTGCTAATAATTTCCGGGAGAATTTTTTGTTTTGTTACTCCTAAAGGTGGTTTCCTTTGGTTCAGGGGATTATTTCTAGGACAGATTGGACACTTAGCTACCATGGGTTTAACTGTTCTTGTCATGCCTACACACGCTACAGATGCTTTTAAACTCAAAACCGTAGCATCTACACCCTAATGTGTTTGCTCATGCTTTTCTTTTGCAAGTTCTGTCATAACTTGTGGGGTTGTTATTATTATTACTTGTTTTTCTGGTGTTACCTACCATCTCTCTGTGTTTTGTGATGCTTCCAATTGTTCTGCTAATTGCTCATCCAATTTATTATAATAATCTCGGTTTCAACTTTGGAATTCCGATCTGTTTTACTGGTACTAGTGCAAGGATACCTTGCTCTGCAGTCCTCTTTGCAGCTTTATCTGTCAATCGTTTGCTTATGTTTACAGCCGTCTGGCCGAATTGATGAGCTTTGCAACGCTTTACCGCCACTTCTTTTGGTTTCTGCACGTCTTCCGGAAGTTGGAGAATGTCTTCTTTATGCTGTATCAATGATTCTTGGGCTGATGGCAGTCCTTTTTCCTTCCCAGTAGCTCCATGATCGTGGATCACACCAAATGCATGTTTGGAATCAGTCTAGATATTTATCCTTCGTCCTTCTGCCATTCGCAGAGCTCGCTTCAACGCTACCAATACTGCTTTCTGTGCTGAGGTGTTCGCAGGCAGCGCCCCTGACTCCATTCCCTCGGCGGTGATAACGACAGCATATCCGGCCATTCTCTTCTCGCCCAGAGCTGCTTCCATCTGTAAACAACTCCAGATCAGGATTTTCCCAGAGGTTTGTGTCTCAGGCCTGGTCTGCTGGAATAGACTTGTTCAATAGTTAGCAAGCGATCGTGTTCGAAATTGTCCGTAAGGTTTTCTGTTGTTAAAAACATAGCAGGATTCAGTATAGCAGTAGTCTTCGATTCCACATGGTCTTGTTCTAACAGAACAACTTGATATTTCAACATTCTGCTAAGGGATAGCCAACGACCCCCCTTTTGTTCTAAAACAGTCACCGCTATGTGCGGGACACATACTGTCATCTCTTGTCCCATTGTTAACTTTGGGGCTTCCTGGATCGGCAGCGCTGCTGTTGCCACTGCCCGTAAACATCCAGGCCATCTTTTACTCACGTGGTCGAGTTGTTTGGAGAAGTAGCCCACGGGTCTCTTCCAGGTTCCCAGTCGCTGTGTCAGCACTCCAAGGGCTAAATGTTGTCTTTCGTGGACAAACAACTCAAAAGGTTTAGCGAAATCGGGTAGGCCTAATGCAGGGGCCATCACTGAGGCTCTTTTCAGTTCTTTGAATGCCGTTTGGCATCCGGGCGTCCAGGTTAAATATTTATCCTTTGATTCTTTCAGTGCCTCATATAATGGTTTTACATACAGTCTGTAGTTCAGAATCCAGAGCTGACGCTATTTCACTATTTTCAGAAAAGCTCTCAGTTCCTTCGGGCCGCAAGGTTCGGGAATTTGACAAATAGTTTCTTTCTTTTCACTTTCTAATTGTCTTTGTCTTTGAGATATTTCGAATCCTAAATAAATGGCTGTTGCTTCTCCTATTTGGGTTTTGTTTCTGGAAACTCCGCATCTTCCTTGGCCCAGAAAATTTAAAAATTTCAAAACATTATTCTTTACTTTCTGCCACTATCAGAATGTCGTCTGCATTCTGTAACAATATGCCTCTCCCTGGGTTCTGTTTTTTCTAGACATTTCTATATTTCTAATTTTTTTTCTTGCCAGCTGAGTCCCAAATATCGTAGGACTAATTTTAAATCCTTGTGGAAGTACGGTCCATGTTAGCTGTGTCTTTCATTCTGTGGTGGGGCTTTCCCATTCCAAAGCAAATAGGCTTTGACTTTTTATGCCTGGAGGTATGCAAAAGAAGGCATCCTTCAAATCTAGTACAGTAAACCATTTATGCTCCTCCTTTAAAAGAGGTCAGTAAAGTGTATGGATTAGCTACTACCGGATGTAGATCTTGGACCACCTGAGATATAGCCCTTAAATCGTGAACCAGCTAATACTCTTTGCCTCTAGATTTCTTTACTGGCGGCACAGGAGTACTATATTCTGATTCACATTCTACTAAGAGCTCATATTCTGAAAAAAATTTATAATTAACTTCTCTAATCCTTTTCGAGCCTCTCGCTTAATACGGTATTGTTTTTGCCTTACCGGCTTGGCTCCAGGCTTTAAGGTTACTTTTACCGGCTCTGCCCGCTTAGGTCGCTCCGGAGCTCCGCTCGCTCAAACCAAAGGAATTACTACGTTTTCCACTTCTTCGGGAACCTGTTCCTCCCTGGAGGAATCCTGTAACATAAACGCTCTCGCCTCTGTGGCTTTTGATTCTGTTCTGGTATTAGTAATTTAATCTCTCCATCTTTAAAAGTTACTTGAGCATCTAATTTACTTAATAGATCTCATCATAACAGAGGCAGTGGACATTCAGGCATATACAGAAACTGGTGAGTTGCCCATTGCTTCTCCAATTTAAACTTTAATGGCTCTAAGAAAGGCTAATTTTTCTTTGCCCTGTCGCACTAACAACACCTACTGGTTTATGATCAACTTTCTCTTTACGTGTATTCAATACCAAAGAAGTGGCTCCCGTATCTACCAAAAATTCTATTTCTTCATTCCCTAGCTTCAGTGTAACCAGGTGTTCAGCTAGGGTTGATTCCTCTGGTCTCCTTCATGCCAAGCTACTTCAAGCATTTTACCCAGATCTCTGGATTCAGGTTCTTCTAGTTTCTGAAGGTTTTTTTACTCCCCCCCAATCTGGGGCTGATTGTCTTATGAATATAGAGACCAACTGAATTGCTTTTTCTGTTTTTTTCTGGGTTCAAATGAGTATATTTTCTGGTGGTCACCTTCAGCCTTTCCATAAAGGCTGAAGGGGGGGACTCCTTTAATTCTTGTCTCACTTAATAAATGGGTCAAAATTTATGGCTTTTGGCATTGCATGTCTTACTCCAAATAAAATCTGTCTCTGACATCTAGTCAACATTCCCCTGGGTCCTGGCTGATTAGGGTCCCACTCGGGATTTGTAGATGGAAAATTCTTATTCGTTGTTCTCTGTAAATTCCTGTTAGCATGTGCTCCCTGCACCTGCCTTCTGGCTGTATTCAATACTATTTTCTTGTCAGTTCCATCAAGTGAAGTATCCAGTATCACAAGTAGAGCAACACTTCAAGTTCTCACCACATTTTCCTCTTTTCAGAAACATTGCCGTAGAATCCTGTGGACATATCTCACGCTGTTTCTGCCACTCTGGATGATTCCACAGTGTAAAGAACAAATCAACATATGCCACTTCTTCCCATTTGCCTTCCCTTTTTACAAAACAACATTAATTGCAAGATGGTATGATATTGCAATGTCTCCTGTTCTGGCCATTCGTGCCCACCTTCCAATTGATACGTTGGGCACCAATGATTGCAATATTCAATTAATGGTTTCCGAGTTAGTGGGTCATCACCCCCGATGTCTTTCCAGTGCTTCAAAGTACATCCCAAAGGTGTTCTCTGTGGGATAGGTTTCTTACTCAGAAATGCTCCCATCTCCCAGTCGACTAGCAGTTGTGATAGTGCACTATCACAAATAGTAGTCAGAGGGACTCCAACCCCCGTTAGAGGTTTCACTGGGATCTGTAGCCCCCTGCTAGATATCCCTGGAGACTTCAACCCCCTGTTGAAGACCCCCCTACCCTCGGGTCCCGCTCCACAGGCTTTCGCCTAGCAGAGACTTACCAACCGAGGTACCTCTTGGCCCCAACCCTGCGTGGCTTTTGCCGCGCCTTACGGGCAGGCCTGTGGGACTCAAACCCACTATCCTATCCTATGTGGGAAGCTAACGCCACATATTATTCTACCTAAGTTTCTTCGTAAACGAATGCCTTGTTTACTTCAGTCCAGGGGATCTTTCTCAGAATTCTCTGGCCTGGGGATCGGAAGCTCTCCCCAAGAATTCCTTGGGGCTGGCTGCAGGTCCCACGGTCCTGCGGATCCGTCGAGATTCAAAAGCAGGTTCCCATCTGGGGTGCCAAAACTGTTACCAAAAAACACGGTAAAATCGGAAATATCTATTCAACACCAATCTGGTATTAAAGAGCAGGCGTTCTTTATTCACGGCGCCAGATGCACGGGGGATCGCTCCTCCTGGCGTGCGTCCCTCACACACCTTTCCCGTAGAATTTGTAGATCAAAATTTTACGTATTCATACATATTCATTATCGTCCTGTCTACTGATCGGTACAAACTTGCTCGTTCCGTATGTAAATCGCTGCGCAGGCTCGGTGGTGGTCCGTGAGTCGGTGGTCGCAATCTCCCCCTGCCAGAATTGCCTTTTACCTTCTTGGCTCTTAATCTTGGCAGTCTTGGCTAGTTTTCTCAGTGCGCTACACGAAACCGCGTTTTGTCATCCGTTTCTGACAGAAGCACGTTGTCTGTTGTTCTGCTGACATTAACGATCGCCTAGGGACTAAAATGCAGATCGACAGATGCGCTGATTCGTACGCTCCGTGTTCCCGTAATGGAACACCGTCTCTGGTTGGTTGATTTCATCGCTTTGGTTACATTTCCCCCCTTTGGAAGTTTTGAAATAATCATTTTCTCAATACTTCCATCTTAGATCAATAATATTCCACTATGTCAGTTCAGTGTTTGGTTCATCTTCTCAAAGTTTTCACTTGATTGTGGTCTCTAGGGCATATGCAGGTTCCATTTTATACCCAAAATTTTATTAATTTGTTGAACTACCTCTGCAAAAAAATGTGGTCCTCTCCCAGAGGACATTCCTGTTGGCACTCTAAATCTTGGTATTATTTCTTTCAGCAACATCTTAACTACTACTCTAGCTTTGTTGGTGCAGCACGAGAAAGCTTCTGGCCAACTAGAAAACTTGTCCATCAGCACTAACAAATACTGCTATATCTATTTTGTCTGGGTAACTCAGAAAACTTAATTTGCTAATAATTTCCGGGAGAATTTTTTGTTTTGTTACTCCTAAAGGTGGTTTCCTTTGGTTCAGGGGATTATTTCTAGGACAGATTGGACACTTAGCTACCATGGGTTTAACTGTTCTTGTCATGCCTACACACGCTACAGATGCTTTTAAACTCAAAACCGTAGCATCTACACCCTAATGTGTTTGCTCATGCTTTTCTTTTGCAAGTTCTGTCATAACTTGTGGGGTTGTTATTATTATTACTTGTTTTTCTGGTGTTACCTACCATCTCTGTGTTTTGTGATGCTTCCAATTGTTCTGCTAATTGCTCATCCAATTTATTATAATAATCTCGGTTTCAACTTTGGAATTCCGATCTGTTTTACTGGTACTAGTGCAAGGATACCTTGCTCTGCAGTCCTCTTTGCAGCTTTATCTGTCAATCGTTTGCTTATGTTTACAGCCGTCTGGCCGAATCGATGAGCTTTGCAACGCTTTACCGCCACTTCTTTTGGTTTCTGCACGTCTTCCGGAAGTTGGAGAATGTCTTCTTTATGCTGTATCAATGATTCTTGGGCTGATGGCAGTCCTTTTTCCTTCCCAGTAGCTCCATGATCGTGGATCACACCAAATGCATGTTTGGAATCAGTCTAGATATTTATCCTTCGTCCTTCTGCCATTCGCAGAGCTCGCTTCAACGCTACCAATACTGCTTTCTGTGCTGAGGTGTTCGCAGGCAGCGCCCCTGACTCCATTCCCTCGGCGGTGATAACGACAGCATATCCGGCCATTCTCTTCTCGCCCAGAGCTGCTTCCATCTGTAAACAACTCCAGATCAGGATTTTCCCAGAGGTTTGTGTCTCAGGCCTGGTCTGCTGGAATAGACTTGTTCAATAGTTAGCAAGCGATCGTGTTCGAAATTGTCCGTAAGGTTTTCTGTTGTTAAAAACATAGCAGGATTCAGTATAGCAGTAGTCTTCGATTCCACATGGTCTTGTTCTAACAGAACAACTTGATATTTCAACATTCTGCTAAGGGATAGCCAACGACCCCCCTTTTGTTCTAAAACAGTCACCGCTATGTGCGGGACACATACTGTCATCTTTTGTCCCATTGTTAACTTTGGGGCTTCCTGGATCGGCAGCGCTGCTGTTGCCACTGCCCGTAAACATCCAGGCCATCTTTTACTCACGTGGTCGAGTTGTTTGGAGAAGTAGCCCACGGGTCTCTTCCAGGTTCCCAGTCGCTGTGTCAGCACTCCAAGGGCTAAATGTTGTCTTTCGTGGACAAACAACTCAAAAGGTTTAGCGAAATCGGGTAGGCCTAATGCAGGGGCCATCACTGAGGCTCTTTTCAGTTCTTTGAATGCCGTTTGGCATCCGGGCGTCCAGGTTAAATATTTATCCTTTGATTCTTTCAGTGCCTCGTATAATGGTTTTACATACAGTCTGTAGTTCAGAATCCAGAGCTGACGCTATTTCACTATTTTCAGAAAAGCTCTCAGTTCCTTCGGGCCGCAAGGTTCGGGAATTTGACAAATAGTTTCTTTCTTTTCACTTTCTAATTGTCTTTGTCTTTGAGATATTTCGAATCCTAAATAAATGGCTGTTGCTTCTCCTATTTGGGTTTTGTTTCTGGAAACTCCGCATCTTCCTTGGCCCAGAAAATTTAAAAATTTCAAAACATTATTCTTTACTTTCTGCCACTATCAGAATGTCGTCTGCATTCTGTAACAGTATGCCTCTCCCTGGGTTCTGTTTTTTCTAGACATTTCTATATTTCTAATTTTTTTTCTTGCCAGCTGAGTCCCAAATATCGTAGGACTAATTTTAAATCCTTGTGGAAGTACGGTCCATGTTAGCTGTGTCTTTCATTCTGTGGTGGGGCTTTCCCATTCCAAAGCAAATAGGCTTTGACTTTTTATGCCTGGAGGTATGCAAAAGAAGGCATCCTTCAAATCTAGTACAGTAAACCATTTATGCTCCTCCTTTAAAAGAGGTCAGTAAAGTGTATGGATTAGCTACTACCGGATGTAGATCTTGGACCACCTGAGATATAGCCCTTAAATCGTGAACCAGCTAATACTCTTTGCCTCTAGATTTCTTTACTGGCGGCACAGGAGTACTATATTCTGATTCACATTCTACTAAGAGCTCATATTCTGAAAAAAATTTATAATTAACTTCTCTAATCCTTTTCGAGCCTCTCGCTTAATACGGTATTGTTTTTGCCTTACCGGCTTGGCTCCAGGCTTTAAGGTTACTTTTACCGGCTCTGCCCGCTTAGGTCGCTCCGGAGCTCCGCTCGCTCAAACCAAAGGAATTACTACGTTTTCCACTTCTTCGGGAACCTGTTCCTCCCTGGAGGAATCCTGTAACATAAACGCTCTCGCCTCTGTGGCTTTTGATTCTGTTCTGGTATTAGTAATTTAATCTCTCCATCTTTAAAAGTTACTTGAGCATCTAATTTACTTAATAGATCTCATCATAACAGAGGCAGTGGACATTCAGGCATATACAGAAACTGGTGAGTTGCCCATTGCTTCTCCAATTTAAACTTTAATGGCTCTAAGAAAGGCTAATTTTTCTTTGCCCTGTCGCACTAACAACACCTACTGGTTTATGATCAACTTTCTCTTTACGTGTATTCAATACCAAAGAAGTGGCTCCCGTATCTACCAAAAATTCTATTTCTTCATTCCCTAGCTTCAGTGTAACCAGGTGTTCAGCTAGGGTTGATTCCTCTGGTCTCCTTCATGCCAAGCTACTTCAAGCATTTTACCCAGATCTCTGGATTCAGGTTCTTCTAGTTTCTGAAGGTTTTTTTACTCCCCCCCCCCACCCCCCCCAATCTGGGGCTGATTGTCTTATGAATATAGAGACCAACTGAATTGCTTTTTCTGTTTTTTTCTGGGTTCAAATGAGTATATTTTCTGGTGGTCACCTTCAGCCTTTCCATAAAGGCTGAAGGGGGGGACTCCTTTAATTCTTGTCTCACTTAATAAATGGGTCAAAATTTATGGCTTTTGGCATTGCATGTCTTACTCCAAATAAAATCTGTCTCTGACATCTAGTCAACATTCCCCTGGGTCCTGGCTGATTAGGGTCCCACTCGGGATTTGTAGATGGAAAATTCTTATTCGTTGTTCTCTGTAAATTCCTGTTAGCATGTGCTCCCTGCACCTGCCTTCTGGCTGTATTCAATACTATTTTCTTGTCAGTTCCATCAAGTGAAGTATCCAGTATCACAAGTAGAGCAACACTTCAAGTTCTCACCACATTTTCCTCTTTTCAGAAACATTGCCGTAGAATCCTGTGGACATATCTCACGCTGTTTCTGCCACTCTGGATGATTCCACAGTGTAAAGAACAAATCAACATATGCCACTTCTTCCCATTTGCCTTCCCTTTTTACAAAACAACATTAATTGCAAGATGGTATGATATTGCAATGTCTCCTGTTCTGGCCATTCGTGCCCACCTTCCAATTGATACGTTGGGCACCAATGATTGCAATATTCAATTAATGGTTTCCGAGTTAGTGGGTCATCACCCCCGATGTCTTTCCAGTGCTTCAAAGTACATCCCAAAGGTGTTCTCTGTGGGATAGGTTTCTTACTCAGAAATGCTCCCATCTCCCAGTCGACTAGCAGTTGTGATAGTGCACTATCACAAATAGTAGTCAGAGGGACTCCAACCCCCGTTAGAGGTCTCACTGGGATCTGTAGCCCCCTGCTAGATATCCCTGGAGACTTCAACCCCCTGTTGAAGACCCCCCTACCCTCGGGTCCCGCTCCACAGGCTTTCGCCTAGCAGAGACTTACCAACCGAGGTACCTCTTGGCCCCAACCCTGCGTGGCTTTTGCCGCGCCTTACGGGCAGGCCTGTGGGACTCAAACCCACTATCCTATCCTATGTGGGAAGCTAACGCCACATATTATTCTACCTAAGTTTCTTCGTAAACGAATGCCTTGTTTACTTCAGTCCAGGGGATCTTTCTCAGAATTCTCTGGCCTGGGGATCGGAAGCTCTCCCCAAGAATTCCTTGGGGCTGGCTGCAGGTCCCACGGTCCTGCGGATCCGTCGAGATTCAAAAGCAGGTTCCCATCTGGGGTGCCAAAACTGTTACCAAAAAACACGGTAAAATCGGAAATATCTATTCAACACCAATCTAGTATTAAAGAGCAGGCGTTCTTTATTCACGGCGCCAGATGCACGGGGGATCGCTCCTCCTGGCGTGCGTACCTCACACACCTTTCCCGTAGAATTTGTAGATCAAAATTTTACGTATTCATACATATTCATTATCGTCCTGTCTACTGATCGGTACAAACTTGCTCGTTCCGTATGTAAATCGCTGCGCAGGCTCGGTGGTGGTCCGTGAGTCGGTGGTCGCAATCTCCCCCTGCCAGAATTGCCTTTTACCTTCTTGGCTCTTAATCTTGGCAGTCTTGGCTAGTTTTCTCAGTGCGCTACACGAAACCGCGTTTTGTCATCCGTTTCTGACAGAAGCACGTTGTCTGTTGTTCTGCTGACATTAACGATCGCCTAGGGACTAAAATGCAGATCGACAGATGCGCTGATTCGTACGCTCCGTGTTCCCGTAATGGAACACCGTCTCTGGTTGGTTGATTTCATCGCTTTGGTTACACCTGTTCCTGTTGTTCAGTTTCTTCTTTTTTGGCTTTGTGTGATTCTCTCTGTGATTCTGTTTTTCTCTGCCTCGCTTTTCCCAGCTCCCCGTCCCTCACTTTGAATACCCGTTATCCTTCACCAGCTCACTCTCCCTTGGTTGCCATCCCCGTTTCTGAGTTCCTCCTGCTTTGCCACGTAGCCCGTGACTTTTTTCTTAATCTCTCTCTGTCTGCCTCAACGCTCCCGCCGCGCTTTTTAGTTCGTCTGCTCTGCTCTGTACCCTGCTACTGTTACTTGCCTGCCTGAGTTCTTCTCTGTCCAGCTCCCTTTCCCTATTCTTGAATTCCTGTTCTTCCTGCACCCGCCGCTGTTCCCTGTGATCTCCGTCTCCCTCTGTCCAGCTCCCTGTCCCTAGGTTTTAATTCCTGCCTCTGCCCGCCGTAGCCCGTCTAGATTTTTCTCTCGGCCTCTCTCTCTGTCCGGCTCCCCCTCTCTGTGTTCTAATTCCACGTTCTCTGTCACGTAGACCGTGCTGTTTGTTTGTCCTCATCTCTCTCTGTCCAGCTCCTTGCTGCTATGTTTTATTTCTTCCCTCTCTGTCTGTCTTTGTAGCCCATTGCCGTTGTGTGTTTTTTTTTTTTTTTCTTCCTACTTGTTTCTTCATGTGTCTCTGTCTGCCTCCCAGTGCCTGATCTTTAATTCCTCCTTCCCTGTAGGCCGCTGTTCCTTTTTTCCATTCTACATTGTGTTCTCTTTGGTCTCCTGTTCTTATTCATCGATTCCCTCCTCGCCGCCCTGTGGCCTGTCCCCATTTTATTGTTGCGCCTCTCTCCCTCTCTCTGGCTTCTTGCCCCTGTTTTGAAAATTCCTCCCTCTCTTCTCTCTTCCCTGTTGGCCGTGTGATCTTCAGCCTTTCTCCATCTCTTTCTGCCCAGCTCTCTGTGTCTATTCATTAATTCTTCCCTCTCTGCCCTGTAGCCTGTAGCTTTTGTCCTTTCTCCATCTTGCTGTCTCTGGCTTCCCCATGACCCTGTTTTAGAATTGTTTCTCTCTCCTTTCTGTACGCATTGCGATTCCTTTTGCTCCCCATCTCCCTTTGTTTTGGGTGTTTTTTTTTGTTGTTGTTTCTCTGGCTCCCTGTCCCTAATTCTTAATTCTCTGCCTTCTCGTGCTCTGTACCACGTAGCCCCATGGTTTGTTTTGTGGTGTTCCCTCCCCGGCCCCTTCCCTCCGTTGTTGGCTGTCTCGGCTCCCTGTCCCCGTGGCTTCATTCTTCCCTTTCTGCCCTGTTCTTGTCGCTTGTCTTGTCTGTCTCCATCGCGCTCGGTCCAGCTTCCTGCCCCTATTCTTCTTTCCTCCCTCGCTGTCGTGCTGCCTGCCCCAGGTTCTTTGTGCGTCTCCAGCCTGCTCCTCTTCCTTCTTTGTTGGTCTGTGTCCTGCTCTTCCCCCCTCTTTCTGCTGCCTCTCTTCCCCTCTCTCTGCTGCTTGTATCTCCACCTCCGTCAGGCTCCCTGTCCTTCTCTGGCCGTCCTGTTCCCTGCCTCGTGCCTTCTCACTACACGCACACACGCCCCCCCGCCCCCGTCCAGCCGGCTGCCGCTCTTCTCTTCTCTCTTCCTACTGTCCTGTGCCCTGCTCCTCACCTTTGGCGGCCTCCCCCTCTGTCCAGCAGCCTGTCGCTCCAGGAGCCGGGCGACGGACGGTCCCTTTCCTGCCAAACGCGGACAAGCGCGTGCCGTGGTTTAGCCCCAGCTGGCAACTCTGCACCAGGGAGCTGCTTGCTCGCTCCACCCTCAGTGGGCTGGGGGAGAGAGCTGGAAGGGTAAAAGTGAGAAAAATCATGGGCTGAGATCAAGACTGTTTAATAGGTAAAGCAAAAGCTGTGCGTGGAAGCAAAGCAAGGAATTAATTCACTCCTCCTTTTCGGCGGGCAGGTGTTGAGCCACCTCTGGGAAAGCAGGGCTCTGTCATGTGTCATGGTTACTTAGGGAGAGAAATGCCGTAGCCCCCCCCCCCCCCCAAGGACTCCCCCTTCTTCCCCCAGCTGCGTGTGCTGAGCATGATGTCAAATGGTATGGAATATCCCTTTGGTCAGTTAGCTGGGAAAGCTTTCCCAGCTGTCCCAGCCTACTTGCTGGTGGGGCACTGAGAGAACCAGAAGAGGCCCTGACTGTGGAAGCAGTGCTCAGCAAGAACCAAAACATCTCTACATTATTAACGGTGTTTTGAGCATAAATCCAAAACGTATCCCTTCCTAGCTACTGTGGAGAAAATGAGCACTATCCCAGCCACCACCAGCTCCGTGCGGCTGCGGCAACGGCGGCCGAGGTGGCCTTGGGGCAGGGGGAGCGTTGGGGACCCTGAGCCACGAATCGCTCCTGGGACTTGTTACGTGCGCGCCTGCACCAACAGCTGCCCTCTCCTTTGGCCTGAGGGCTGCGTTTGCGCTCCCTTGGCGTGGGGCAAGGGGCTGTGATGGAGCCCGGGGGAGGAGGTGGTGCACTGTGGGGGTGAGGGGAGGGGGCCCCCCGTTGCTGCTGCGCCTCAGCTGTGGGCGGGGTCTGGCTGGAGGAGCCCCAGGTGCGGGCAGTGGGGCTGGCGGTGCCGGCTCCTCCCTGGAAAAGGGGTGGTGCCCTGCTCCGGGGGGCCAGTGTGAGCCGAGGGCGGGGCGGAGCGGAGCTGTGGCCGAGCGTCAGCGGGCTGCGAGTGTAGCGAGGGAGGAGGTGAGCGGGGGCTGGGTGGGGGGCCGCTGCGTGCCGGGTCAAGCCCCGAGGAGGGCTGCGGCGGGGCAGCGGCGGGTCGGAGCGGGCGGTGGGGAGAGCGAGGCTGTGCTGAGGGCTCGGTGGGGCTTCCGGGTGCATCGGCGGGAGGGACGGTGCCCCGCAGGGTGAGAGAGCGGGGAGGGCGGGCTCGCGGCGTGGCGGGAGCTGTGGTGGTGCGTGTGGCGGCTGGGCGGGCGGCCGTGTTGTGGCGCAGAGCATGCCGGGAGCTGTAGTCCTTGTGGCGCGCGGCTGCCGGGCGGCCATGTTGTGGCGCAGAGCATGCCGGGAGCTGTAGTCCTTGTGGCGCGCGGCTGCCGGGCGGCCGTGTTGTGGCGCAGAGCATGCCGGGAGCTGTAGTCCTTGTGGCGGGGGGCTGCCGGGCGGCCGTGTTGTGGCGCAGAGCGTGCCGGGAGCTGTAGTCCTTGCGGCGGGGGGCTGCCGGGCGGCCGTGTTGTGGCGCAGAGCATGGCGGGAGCTGTAGTCCTTGCGGCGGGGGGCTGCCGGGCGGCCGTGTTGTGGCGCAGAGCATGCCGGGAGCTGTAGTCCTTGTGGCGGGGGGCTGCCGGGCGGCCGTGTTGTGGCGCAGAGCATGGCGGGAGCTGTAGTCCTTGTGGCGGGGGGCTGCCGGGCGGCCGTGTTGTGGCGCAGAGCATGCCGGGAGCTGTAGTCCTTGCGGCGGGGGGCTGCCGGGCGGCCATGTTGTGGCGCAGAGCATGCCGGGAGCTGTAGTCCTTGCGGCGCGCGGCTGCCGGGCGGCCGTGTTGTGGCGCAGAGCGTGCCGGGAGCTGTAGTCCTGGCGCAGTGGCTGCCGGCCCTGTCACGTGGCTCGCCGGGGCGCGGCGAGAGGCGCGGTGTTCCGGCGCTCGGGTGCCGGGCGGCCGTGCCGCGTACGGTACGCGCGGTGTATTTTGGGGGTTGGATTCGTGTTGATTTCTGGGGGCTTCCAGGTGCGGCCGCTCCCCGAGAAGCGGTGAGTTCCCCGGGAGCTGACAGAAGGGAAGAGGGAAAGGAGGAGGACCTTTTCCCCCTGCCCAGGGCGCAGATGATGGCCGCCGCCTCCCCGGCTCACCGGAGCTCCCGCTCAGCCTCCCCTGGCCCCCCCCTTGCCCCGTGCGCCTGCCCCCAGCCCCGGCACCTCCCCTGAAGCGTGCTGCGTAGCCCTTGGCCGCCCCCAGGCCCTGTCGTGAAGGCAGCGAGCCGGCCCTCGAGCGCACTGGATTCCCCCTCGGCGCAGGGGCCCTTAGCAGTAGCGCGGGGAAGGGGCGGTGTGTCCAGAAGCCCCTGCGCAAGGAGGGGCTTTGGCCAGGGTCGATCGACGGTAATGACGGTCGCTGTTTCTTCTTTCCCTCTCCCAGAGACCGTGCTGAGGACGTGGTTGTCTGTCCTTCCCCCGGGGATGCCGTTGACTGCGGCCGTCTCAGGCTTGCGTGGCTTCTCTCTGCCCGGTGTTGCCATCCTCACAGCGCGGGGGCGAAAAGGGACACACAGAGCCCTTCCCGGCTGTGGACAGGAGCTGCCTCGGCTGAAGCTGGAGACGCCAACGAAAGGTAAAGCAGAAGAAACTGAAGGCGCTCTGGCTGCCAGCTGCCTTCCTGTCGCAGGCAAGAGAGAGCCTGTCCCTGCAGGTGAGGGAGGGAGGATCCCCCTTCGTAGCCCGCAGCGGGCCAGGCCACCAACGTGCACCGCAGGGTCTGTACGCGTAACCGGGAGTTGGGTACGGGCGTGTAGTGCACGAGCGAGCTAGGCTACGTGCCTAGGAAGCCTCATCTCGTAAGAGCGGTAAGACACCCATGTATCCTCTTTAGGTGGAGGACGGCCTAGAGTCTGGAGCTGCAGAAGAGGCAGGGCGGAGAGGAGGGGAAAGAAGCATCTGAACGGCTAAATTGTGCCAGCAGCGCTGAGAGCGAGAGTCGCGGTGAGTCCTGGGCCACTGGGGCCCCGTTGCCTCTCTTGTGCGTCCTGGGCCCTCCCTGTCTCTCCCCCCTGGCCCCCTCTCTTTCCTTACCTGCTGCAAAATTATTTTTAGGTTTTTTTTTTTGCGTCCCCCCGCCCCTTCTTTCTCCATCTCGCTCTGAGTGGCTCCCTGCCTCCCCGTCTTTTTGGTCCTCCCTCTCTCTGTCCTGTAGCCTGTGGCTACTTGTTCTTTCTCCGCCTCTCTCTGCCTGGCTCTGGCTCAGTTTTTTATTTTATATTTATGGAGAGAGCATCAGGCGTCCTCCTGTCTTTGCAGGGCTGACCCTGAGGAAGTGTGGTCCGTCGGTCGATAGCATGAATATATATATATTTTGTGGGTGCACAAATCCTTTTCAGAGTGTCAGAGGGTAAGGGTTTTGTTCTGTTCAGCGTAAACATTGTTCTGTTTGGTGTATTTGTCGAAGATGAGAGTTTAGTGGGGGAGGTAGTCAGCTCTCTGGCTGGTTTGAGGTGGGCTATACGTGTTTGTCGGTCACCTCTCACCTGCCAGTTGTTTTGAACTAGTTTTTTCTGGTTTTCCTTGGGAGTCACAAGGGGTTTGGGGCTCCCCGGTGGCGGGTGCTGTGGCCAAAAGAGAGAGCAGGGTCACAGAGTGCCTCATATATGGGGCTGGCCTCGGCCATCTCCTGCACAAA
The DNA here is from genome assembly GCF_963921805.1 of Phalacrocorax carbo. Taxonomy (NCBI): domain Eukaryota; kingdom Metazoa; phylum Chordata; class Aves; order Suliformes; family Phalacrocoracidae; genus Phalacrocorax; species Phalacrocorax carbo. The sequence continues at coordinate 486,492 of NW_026990375.1, read as the reverse complement.
CTTCTGGTATGTAGCGATCGGGATTTGATTTCCTGAAGGAGAGGATGATGGAGCTCATCATAAGAGCATAATCATTTTCTCTTCCTTTGGCAGTACGGGCACCCGAGGGCCAGCCTGCTTTTGAGGAACAGCATGAGGATGTCGGTGTCGATGCTCAGCAGTGGAAGGAAGCTTCTTTTGGAGGCCAAGAAGATGAAGTGGAGTACTTATTTGTTGTGTTTGATTTTCATTGCGGGGATGGGGAGGGGTGGGACATGGAAAACGCGGTCCCAGGCAGGGGAGGTGTCTATGATGTGGGAGGCCGTGAGAGAGATCATGGACGCTGCTGGACAGGCGTTAGAACCCGTTGCTCAGGTTGGACGGACCCGGCAGAACCACTGCACCATCTTAAGTAACGCCTGCTCACATACTGAGATTTTGGTAGTTGCCCCCACATCCCCGTTGGCTTTTCCTCGTCGAGCTTGTATTTTGGCAAGAAGCGTCTCTCGTTAAGCGTTTGGGTCTAAGGGGTGTCCACGAGGCTACGTGGTGCCCATCCCCATGAGATTTTGTGACCATCAAGTGATATTCAGCATCCGTCTTATGCCCGTCTCCTGTAACTACTCTGCAGTTTTCACTTAAGGCTTGATAGCGCAGCGTTAGCTGAGGGCGGCATTTCCCGCGCTGGCCCCGCCACGCCGACGGCGTTTCCCCTGCCGGCCGCTGTCCGTTCCCTGTAACTGTGACTCTTGTCCTGGCAGAACCTTTGCCAAAGCCACCTTTGTGCTCCACAGCAGTCTGTTTTCTGTCTCGAGTATGTTTCTTTTCGGTATCGGCTACCCCAAAGCTGTGTACCGTTGGCTCAGGTCTCTCCGTGAGCTTCTGTGAGTAGAGAGAGCCTTCCTCTGTTTTTATCGATGCGTCTCCTGGGGTGGTTTTTTGTTGTCCTTTACAATTTAGTTTTGTCCCAGCTACTGAGGTGTTAATTTAGCTGCTTCGTACCGTTCCCGATACGCTTGTATATTTCCACGTTTCTTTTCATGTTTTTTGTCCTTTGAGACTGATTCAGTTCTGTTAAGGGACTGAGCGAGAGAGAGCGTTGAGGTGACTCCGAATGGTTGATGGTTTTACAGTAAATGATTTACTTTATAACCAGAGATAATTTTTGAGAAGGGGCTCTTAAAAGATTTCATTCTGCTTTGCCATTCTGCTGGCGTAGATGAGCCCCAGCCTTTCTTCGGGAGGCTCATTCTGCTCCTGGGCTTCTCTGGTACTGTTCCTTGAGTTGGTTGCAGGTTTTGAGCTGTCTAAGCTCTTTGGGTAGGTGTGTTTTGACATTTAGAGAGGGGGAGGTTTCTGGCTGAGGTAAGAGAGCAGTCAAAGTTGAGCAGCAGATATATATTAGGAAGTATACTTGTACGAGCTTTTGTTTTTCCTCGGGTCAGTAAGTTTGTGTTGGATGTTCAGGGGTAGCAAGATGGTCTAATAGTGTGTTTTGGATTGTTTGGTTTTGTGGGGGTGTTATGGTTTTGTCTGGGGTTTTTTTGGTGTTTTGTTTTTGTGTGTGGTAGGTTTTTTGTTTGGTTGGTTTTGCAGGAATTTTATGACTTGGCCGAGGGTAGAAGCGTATATTTTTCCCACCAGTTTTGCCTGTGTGTTGTGCAAGTTGTTGACGTTATCTCTCAATAGGACTGATGCTGAGATGCTGCGGTAGGGGTTAGGGTGAGCGTGTTGTACGCGTCTGTATGTGGAGCTCTAGCCTTCCTTCAGAAAGCAGCAGGGACGTAACGCATAGTGTGTGTCGGGGTACGGAACTGCTCGTCGCCTTTCCCGATCGCCCGCAGAGTACCACGTTGTCCCGAGAACCTTTGCAGCTTGCGGCAGGTCCCTCGTAGATTATAAGCATCGGGGCTTCTGTTATTTTGTGGGCCTGTAGAGAGCACGGAGTCTGCGGGAAGCCGGAAGGTGGGAGGTGCTCGCAGAGCGCGGGGCAGAGGTGGGAAGGGCAGCTCCCGAGGAGCGGCTGACAGAGGGGCTTTAGGGGTGCAAATACAGGGCGGGAGCTGTCGGGAAGGAGTGAGGTTCCTTCCCTGACAGTTCAGGAGGAGAGGAGGGGTTTTTGAAGTCTTGGTACCGGGGGATGGTTGGGAAAGGGGTGTTCAAGTGTTAGCTAATGGTCGCGTTCTGTGTGCAAGCAGCCTCCGGTAGCCCAGTCTCCTTCCCCGTACGTGTCAGCGCGGCCGCTCGAGCGTGCTGTCTGCCGAGAGGTTCTCCACGCGGCTGTTCACGGAGTCGCTCAGGAGTGAGTTACCTACAAAGGGAGAGTGTGTCACTACACCAGCCACGCCCGTTTGCTTCCCGTACTGCTTTTGGTGTTTGCCCTATCGGTGTAATTTTTGTGTGTTGCGTGGTTTGACTTTTTCTTGCACTTTAAGTCATAGGTCTAGGGTTAAGCAGGACAGTCGAGCGAGGCGTGGCAGCAAAGGCGAGCAGATGGCGTCGTGTGCTGTGACGGGGCGGGCTGTGCGGTCACTCGTCTGGGATTTCTGCCTTTGGGGTCTCTGTGTTGCCAAACAAGTCAGTCAGAAGGATTTGTTAGTTTGTTTTGCGTGGTGAGCTCTTGCTTTTGGAAAGCAGTGTCTAATATCTGTGTGCCTCTCCGTATTTCCCCAGAAGTGGGCCCGGCATTGAAGGTGACAGTTCCCAGCCATCGGGGACGGACCGAGTATGCGAGCAGGTGCCTGACGCGGCCACTGACCCGGGAGGCACGGATCGGGAGGTGAGGGAGCCGTGTTGGCATGGTAGGGGAAAGGATGAGTCTGGAATGTGGCTGTTGGTGGAGATGCACGGCAGGGAGCCGGACACGGGAGGGAGGGGGCGAACAGAGCATTGTGAGAAGGTAGGTCAGCACGTGACAACGGAGGGGTCGTGCAGTGCGAGCACCTATGTGACTAGTTAACGAAGGGACTCACAAAACTACATGCAAAGCGGGATGTCTGCCCCGAGCTCGTCGGGCAAGGTGAGCGATGAACAGGAAACTGTAGCAGCGGTTATTTTTGAGGTGTGGAATTGTTTGTGAGCGGGCGGCCGCTTCCAGGCGCAGCGGTCACCTTGTCTCTCTGGTTCTCCAGGCGCCGTAGGTGGCGGCGGCCACGACATCCAGCCTCATTAGAGCGTGGGCGAGCGGAAGTTCACGGCGCTTCCGAGGAGGCTGTCGTTGCGGAAGTGGCCGGCGTTGAGTGGTGCGACGCTGAGTGATGGCACCGCACGTTTGGAGATGAAGAGTGTCCGTGTGACCGCAGCCCCATCCTACGTAGCCTGTGTGGCCTTTTTAAAGGATGGCTTTTGAGCCCCCGGATTTGGAAGCGAAGCTGAGGGGCCGATGCGGTCTTTGTGCAGGTGGCCGGTCGGTTGCGGGAAGCGCAGGGGGGGCAGGCAGGGGTTGTCAAATCAGTGGAGGGGACCGTTCAGAGACCGGACACGTTTGGGCCGAGAGAGGTTGTTTTGTCCTTTCTGCAAAACAGAAGCATCTGCCAGGCAGGGGAGTTCCTGCCTGTGCTTGTGCTGTTGTGTGGATTTTGTAGTCTGTCTTTGTTCCTTCCTGTACTCGGGTCTCGATGTGTCTGTTCTCCGTGCTGAGCAGGCACCTAGGTAGCAATATTGAGGGTTTTGCAAGCCCTGGCTCATCGGCATAATGGTAACCGAGAGCTTCCTTTCTCGCATTTTAAGTCTACTGCATAGATTTGTCTTGTGTCTTAAATATTAGACCTTTATAGAAGGTCATCTTTTTGCGGCGGTGATTAAGGCGGCCTCAGTACTGCTGCTGAAGAGCAGTCTGAATACGCAGGGCCCTTTTCTGGGACCTGTTCCCTGCACCTGAACGTTCTGAGGTCTTTAAGAGCGGCTCGTCGCTCGTGCATCGTCCTAGTTGTGGGTATATGGTTTTTTCGCAGGTGATGATGGTACGTGACATCTCCGCGGATGCTATAGCTGCTTCCTCGCTGCCCTGCAGATCTTCTCGCCCGGTGGCATCTCTGGGCCGGAAGTCCGTGGTCTCGGTGAGAATTTTCTGAGGTGCCGCGATCACGTCGCTTGTAGTATTTGTGAGCAGTGTCGGTCCGTGCACGTCGATGCCTGTGTCAGAGCTGCTCCTCCGCCTGGGGGTGTAGCAATGGTAGAGCGGGGGAAAGAACAGCAATAAGAGTATATGGTTAACGTTAATGTGCGTAGACTGTTTTGGCAACGCCCGTACAACCCTCGTTGGAGCGAGTGGCCGTTGGCAGCGGGCGAGGACGGTAATTTCCGGGGCGTTTTGTGGGTGCCGAGGGGATGACCGTAGCCGTCTGGGAGAGGCAGCTAGAGTGCTAGCTGAGCAGAGGGCATCTCTCAGCTGTTCAAGCTTGTACGTGCGTGGGGCTTAACATTTGATTGAAGGTATTTCCTTTAATGGCATGCAGTAGTTGGGCTCTAGATGGTATTCCTACGTGGAAGCAAGACCTGTGGAATGGTTAAGCTGTTGCTGTGCGTCCAGGTGACTTGTTCTATCATGCTGTTCTTGCAGAGGATGAAGATGGAGCTGTGCAGGGTGATAGAGCAGAGCTGAGTAGAGCACACTAAGGCGGCGGGTCCGTGTGCAGGATTAAAGGGAAGATGTGACTGAAGGCTATTTGAGGAGCATTTCAGGTGAGCTGGGTCGCAGTGAGGAGGCTCATGGGGCTGGTGACTTTGTTCTCTTTGCTCTCAGGAGCACAGCGCTATCCCTAGGGGCTGGCAAGGTTCTAATTGTGGGGCCGGCGCCCATCGGGTGCCTCATTTTTTGCGTTACAGTTTAAAGTGTGGGTCACTCTGGTGTTTGAGGAGTTTCTGGGCAGTTGTCTGCGGCGTCGTTCCCAGATGCATGAACAGCTCTGCTCTGTTGCTGTCCATTTTCAGGGAGCGTGATTTCTTTCCTGCATCCTTACAGTCTTAGGTCTTGTAGCCGGGCTTCTTGTGCCTCCTCCCTCTCAGTTTTGAGAGGAACTTCTTGTCACGGGCCCTGACGCTCTTCTAATCTTTTTGGATCGCGTTAGGGCCTCCTTGCGTCACTGTCAGGGTTCCGCAGGTCTTGTTGCTGGACGAGCTCTTCCGTCCAGTTGTCTCTCTGTTTGCCGAGAGCGTTCTCTCGTCTCGGAGGCGCGCAGTTTGTAGTGTTTCTCATAGCGTTGGTGTGTGCGTTTGAGTTTGTCTCGGACCGCCTTGCTGGCCCTGTAGAGTCGGGTAGGTGGCACAGCGATGAGAGCTTAGGGTTCATCTGTTGCTGTGCCAAGGCTGTTGGGGGAAAGGTTGTACCGTCATCTCGGATTGAGTGGCCCTCCTCAGCGGGCGAGGACCGTAATCACCGTGACATTTTGTGGGCTCGGAGGCCGTGACCGTAGCTGTCTGGGAGAGGCGGCTAGAGTTCAGCTGAGCAGATTACCTCTGCAGGGTGTTCAAGCTTGTACGTGCGTAGGGCTTCATGTTTGAAGTCATATGTTTGTTTTGATGGCAGGTTATAGTCGGTCTTCAGGAACCGTTAAGGTACTGCTGTGCAACCAGGCGACTTGTTTGGTATTGGTTTTGGAGATGCCGAGGGACGAGTCGTGCAGGGCGACGGAGGGGAACTGAGGGGACCGATGTAAGCGGGTGAGGTGGTGCGTGGTGTATATAGAGGGAAGATGTGACCGATGGCTCTATGACTCCGTTGCTCCTTGCGTTTGTCTTTTGGTTTGGGTTTGAAGTAGCGTAGCAATGAGCAAAGGAGGCAAGTCGAGCAAGGCGAGTGGTGATTGGTGGGCTGAAGTAGCAGCTCTTTTCTGAGGTGTTGTGTTGCTGGGGAAGTTATAAGCAATGCGTGTTGTTTGGGTGTTACGGACGGCGGGCGAGCTGGACACGGCACCTGGAAGTGGCGTAGGCTGGGAGGGAGGCTGTCGAGGGAAAGGGGTGCGAGACGGGGATCGGTGCGGGCAGGCTGTGGCATCGGGCAGCATCTCGGGAGGTGCCTTTTCGCTTGGCTTTTTGCAGGTGCCGCTGGCAGGCTCGGAGCGGTGCTGCCGCGTGCCTATGAGAGGTCTGAGAAGGTGGGGCAGCGGCCAGCATCTGAGACCAGAGAATGCTGTGGTCCGTCGTCGAGCTCTTCAGTTTTGTAGGTAACACGTGGGCCGTCTTTGGAACGGCGTATGAGCATTAGAAGCGAGCTGGGTAGTAATGAGGAAGTCACGGGGCGGTGATTTCTCACGAGCGTAACGGTAGTTTACTGTGTGTTGATACATTTGGTGCCACAAGCGATGACGGAAGCGGGGTGTGATGCTGGAACCTGTGCAGAGCAGGTGAGCCGATGGGCATGTTCCTTTTGATGAGGGGGGTGCTCTGGAAGAGAGCTGTGTTGACCCGTGTGATACTTATTGCTGGCTCTGGTGTTTTTTGGGGTGTTTTTTTTTGTTGGTTTTTTTTTTCACGTGATGAAGAGGCACCTGGCCACTGCGAGAATATCCTGGTTAGCTGGTGTGTTTCTTGTTGTGAAAGGATTCATAATCTGGCCCATCTGAAAGCCCCACAGTGTGACTTTTGTTAGGAAGAGATCTTGAAAAATTGAGATATTTCTTATTCAGTGAGGTTGCATTCTATGAACTTGCCATCAGAGTGCATCTTAGAGACAATGTCTTTGTCAGTAGAACTCATCAGCACAAGACTTGCGAAGTACTGCTTTTTTTTCTAAGATGAAAAAATCAATGGTCCTTGCGGAGATCCAAGCACAGCACATACTCCAAATGTTGATGGCATTGGTAGTGCTTGGGTTCTCAGTTGTAACAGTCGAGATCCCATAAAAATACGGTTCCCCTGCATGCTTCGGTACAGCCAAACGCATTAGCATATCTGCCGGTCCTTCTTGGTAGCCCCATGTATTGCAACACTGGGGATTTGATTTGCGTGGGTTTTTGTTGTGGTATTTTTTTTCCCCAAAAGAATTAAAACCGTATCGGGGATCTCTTAACTCACCGATTCTTCTGTCATAAATGAAAGTTTAAAAAAAGCTAACAGCGTCTGATTTACGACGTGACTTGCGCTGTTTCAGCTGTAACTGCCGAGCAGATGTAGCGTACGATTTGTTAGGTGTAATTAAGCAGGTAGGTATTTGTTGTAAATATTTAACGAGGGGCGACTGAATGTTGGGGTGGGGGCGGTTTTTTCCTGCCGGTATTTTGAGGGAGCGCTCTTAAGTATTTTATTTCAGTCTCGCTTTGGATGCGCGTTTCCCTGGCAGTTCAGCAGCATCTCTCGGGCGGGGCAGCTGGGCGGACGTCCCTCCCGACTCCATAACACGCCAAAACCCCCCAGTCACGTTGCTGCTGTGTATTTTGGAGATAGATAATCTTATGGCGGGTGTGAACGGCTGTGTGAGTTAAATGAACGCAGAAGGAAAATGGAAAGCTTTCAGAGCCTAGACGCTCATATTGGATGTGCGTAAACACGCGCCCGCCTTCTCAGCACAAAGTGCATTACTGAGATTTATTCTTAATTTTTTACGTTACTCTTTCAAGTTTGACGCTTCGCTTCAGGCTTCATGGAGCCAGGCAGCAAGACGTGCGGCGGCAGGGTGAGGGCTGTAGCTGCTGCGGCGGATCTGTAAGCGGAGGTTCCGGTTCCGGTACAACTTTGCCCCGCAGCCTCACGGGGTTATCTCCCCGCAGCGGTGCCGTAAGGAAGGGATGAGACGTTTTCCAGCACCAGCCAGAGCGTTCAGTGTTACGCGAAGAATCTGTTCAAAATGGTATCGGTTAGTCTTAATACCGTTTTCAAGTGTTCCAGTCCCTCTAGCTTTTAAAGGAGGTGTTGTGTTTTGACATGACCCGTTTGCCCAGAATCTTGCTGCGGCTCAATTTCCTTCCTATCCCTTGTGCTGACTGAGTTCCTCCATTTTCTTCTGTGCTATTTTATTCACGTGCTGAAATATAGTTTGGGATTTCTGTTTTTCAGATGTCTTCTCAGTGTCTCGTGATGCTCAAGAGATGCCCCCCGGCCCGGGTTTGCCTGCCGGTCGTTAAGCGTGGTGAAGGTAAGGGGCCATCCCTCTGCCTGGGGGCTCCCGGCTCTGTCTCCAGCGGGTGCCCCGCAGGTGCGGCCGCGAGGGCTGCCTGGTGGGGAGAGTCGGGGCCCCCAGGGGCCAGGGCTGTTTGTCGCCCCGGGGAGCCCGTCCCAGCGCGGGAACATGTCCGAGCAGAGCCCGAGAGAGACGTGACACCGTCCTCTGGCACGCTCCCGCTCCGCCGTGGGGCGGCCGCTAGCCTGCGGACAGGGGCTGGGGGGGCTGCAGCTGTTTGGGGGGCTGCCCCACCTTTTAGATTTTAGCAGAGCTCCCCCTTTTCTGGGGGGTGGGGTGTGTGTGTGTGTGTGTACCTTTGTAAATGGCACTATTAAAGTAATGAGCTGCAGGTTGGAGTAGATTCCCTTGTTTAGTGCCCTTCTTGGGGGTGAATAAAATTGGGGGGGGGGGGGGGGGGGGCGGTGTGATGATGTCATGCAGGGCACCCCAGTGTCACTGGGGGAGCTGATAATGCGTCAGAGGAACAGGTGAGTGGGGGCGTCATGTAGGGGTTCCCCCCCAAAAAGGGGGGTTGCAGCCCCAAAATGCCTGAAAATTGAGGGGGGCTATTACAAAAACCTCTTATTTTATATATATTGACATGTCATATTAATTGATAGATGTATAAAGGGATTTTAAAATAAGAACTTCTCTCTCCTATATTATATAACGGATTTCAGGATACAAAAATTCTACATTGAGATACAGGGTTTTAAACCACAAAAGTAACTCGACTGTCTAAATATCTAAATTAAAAAATAAAGGAGTTTAAAATGAAGAAAAAGGATAGATGAAGGAATTCAAAGCAGAAGAAAGTCTGACTAGAGCGAGCATCTACGCTTAGTGTGTGTTACATAGTCTAAGCAGATGTGTAATCTAAATAGAGGTTATATAGAGTGAAATAAGCCTAGGTATAACTGTAAGTAGATGTCTAAATAGAGAAGTCGAAAAAGATTGAAGTGTCAAAGGGTAAGTAAGCAGATAGCTAGCCTAAATAGGTGGTTTATATACGTGTTAATATGGAAGTCTGAACAGGTATGTGTAAATAGATATGCTGTGTAAGTGTAAATAGCCTAAGTAGGTGTAAGTGTAAATTTAATAGCTAAGTCTAAACAGGTGTTGTATGTAAATGTAAAATAGATAGTATATATAAAATATAGATGTACTCTGTAAGGATGTGTAAGTAGACACACAAGTGCAAATGTCTATGCTATATAAGGTTTTAAAATGCAAAGAAACCATGTTGACAGAGATGTTTATAGAGAGGATTTAAAAATTGGACACACACCCCACCCCCACCCCCCAATCAACTGAAGACACAAAAGCGCTTTCAAATGCTGCCCCTTTCCCGTTCTCCTTCTCCCATCCCGATTTGGGGCCGATTCCCCCAGATGGGGACTTCCCCCTCTGGGGCTGCGCAGGCAGCCTGGGAGCTGCTGCCAGGGCAGACAAACACCCCAAAGCCCCCAAGTCTGGGTCTGCAATGGGGGGTGAAAAACCCCAAACAGGCAAAACACCCAAACAGGTTTGGGGGAAAGAAAACAATTGGGGGCTCCTGGGAAAGCCCACTCCTGCTGGGTTTGTGCAGCTGGAAAGGAAGGGGGGGGGGAAAAAAGCGGTGGGGGGTTGGATGGGTTGGAACCCCACTAACCATTCTCATGCACAAAACCAGGAGCAAAAATCACCGATTTCTTTGTTGTGGAAAGGGCCAAAGAGACCCAGAAGTGAACCGTTTGGAAAAGCAATCCCAACTTTGTTCCTTTGGCTTTTTTTGCTTTTCCATAAGGTAAAACCCCCAAAACCCCCAACAACAAAAAAAGCCAAGCCATCCAAACAGAAATCACCACCACCAAACGACCGCCCCAAAAACCCCAAATTGGGGAAAATTTGGGGTGAAACAGCAGCAGTTTGAGGGGCATTGCTGGGGCTTATCCGGAATGGATTCTCCGGAGTGGGTCGGTTATCTGGAGCGGATCATCTGCTGCAGGTGAGCCCAGGTGAGTTGCCCATTGTGGATTATCCTGGGGGGACCCCCCTGGTGTCAGTCATCCCCATGCATGTTCCCCATGGCGTGTCTGCCCAGACATGCCCCTGTCCGGCAGTGTCCGCCTCCTCCCCCGCCCTCCCTCTGCGTGTGTCTGTGACCTCCCAGACGCTGTCCCCTGAGATGGCCCCCCTGCATGACTTTTTTTCCCCGGTGACATTCCTCCCCCCCGCTTCCCCTGGCCTCCTGTTCTGTGCTCGCTGAAGCCTCGTGCTTACGCAGGATGAGCAGTGGCGAGGCGAGGCGCTGCCAAGCCAACGAAGCCCAAGGCTCAGCAGCGCACAACTCCTTTGCAGGGCAGCCGCTGGCATCTGGTCTGCCTGGCTGCCCTGTGCCCCGACGCACAGCTGCCCCCCTCACCCCGGGCAGCCTGCCTTCAGAAGGGCAGCTGTGTTCCCCTGATGGATTTTCTTCTTTAACCCTCCAGGACCTGTTGACTTGCTGCTCTCCCTGTCCCAGCCCTGATGCCGCAGGCCTACAGCAACTGATGGGGCTTACTCCGGGGGGGGTGTGGGGGTGGGAAAGGGGACCTTTTTCCCCAGGTGGTTTGTGCTGCTTCTCCTCCCTCGGGCGTGGGGTGGGGGCGAGTGGGGCAGGCGGGAGGACAGTGCGCATGCGCAGTGGCGCCTTTGCTGCTCTCTGCTGCCACCGTGCGACCAAGGCGCGGTACTGCAGGCGGGCAGCCGCGCATGCGCAGTGGCGCTATTTTAGCTCTCTACCGCCACCGTGCGACCAAGGCGCGGTACTGCTGGCGGGCAGCCGCGCATGCGCAGTGGCGCCATTTTAGCTCTCTACCGCCACCGTGCGGCCAAACCGCGGTACTGCAGGCGGGCAGCCGCGCATGCGCAGTGGCGCCCTTTCCTGCTCTCTGCCGCCACCGTGCGGCCAAACCGCGGTACTGCAGCCAGCAGCCGTGCACGGGCTGTAGCGACATTTCGCCGCGCTCACTTCTCCACGCCACTTAGTGACACCCCCCCCCCCGCTACCTGGTGACGGCACCGTGGGGGCTGGAGCCGTGTACCACAGCCCTTAGCGACAGGTGTTGACCCCTTGCGATAGCCCGGTGAGGGTGGTGCTGATACTCCTCGCCACGCTCTTAGCAACGGGCCCCGCCCCCGGCGATGGGCGGGCAGGCGGTCTGATGGCTGACCCACCTGGCCCCACCCACCTTAGCGACAGGCCCCGCCCCCTGGCAACGGCCTGGGGGGCGGTGCCGGCTCTCTCCCCTTAGCGACACCCCCACCCCCTGGCAACGGCCCGGGGGGCGGTGCCGGCTCTCTCCCCTTAGCGACAGGCCCCGCCCCCTGGCAACGGCCCGGGGGGCGGTGCCGGCTCTCTCCCCTTAGCGACAGGCCCAGCCCCCTGGCAACGGCCCGGGGGGCGGTGCCGGCTCTCTCCCCTTAGCGACAGGCCCCGCCCCCTGGCAACGGCCCGGGGGGCGGTGCCGGCTCTCTCCCCTTAGCGACAGGCCCCGCCCCCTGGCAACGGCCCGGGGGGCGGTGCCGGCTCTCTCCCCTTAGCGACAGGCCCCGCCCCCCGGCAACGGCCCGAGCCTGTGTTTGCTCCGCTCGGGGGGGGGGCTCGGTTTGGGTGTTTTCTCTCCCCCCCCCCCCGCGCCGGGAACTCCAGGCGGCTCCCGTACGGCTCCCGGGGCCTTCACCCCTCGGGGGGCTCGGCCCGCCCCTTTCGCGGGGCGCTGTGGGAAGGGCGGGGGCGGGGCCCGGGGGTCGCAGAGCCCCAGCCGGGGCTCGGGCAGCTCTCGCTGCCCCCGGGCTCCTCTGGCGCCGGGGCTCCCGTGTTCCCTCGGGCGGTCGCAGCTCTGGGGCTGTCTCAGCCCCCCGGGCAGGCGTGCTCTGGCGCTTAGAGAAGCGGAGGCGTTGCCTGAGGTAAGGCTTCCAGAGCTTGGCGCTCTTTGGCAGCAGCTGTACTAGAAAGGTCCCTTGTGGCCTGCTTTGCTTTTTTTCTCCCGGGATGCTGTTTTGGGCGCTGAGGGGGCGGTGAGGCGGTTTAGTGGTATGGTGTTCTGTTTGGGGTTTGGTTTTTGCTTTGCTGGTTTTCTTCCCCCTTGTGAGATCATTTTATTCGTTTATCATTTCACATTATCATTTACCCCGCGCCATTTCCGTCCCCTCTGGGCAGCAGCGGATCCGCCGCTCGAGGGCGAGGAGCTGGGCCGACAACGGGCCGCTGCAGACTCTGGTCAGGGTACGAGGCTGCTCCCTGGGGAGCCGGCGCAGGGGGCGCGGAGGTACGCGCGGGCACTTGTCGGTGCCCCTGACCGGTGAAGGGGAGGTTAAATTGTAGGAGTGCAAATAAACACATATTATTTAGGGAGGAGTCGTGACTCAATTTAATCGCAGCTATTACTGAACAAACCAGGCAGTCATTATTCCTAATCTGTAATTAAAAAAAATAAAGGCAGTCCTTTTTTATGCCATAAATAGAGTTGCGAGTCATTAATAGCTCAATCTAAATGCAGCCGTTATTAAATCAACTGCAGGCATTAATGACTCCTGATCAGAAACAAAATAAGGAAATTTTAGAATCTAGAATGAAAATCGACCCGGAAAGCTAAATTGGGAGCGGGTAGTACTGAAATTGTAACAGGGCTGTTAGAAAGTTCGGAGGCAGCGACAGCTCCTGCTTCCAACCCAAGCAGTAAACGAAGCTTTGGGTTCTTAAATGAAGAGAAATAAAGGTGAGCTGTTAAACAGTGGCTGGGGTCAAGCGTAGCTATTAAGAAAATTTGCAGGTACGGGTGATTCCTGACCAGAACTAACAATTCCAGAAGATTTAGATTTAAAAATTACAAAGCTAATGGAGTGCCACAACCGCCCGGATGTAACCGCAGCCGCTTTGGGGGAATGCCCCAGCCCCCCCCGCCACCGCTATTAATTACTGCCAAGGAGAGCGAGAGTGAAAGTAGAAGCGGTGCATGTGAAACGCGAGCAGTACGCTTTTCCTAAGTCATCCCTTCGTGTCAGGAGAGGAAAGCAAATGGAAAGAAGATGTTTGCAGGGGGTCTGTGCTGGGTTACCTGCGCGTCTCTTCCGTGCATCCTTGAGGAGACATTTAGCTCCTGTTGGGCGCTCGCAGGTGGGGACAGGGCGAGCTGGAGGCAGGATCGGTGCCGGCACTGGTAAAGGGACGGGCGACGAGCTGAGAGAAGAGGGGGCAAGGGCTGAAAAAGGGTCTCCAGTTCTGCAGGGAAGGCAGCGGGATGTGACTCGGCAACCGCTCTGACGAGTGCAGGGTCATTCGCTGCGATGAAGTCGGGGTCTGTGGCTGGCCCGGAGAGGCAGCAGAAATCCCAAACTCTTTGCGGGGGTACCGGCCAGATTAGGGCAACACCTGAACAGTAAAACCATTTAGGGGAAGCAGAGCTGGGCTGCACCGCGTGGCCAACCTCCCTCTTCTCCGTGAGTCCCAAAGGGGCAGCTCCAAGAATGTGCTGAGAATTAATGTCTTGCGCTAAAAATGAGACGCAAGTAGCACCCACCCGTGAATTTTATTTTCTCTCTCGCTCTGCGGCTCCTGCCTGCTTGTCTCTCCTCAGTGCGCACCTGCACCTGTGCTCGGATGGGGCAGCTGAGGGAAGGTGCTGCCATCTCCCCGGCCCCGGCGGACCGCCCCTCAGCTGTGTCCTCTGTCAGGGAGCGTCGTCATCTCTCCTGCCCCCCAGAGCGTGTCCTGTAGTGGCAGACGCGCGGGCTTTTCCCTGCACGCGCATACGGGAAGGGAAGGGAAGGGAAGGGAAGCACAGTGAGAGCTGGGCTTGTCAAAGCGTAATGGGGGTGGTGGGAAGCGTAGCTAGAACCGGAGAGCTACAGCACAAAAGCGAAGCGGACGGGACACAAAAGTAAAATGGTGCACAGGAATGCTGAGGAGAGAACTCCCGCAGCACACAGGAAATCAGTGTCAGAATCTATTTTCTTCTGACTGCCAAATTAAAAATAATGGCACGCTTTGCAACGCTAAGCTCACTCTAATCGTCTGAACTGTTTCTTTCCAACCCCCCACTGCCCCCAGCACACCGTTCAGCCTCCTCAGCCTGAAATGCCTTGTTTTTCTTCTTTTTTTTTTTTTTAATGACAGGGCAACTTCTGTTCCCGAGGTGGTGCCTACAGTACAGCTATCTCTTCGAAGGCAGTTTGGTTTAGGTCAGAGAATGTTTAGCCTGGACTGAATCAGCCTCTGTTTCTATTTCTGGAAATCATCGGTCCTGTGCATCAAGCCCGGAAAAAAGGAAATATGAACCAAAGGACCTGGGGCCTGCAGGGCTAGGAAAATATTTGAGAAGAGGTTCAGCGGGGAAATGACTGTTTGTCTGTGGGGCGTCCAGGCAAGCAACCCAGCTGCTAGAAAGCGGCGCTGTCCCCAGGATGGCCTCGGCGGTCCCGTCGGAGTCGGGGGAACAAGGACAAGGCAGGGTGAAGCATCTGGCCTGCCGTGTGGACCGTGACTGTACAAAGCACGTGTGATGCACTGCAAGTTTACCTGTTTAAACTGTGAGTTAAAGAAGGTGTGCAGTTGCTTTGTAAACAGCCGACGCTCTAAAGCTACACCCATCTAATTGCTAGCTGTATTAAATCTATCGTATTGCTGTTTCTGCATTAAAAAAGAAAAAACCAACACACCTATGTAAGCACGTCTAAGTACAATGGAAAACCACTGTTTAACGCGTGGCATGTGCGGGTGGTTTTTTTGGGGCGGGGGGGTGGGGTGTATGACAAAAACCTGCGAGAGACACACGCACACACGCACATGTCATGTTTAGCGCTCACCTAAACCCAAAAAAGAAAATCCACTCTTTATTTTGCAGCATTAGCATTAGCTTCCAGCGCACAGCCTGAGCGCGCACCTCTGCTCTCACCGTCTGCTCCCTCTTCAACCGTGCGTGGCTGTCATCAGCTTGCACAGGCTTTGCTCGTGCAAGTTTCCGCGACGGCTTACGAGAAGGCAGGCAAACAGACCCAGCAAGACGCGTAGTGCCTTCCTCTATGGGCTCCGTCCAGCCTTTGTTAAAATGAGCAGAAAAGACATCTGCTGCTGCCTTTGCCCTGACTGACTCTTACAGAGAGCATCTGACTTGACCTGCAGCAAAGCGATGCCCCAGGCAGCAGCACGTATTGGCGCGGACCGCGGTTTCACCCACCTGCTTTACTGCGCCGGTCCTTTCCCACGGCCGATGCCGCAGATGTGGCGCGGCCCACCCCCAGACCTCTTTACGAGGGTTCCCTGGGCTCTGCAAGTCGCCTGCTGGACGTGTTGCTGATTCAGGCACGGGCAAAGTCAGCTTCTTCGCTGGCCTCGGGCCAGGGCAGCCCCGTACCTGAGGGAAACTGAGAATATCTCCAGCGAGATCTCACCGGGAGGCTGGGACCTCGTCAGTAGGGGAGAAGGCCAAGCGACTGACACTGAAAGGGAGCTCTTTGCTAGGCTGTAGATCGTAAAGTTAAAAAAGAAAACAAACCTGCCTTTTTTAAAATGCCCCCCTTTGAGTCTGCCACGTTTGATACAGATTTTTTAAATTGCAGGGTCTATCTCCTACAGGCCTCATGCAAAGGGAAGCGAGTACCTCTGGCTCTCAGGACAAGGGGGTCCCTCAGGAGCCCAGGTGCTCACGCCAGCCGGCATCTGGCACAGCACAGGGCAGGAGCTTTGGCAGTAGTACGTGAGCTGAGAATGAGAGTCCGGCAGCGCCGCACGCTTCTCCTGTGAGCCGCCGAGGCTCGCGCGCTGTGCCTTCCGCAAATAAAAGGCCAGAAGAGTCAGCATTTCTGCTAGTTCCAGCCTCATCCGCACCCTCGTCGGTGTAGCTGTAAGCAAGCGTCCCGTAGCGACTGGGAGCGTGGCAGCTGGGCTTCCTGCGCTGCCTTAGGTTGTGCCCTTGGAGAGACCCTTCTCCGAGCCCCGTGAGCCCCGGGGTGGGTGGGCTGCGGTGCCGTTCAACGCTGAATAGGCACGAAGGCCTGTAAACAAAATGTATTTATATCGCACCCGTACCCGGCAGCCAACCGCCGCTTTATTTACGTATTCTGCACCTCCTGCCGACGCTTTTAAACTTAGCCGATATTGCCGCAGTTTTCACTGACGGGGCAGGGGACTGCCACGCTGCAGGGGCAGTGTCTGGGTGTCTGCCACGGACACAGACGTCCTCAGCTGGGTAGGGACAGGGTGAGAGCTGGAACAACTCTGCTGACATGTACGGGCCGTCCCAGGGCAAGGCTCCTGGGTCTGGGGGCTGAAAGGCGAGCCGCGCTGGGTGGTTGGTGTGGGAGTTGTGGAGCAAGTAGGGGGGAAAAAAAGCAACAAGAAAAAACCATCCAAATGTTTCACAGCAGGTAGAAAGCTTGGCAGAAAGCAAACTGAATGCTGTAAAGACAAAAGCCGAAAGCCGGCTATGGACTGGACGAAAAGAGTCAGTGCCACGGAAGGAGGTTATTTCTTCCACTGACCGTAGGAGGCTTTTCTGTGAGAAAACACAACACCTCTTCTTTCGGCTACGGCGCGGTACCGCAGCAGTAACGGGCCAGAGCGTGCGAGCGCCTCTGGCAGTATCGGTAACGGCCGGGGCACGGCCGAACGGCCAGCCCACCTTCCGCACAAGGAGAACACCGTTCCCCTGGAACGCCACGCAGACCCAGGACGGGTACGGCGGAGGCCGAGCCCAGGCGCCCCCATTGCCAAGGACCACCTTGGCCTCGCAGCGTCTCACGCTGCGGGGTGTTTTGCAGGCCGTGGCTAAGCTCAGGCCCCCTGCTCGTGGCTGCCCCCGGTCCCCCGGCGCCGGTCGGGCCCCAGCCCCCAGCGCGGTGCGGCGCAGGGCAGCGGCCCAGCAGGGCGGCCCCACGGGCCCCAGCCCGCACCCCCCCCCCGTGCCTGCGGGCAGGGCCCCGCGGCCGCCGGCCCCTTCCTCCTCTGCTCGCTCCCGTCGCGGACGGCTCGGTACGTGTCACGAGCGGCAGCCCCGTTCAGCCGCTCCCGGAGGGCGCGCGGCTCTGCCCGGCCGTGACCGGGGCCCGCAGGGGTCTCTCGCTCGCCCGCTCGCCCCGAAAGGAGCCGGCCCCGAGCCGGCGCGTCCCGCCCCGCCCGGCCCTCGGCGCCCTCGCGAGCTGAGCGCGGCCCGGCCAGCAGGGGGCGCTGGCGCTCACCGGCTGGGCGCGGGGGCGGTCCGGCGCGGGGGCGGGGCCGGTGGGGGCCGGTCCTTCCGGCCGCCCTCTAAGGGCCGCCCCGCGGGGCCCGGGCTTCCGGTGGCGCGTGCGCGGCGGAGCGGAGGTGGGAGAGGTGCGTGGGGCGGCCGGGTCGCGAGGGGTCTCTTTGCGGTGCCGGGGCCCCTCTGCGGCCCGGCGTGGGAAGCCCGTGGCCGGCGGAGACTGCTCGGAGCTGGGCGGGGAGCGCCGCGGCAGTCCGGCCGCAGGCAGCCATCCCCTGCGGTGGCCGGCATCCCCTCGGGACTCGTGGAGGCCTGGCGGCTCCCGATCCTCGTCTGCGGCAGCCGCCTGAGAGAGCAGCGCGGCCGTAGCCGGGGGCCGGAGAGCGCTGGTGGGTGAGTTCGGGCAGCGGTGAGGGCTCCGTGTGGGCCGGGGGTGGGGGGGGCTCCGTGCGGGCCCGACCCTGGGCCGGGCGGGGGGGGCCTCCGTCGCCGGCCCGGGCCGGGCTCGGTGCCGGGCGGGGGGAGCTCCGTCGCGCCGGCCCCGGGGCCGGGCGGGGGAGGGGGGGGCTGGCTCCTCCGTGCCGGCCCCGGGGCCGGGCTCGTGCCGGGGGGGGCTGGCTCCTCCGTGCCGGCCCCGGGGCCGGGCTCGTGCCGGGGGGGGCTGGCTCCTCCGTGCCGGGCCCGGGGCCGGGCGGGGGAGGGGGGGGCTGGCTCCTCCGTGCCGGGCCCGGGGCCGGGCGGGGGAAGCGGGGGCTGGCTCCTCCGTGCCGGGCCCGGGGCCGGGCGGGGGAGGGGGGGGCTGGCTCCTCCGTGCCGGCCCCGGGGCCGGGCGGGGGAGGGGGGGGGCTGGCTCCTCCGTGCCGGGCCCGGGGCCGGGCGGGGGAGGGGGGGGCTGGCTCCTCCGTGCCGGGCCCGGGGCCGGGCGGGGGAGGGGGGGGCTGGCTCCTCCGTGCCGGGCCCGGGGCCGGGCGGGGGAGGGGGGGGCTGGCTCCTCCGTGCCGGGCCCGGGGCCGGGCGGGGGGGTGGGGCGCTGGCTCCTCCGTGCCGGGCCCGGGGCCGGGCGGGGGAGGGGGGGGCTGGCTCCTCCGTGCCGGGCCCGGGGCCGGGCGGGGGAGGGGGGGGCTGGCTCCTCCGTGCCGGGCCCGGGGCCGGGCGGGTGAGGGGGGGGCTGGCTCCTCCGTGCCGGGCCCGGGGCCGGGCGGGGGAGGGGGGGGCTGGCTCCTCCGTGCCGGGCCCGGGGCCGGGCGGGGGAGGGGGGGGCTGGCTCCTCCGTGCCGGGCCCGGGGCCGGGCGGGGGAGGGGGGGGCTGGCTCCTCCGTGCCGGGCCCGGGGCCGGGCGGGGGAGGGGGGGGCTGGCTCCTCCGTGCCGGGCCCGGGGCCGGGCGGGGGAGGGGGGGGCTGGCTCCTCCGTGCCGGGCCCGGGGCCGGGCGGGGGAGGGGGGGGCTGGCTCCTCCGTGCCGGGCCCGGGGCCGGGCGGGGGAGGGGGGGGCTGGCTCCTCCGTGCCGGGCCCGGGGCCGGGCGGGGGAGGGGGGGGCTGGCTCCTCCGTGCCGGGCCCGGGGCCGGGCGGGGGAGGGGGGGGCTGGCTCCTCCGTGACCGGCCCGGGCCCGTGCTCGTGCCGGGGGGGGGCTCCGTGACCGGCCCGGGCCCGTGCTCGTGCCGGGGGGGGGCTCCGTGCCGAGCCCGGGCCCCGCAGAGAAGCCCTGGTCGGGCATCGTTCGCTTTTGCACAATGTAGGGCTTTCCCCGTTTATTTTCTGTGTACTGTGTTTTGGGCCACCTGAAACCCTTTGGCCGGGGAGGTTTGGTGCGGGGAGATGGCAGGTCTGGAGCCTGAAAGATCTCGGGTGGGGGGCGGGGGAGGTATTTTTGCCTTAAAACTCTGGGCCCACCTCGTGTGTCATGTCGTGAGTCTCGTGACTGTGGCAAATGGCTCAGTCGGGCGTTTTCTGAAAATGTATTCATCCCATGCAGATGTCATCGGGATACAGATCATCTGCATCTTCATGCTCTGACAAGACAAGATGCTGAGACAGGGATGAGCTCCAGAAGGACTGCTGAAAAGAAGAAAAAACTGCACTCCACAAAGTCATGGGGTTTATTTTTGCGTTTGGGGGGGTGGGGTGGCTTTAACAAAAGAGTGCAGTGTTGGCTGGCAGCAGCCTGCAGGGCATTTTTGCTGCCTGATCTCTCCTTTTCTTCTCTTCCACTCCTCTTTCAGGGCTGTAATTGTCATTTGGATAGTTTTAGAAGAGCAGTTAAGTTCCTCGCCTGTGTCAATGTGCTGATAATACCAGGAAGGTGAACGCTTGAACCGGTCGGGCGGGTGGGAATAACTTGGCTGCAGGTAGAACTTCTGAGGGAAGACCAGCAAAACCAGGAAGCAAATAGCAAGTTCCCCAAAAATGTGCGGGTGTCAAACACGTAAGCGTTTCATTGCCGAATGTTTTTGGGAATATGTTCCAAATGGCTATTTTTGGTAAACATAAATTTTCAGGAGATTCAGGGTTGTGTGTGGCAAAACATGTCCCTCTGTTTTTGTGTCCTGCCGCACAAACGGCGGGCGGCAGGGCTCTTGTTCCCCGCTCTCGATATTGCCCCAGCAGGGCTGCGATATTTAGACCTAAGTGGGGATGGGTTTAGGAGTGGAAGGAGAGAGAACGCCTGTGTTCTGTAAGGGCTGTGAATGCTGACCCTTTGTCTCCGTCTGCTGCTTTTCCTGTGCGGGTGATGAAGCTGTTTTACTTTTCTCTGTCGTTCCTGGTCTAAATAGCTGCAAGGCTGTCGCCGCTGTGGGTGTGCAATTTGTGTTGCTGTGTTTCTGTGGAGTCCTAGCCACGGCTCGCTTCTAGTGTGGCCAAGGGTCAAGGTAGGGCTTTCAGCTTAAAGCTTCAGAAGCGCTGCGCGCTGAGATGGGTGTAGGTGAAACTGCTGTTGCGCCTGCAGCTGTGCTCTCAGGGATGCTGGGCGGCTCCGCATCAGACCGGCGAGGTGCCCGTGGACCTCCGTCGGGCTGCGCCCTGGGTGCGCGAGCGTGCCGTGTGTTTGCTGTTCCGGCTTGTACGTGCGAGGGCTTAACGTTTGATTTAACGCATTTCCTTTAACGGCAGGCTGTAGTTGGGCTCTAGATGGTATTCCTACGGGGGCGCAAGAGCTGTGGAATGGTTAAGCTGTTGCTGTGCCTCCAGGTGACTTGTTCAGTAACACTGTTTTTCCAGGTGCAGATGGATGAGTCGTGCAGGGCAACGGAGGAGAGCCCAGGGGAGCGCTGGAAGAAGGTGAGTCTGTGTGTAGTACTGGAGGGAAGATGTGACTGATGGCTATAGGGCTCCATTATGGGTTTTACTCTTTTTTTTTTTTTTTTGTGATCTGAGGGCACTAAGTGATGAGCCGAGCGTGATCTGGGCCCTGGAGGTGAGTCAGGCAAGGTGACGGGTGCTTGGTGGGCTGGAGTAGGTGTTCTTTTTCAGGTTATTCAGGATTTTTTTTTCCCTTGTCTTCACTTTCCCATCCCAATTTGGGGCCGATTCCCTCAAACGGGGACTTCCCCCTGTGGGGCTGCTTATGCAGCCTGGGAGCTGCTGCCTGGGCACAAAAATACCTCAAACCCCCTGACTCTGGGTCTGCAATGGGGGGTGAAAATACAGGAAGAATTCTGGTGGAAAGAAAACAACTTGGGGCTTCTGGGAAAGCCAACTCAGCTGGATTTGTGCAGCTGGAAAGGAAAAAAAGGGTGGTGGTGGGGAAGGAACAACCACCTAAAAGCACCCACCAACCATTCTCATGCACAAAACCGAAAGTGAAAATGACCATTTTTTGTAGGGTAAAAGCACAAAAAGTCCCCACAGAACTCAGTAGTTTGGAAAAGCAACCCCAATTATTACATTATGTAAAGAAGGCAGGGGAAAAAAAAGAAAACCAAAACAAAACCCTATCACAACCCTGATGCCACATGCCTACAAGCAGTTCCTGGGGCTTATTCTGCGGGGGTGGGGGACCCAACCTTGTTCCCCAGGTTTGCTGTGCTGCTTCTCCTCCCTCGGGCATGGGGGGGGCGGGCAGTGGCATGGACAGTAGCAAGCACCAGATTTTTTTAAGCAGTCGAGAGGAAAGGACTGAAATGCTCGAGACGCTTTGCTGTTTGGTGCAGAGGCAATGAACGGTGCTGCCGGGGCTGCGAGGGGGAAAGGTGCAGAGGAATAGAAGCTCTGTGGATGCAGCCAAGTTACGGTTTCTGGATGGTATTAATCGAGAAGAGTAATTCAGATAATGCTGCTGCCCAGCGACCAGAGTTGGGTACTGAGCCCGGGAGCCGCGCACGCGCGGTGGCGTCCCTGTGATCCCCATTGCTCTCTCCGCAGGTGACAGCCCTGCGATGCTGCGGTGCCTGCGAGGTGATGCCGCCGTGCTCGTTGCTGCTTCCTGGTAAGGAAAGGCCTCCTCCGCTCCTGCTGCAGCGTGGTGGTGTGTCGGACACGATTCCCTGTGTCGGGTGAGGCCTAGGGCTGCCGGCGAGGTGAGCGAGCCCCTTTGGTGGGTGCCGGGGTGTCTCCTTGTGTGCCTGCACTACTGGGGCTGGTGGGATGGGAAGCTTCAAACGACCTGCCGAGGCAGGCTTCTGGTATGCTAAAGGCGAGCGGGTGAGGGCAGCCCCAGGAGTTACCCGGGAGCTGATAGAAGGGAAGAGGGAAAGGAGGAGGAGGATGATGACATTTTCCCCCTGCCCAGGGTGCAGAAGATAGCCGACTCCCCAGCTCACCAGAGCTCCCCCTCAGCCTCCCCTGGCCCCACTTGCCCCGTGCTCCTGCCCCCAGCTCCGGCACGAGCGAGCTAGGCTACGCTACGTGCCTAGGAAGCCTCATCTCGTAAGAGCTGTGAGACACCCTTGTATTCTCTTCAGGTGGAGGATGGCCTAGAGTCTGGAGCTGCAGAAGAGGCAGGGCGGAGAGGAGGGGAAAGAAGCATCTGAACGGCTAAATTGTGCCAGCAGCGCTGAGAGCGAGAGTCGCGGTGAGTCCTGGGCCACTGGGGCCCCGTTGCCTCTCTTGTGCGTCCTGGGCCCTCCCTGTCTCTCCCCTGGCCCCCTCTCTTTCCTTACCTGCTGCAAAATTTTTTTTAGTTTTTTTTTTTTTTGCACCCCCCCCCCCGCCCCTTCTTTCTCCATCTCGCTCTGAGTGGCTCCCTGCCTCCCCGTCTTTTCAGGCCTCCCTCTCTCTGTCCTGTAGCCTGTGGCTACTTGTTCTTTCTCCGCCTCTCTCTGCCTGGCTCTGGCTCCGTTTTTATTTTTTCATTCCTCCTGCTCTGTCCTGTAGCCTGTCGGTATTGTGTCTTTCTCTGGCTCTCTTGGTCTGACTCCCTGTGTTACCGAAAAACGCGGTAAAATCGGAAATATCTATTCAACACCAATCTAGTATTAAAGAGCAGGCGTTCTTTATTCACGGCGCCAGATGCACGGGGGATTGCTCCTCCTGGCGTGCGTACCTCACACACCTTTCCCGTAGAATTTGTAGATCAAAATTTTACATACTCATATATAGTCGTTATTGTCCTGTCTACTGATTGGTACAAACTTGCTCGTTCCGTATGTAAATCGCTGCGCAGGCTCGGTGGTGGTCCGTGAGTCGGTGGTCGCAATCTCCCCCTGCCAGAATTGCCTTTTACCTTCTTGGCTCTTAATCTTGGCAGTCTTGGCTAGTTTTCTCAGTGCGCTACACGAAACCGCGTTTTGTCATCCGTTTCTGACAGAAGCACGTTGTCTGTTGTTCTGCTGACATTAACGATCGCCTAGGGACTAAAATGCAGATCGACAGATGCGCTGATTCGTACGCTCCGTGTTCCCGTAATGGAACACCGTCTCTGGTTGGTTGATTTCATCGCTTTGGTTACATTTCCCCCCTTTGGAAGTTTTGAAATAATCATTTTCTCAATACTTCCATCTTAGATCAATAATATTCCACTATGTCAGTTCAGTGTTTGGTTCATCTTCTCAAAATTTTCACTTGATTGTGGTCTCTAGGGCATATGCAGGTTCCATTTTATACCCAAAATTTTATTAATTTGTTGAACTACCTCTGCAAAAAAATGTGGTCCTCTCTCAGAGGACATTCCTGTTGGCACTCTAAATCTTGGTATTATTTCTTTCAGCAACATCTTAACTACTACTCTAGCTTTGTTGGTGCAGCACGAGAAAGCTTCTGGCCAACTAGAAAACTTGTCCATCAGCACTAACAAATACTGCTATATCTATTTTGTCTGGGTAACTCAGAAAACTTAATTTGCTAATAATTTCCGGGAGAATTTTTTGTTTTGTTACTCCTAAAGGTGGTTTCCTTTGGTTCAGGGGATTATTTCTAGGACAGATTGGACACTTAGCTACCATGGGTTTAACTGTTCTTGTCATGCCTACACACGCTACAGATGCTTTTAAACTCAAAACCGTAGCATCTACACCCTAATGTGTTTGCTCATGCTTTTCTTTTGCAAGTTCTGTCATAACTTGTGGGGTTGTTATTATTATTACTTGTTTTTCTGGTGTTACCTACCATCTCTGTGTTTTGTGATGCTTCCAATTGTTCTGCTAATTGCTCATCCAATTTATTATAATAATCTCGGTTTCAACTTTGGAATTCCGATCTGTTTTACTGGTACTAGTGCAAGGATACCTTGCTCTGCAGTCCTCTTTGCAGCTTTATCTGTCAATCGTTTGCTTATGTTTACAGCCGTCTGGCCGAATCGATGAGCTTTGCAACGCTTTACCGCCACTTCTTTTGGTTTCTGCACGTCTTCCGGAAGTTGGAGAATGTCTTCTTTATGCTGTATCAATGATTCTTGGGCTGATGGCAGTCCTTTTTCCTTCCCAGTAGCTCCATGATCGTGGATCACACCAAATGCATGTTTGGAATCAGTCTAGATATTTATCCTTCGTCCTTCTGCCATTCGCAGAGCTCGCTTCAACGCTACCAATACTGCTTTCTGTGCTGAGGTGTTCGCAGGCAGCGCCCCTGACTCCATTCCCTCGGCGGTGATAACGACAGCATATCCGGCCATTCTCTTCTCGCCCAGAGCTGCTTCCATCTGTAAACAACTCCAGATCAGGATTTTCCCAGAGGTTTGTGTCTCAGGCCTGGTCTGCTGGAATAGACTTGTTCAATAGTTAGCAAGCGATCGTGTTCGAAATTGTCCGTAAGGTTTTCTGTTGTTAAAAACATAGCAGGATTCAGTATAGCAGTAGTCTTCGATTCCACATGGTCTTGTTCTAACAGAACAACTTGATATTTCAACATTCTGCTAAGGGATAGCCAACGACCCCCCTTTTGTTCTAAAACAGTCACCGCTATGTGCGGGACACATACTGTCATCTTTTGTCCCATTGTTAACTTTGGGGCTTCCTGGATCGGCAGCGCTGCTGTTGCCACTGCCCGTAAACATCCAGGCCATCTTTTACTCACGTGGTCGAGTTGTTTGGAGAAGTAGCCCACGGGTCTCTTCCAGGTTCCCAGTCGCTGTGTCAGCACTCCAAGGGCTAAATGTTGTCTTTCGTGGACAAACAACTCAAAAGGTTTAGCGAAATCGGGTAGGCCTAATGCAGGGGCCATCACTGAGGCTCTTTTCAGTTCTTTGAATGCCGTTTGGCATCCGGGCGTCCAGGTTAAATATTTATCCTTTGATTCTTTCAGTGCCTCATATAATGGTTTTACATACAGTCTGTAGTTCAGAATCCAGAGCTGACGCTATTTCACTATTTTCAGAAAAGCTCTCAGTTCCTTCGGGCCGCAAGGTTCGGGAATTTGACAAATAGTTTCTTTCTTTTCACTTTCTAATTGTCTTTGTCTTTGAGATATTTCGAATCCTAAATAAATGGCTGTTGCTTCTCCTATTTGGGTTTTGTTTCTGGAAACTCCGCATCTTCCTTGGCCCAGAAAATTTAAAAATTTCAAAACATTATTCTTTACTTTCTGCCACTATCAGAATGTCGTCTGCATTCTGTAACAATATGCCTCTCCCTGGGTTCTGTTTTTTCTAGACATTTCTATATTTCTAATTTTTTTTCTTGCCAGCTGAGTCCCAAATATCGTAGGACTAATTTTAAATCCTTGTGGAAGTACGGTCCATGTTAGCTGTGTCTTTCATTCTGTGGTGGGGCTTTCCCATTCCAAAGCAAATAGGCTTTGACTTTTTATGCCTGGAGGTATGCAAAAGAAGGCATCCTTCAAATCTAGTACAGTAAACCATTTATGCTCCTCCTTTAAAAGAGGTCAGTAAAGTGTATGGATTAGCTACTACCGGATGTAGATCTTGGACCACCTGAGATATAGCCCTTAAATCGTGAACCAGCTAATACTCTTTGCCTCTAGATTTCTTTACTGGCGGCACAGGAGTACTATATTCTGATTCACATTCTATTAAGAGCTCATATTCTGAAAAAAATTTATAATTAACTTCTCTAATCCTTTTCGAGCCTCTCGCTTAATACGGTATTGTTTTTGTCTTACCGGCTTGGCTCCAGGCTTTAAGGTTACTTTTACCGGCTCTGCCCGCTTAGGTCGCTCCGGAGCTCCGCTCGCTCAAACCAAAGGAATTACTACGTTTTCCACTTCTTCGGGAACCTGTTCCTCCCTGGAGGAATCCTGTAACATAAACGCTCTCGCCTCTGTGGCTTTTGATTCTGTTCTGGTATTAGTAATTTAATCTCTCCATCTTTAAAAGTTACTTGAGCATCTAATTTACTTAATAGATCTCATCATAACAGAGGCAGTGGACATTCAGGCATATACAGAAACTGGTGAGTTGCCCATTGCTTCTCCAATTTAAACTTTAATGGCTCTAAGAAAGGCTAATTTTTCTTTGCCCTGTCGCACTAACAACACCTACTGGTTTATGATCAACTTTCTCTTTACGTGTATTCAATACCAAAGAAGTGGCTCCCGTATCTACCAAAAATTCTATTTCTTCATTCCCTAGCTTCAGTGTAACCAGGTGTTCAGCTAGGGTTGATTCCTCTGGTCTCCTTCATGCCAAGCTACTTCAAGCATTTTACCCAGATCTCTGGATTCAGGTTCTTCTAGTTTCTGAAGGTTTTTTTACTCCCCCCCCCCACCCCCCCCAATCTGGGGCTGATTGTCTTATGAATATAGAGACCAACTGAATTGCTTTTTCTGTTTTTTTCTGGGTTCAAATGAGTATATTTTCTGGTGGTCACCTTCAGCCTTTCCATAAAGGCTGAAGGGGGGGACTCCTTTAATTCTTGTCTCACTTAATAAATGGGTCAAAATTTATGGCTTTTGGCATTGCATGTCTTACTCCAAATAAAATCTGTCTCTGACATCTAGTCAACATTCCCCTGGGTCCTGGCTGATTAGGGTCCCACTCGGGATTTGTAGATGGAAAATTCTTATTCGTTGTTCTCTGTAAATTCCTGTTAGCATGTGCTCCCTGCACCTGCCTTCTGGCTGTATTCAATACTATTTTCTTGTCAGTTCCATCAAGTGAAGTATCCAGTATCACAAGTAGAGCAACACTTCAAGTTCTCACCACATTTTCCTCTTTTCAGAAACATTGCCGTAGAATCCTGTGGACATATCTCACGCTGTTTCTGCCACTCTGGATGATTCCACAGTGTAAAGAACAAATCAACATATGCCACTTCTTCCCATTTGCCTTCCCTTTTTACAAAACAACATTAATTGCAAGATGGTATGATATTGCAATGTCTCCTGTTCTGGCCATTCGTGCCCACCTTCCAATTGATACGTTGGGCACCAATGATTGCAATATTCAATTAATGGTTTCCGAGTTAGTGGGTCATCACCCCCGATGTCTTTCCAGTGCTTCAAAGTACATCCCAAAGGTGTTCTCTGTGGGATAGGTTTCTTACTCAGAAATGCTCCCATCTCCCAGTCGACTAGCAGTTGTGATAGTGCACTATCACAAATAGTAGTCAGAGGGACTCCAACCCCCGTTAGAGGTCTCACTGGGATCTGTAGCCCCCTGCTAGATATCCCTGGAGACTTCAACCCCCTGTTGAAGACCCCCCTACCCTCGGGTCCCGCTCCACAGGCTTTCGCCTAGCAGAGACTTACCAACCGAGGTACCTCTTGGCCCCAACCCTGCGTGGCTTTTGCCGCGCCTTACGGGCAGGCCTGTGGGACTCAAACCCACTATCCTATCCTATGTGGGAAGCTAACGCCACATATTATTCTACCTAAGTTTCTTCGTAAACGAATGCCTTGTTTACTTCAGTCCAGGGGATCTTTCTCAGAATTCTCTGGCCTGGGGATCGGAAGCTCTCCCCAAGAATTCCTTGGAGCTGGCTGCAGGTCCCACGGTCCTGCGGATCCGTCGAGATTCAAAAGCAGGTTCCCATCTGGGGTGCCAAAACTGTTACCAAAAAACACGGTAAAATCGGAAATATCTATTCAACACCAATCTAGTATTAAAGAGCAGGCGTTCTTTATTCACGGCGCCAGATGCACGGGGGATCGCTCCTCCTGGCGTGCGTACCTCACACACCTTTCCCGTAGAATTTGTAGATCAAAATTTTACGTATTCATACATATTCATTATCGTCCTGTCTACTGATCGGTACAAACTTGCTCGTTCCGTATGTAAATCGCTGCGCAGGCTCGGTGGTGGTCCGTGAGTCGGTGGTCGCAATCTCCCCCTGCCAGAATTGCCTTTTACCTTCTTGGCTCTTAATCTTGGCAGTCTTGGCTAGTTTTCTCAGTGCGCTACACGAAACCGCGTTTTGTCATCCGTTTCTGACAGAAGCACGTTGTCTGTTGTTCTGCTGACATTAACGATCGCCTAGGGACTAAAATGCAGATCGACAGATGCGCTGATTCGTACGCTCCGTGTTCCCGTAATGGAACACCGTCTCTGGTTGGTTGATTTCATCGCTTTGGTTACATTTCCCCCCTTTGGAAGTTTTGAAATAATCATTTTCTCAATACTTCCATCTTAGATCAATAATATTCCACTATGTCAGTTCAGTGTTTGGTTCATCTTCTCAAAATTTTCACTTGATTGTGGTCTCTAGGGCATATGCAGGTTCCATTTTATACCCAAAATTTTATTAATTTGTTGAACTACCTCTGCAAAAAAATGTGGTCCTCTCTCAGAGGACATTCCTGTTGGCACTCTAAATCTTGGTATTATTTCTTTCAGCAACATCTTAACTACTACTCTAGCTTTGTTGGTGCAGCACGAGAAAGCTTCTGGCCAACTAGAAAACTTGTCCATCAGCACTAACAAATACTGCTATATCTATTTTGTCTGGGTAACTCAGAAAACTTAATTTGCTAATAATTTCCGGGAGAATTTTTTGTTTTGTTACTCCTAAAGGTGGTTTCCTTTGGTTCAGGGGATTATTTCTAGGACAGATTGGACACTTAGCTACCATGGGTTTAACTGTTCTTGTCATGCCTACACACGCTACAGATGCTTTTAAACTCAAAACCGTAGCATCTACACCCTAATGTGTTTGCTCATGCTTTTCTTTTGCAAGTTCTGTCATAACTTGTGGGGTTGTTATTATTATTACTTGTTTTTCTGGTGTTACCTACCATCTCTCTGTGTTTTGTGATGCTTCCAATTGTTCTGCTAATTGCTCATCCAATTTATTATAATAATCTCGGTTTCAACTTTGGAATTCCGATCTGTTTTACTGGTACTAGTGCAAGGATACCTTGCTCTGCAGTCCTCTTTGCAGCTTTATCTGTCAATCGTTTGCTTATGTTTACAGCCGTCTGGCCGAATCGATGAGCTTTGCAACGCTTTACCGCCACTTCTTTTGGTTTCTGCACGTCTTCCGGAAGTTGGAGAATGTCTTCTTTATGCTGTATCAATGATTCTTGGGCTGATGGCAGTCCTTTTTCCTTCCCAGTAGCTCCATGATCGTGGATCACACCAAATGCATGTTTGGAATCAGTCTAGATATTTATCCTTCGTCCTTCTGCCATTCGCAGAGCTCGCTTCAACGCTACCAATACTGCTTTCTGTGCTGAGGTGTTCGCAGGCAGCGCCCCTGACTCCATTCCCTCGGCGGTGATAACGACAGCATATCCGGCCATTCTCTTCTCGCCCAGAGCTGCTTCCATCTGTAAACAACTCCAGATCAGGATTTTCCCAGAGGTTTGTGTCTCAGGCCTGGTCTGCTGGAATAGACTTGTTCAATAGTTAGCAAGCGATCGTGTTCGAAATTGTCCGTAAGGTTTTCTGTTGTTAAAAACATAGCAGGATTCAGTATAGCAGTAGTCTTCGATTCCACATGGTCTTGTTCTAACAGAACAACTTGATATTTCAACATTCTGCTAAGGGATAGCCAACGACCCCCCTTTTGTTCTAAAACAGTCACCGCTATGTGCGGGACACATACTGTCATCTTTTGTCCCATTGTTAACTTTGGGGCTTCCTGGATCGGCAGCGCTGCTGTTGCCACTGCCCGTAAACATCCAGGCCATCTTTTACTCACGTGGTCGAGTTGTTTGGAGAAGTAGCCCACGGGTCTCTTCCAGGTTCCCAGTCGCTGTGTCAGCACTCCAAGGGCTAAATGTTGTCTTTCGTGGACAAACAACTCAAAAGGTTTAGCGAAATCGGGTAGGCCTAATGCAGGGGCCATCACTGAGGCTCTTTTCAGTTCTTTGAATGCCGTTTGGCATCCGGGCGTCCAGGTTAAATATTTATCCTTTGATTCTTTCAGTGCCTCATATAATGGTTTTACATACAGTCTGTAGTTCAGAATCCAGAGCTGACGCTATTTCACTATTTTCAGAAAAGCTCTCAGTTCCTTCGGGCCGCAAGGTTCGGGAATTTGACAAATAGTTTCTTTCTTTTCACTTTCTAATTGTCTTTGTCTTTGAGATATTTCAAATCCTAAATAAATGGCTGTTGCTTCTCCTATTTGGGTTTTGTTTCTGGAAACTCCGCATCTTCCTTGGCCCAGAAAATTTAAAAATTTCAAAACATTATTCTTTACTTTCTGCCACTATCAGAATGTCGTCTGCATTCTGTAACAATATGCCTCTCCCTGGGTTCTGTTTTTTCTAGACATTTCTATATTTCTAATTTTTTTTCTTGCCAGCTGAGTCCCAAATATCGTAGGACTAATTTTAAATCCTTGTGGAAGTACGGTCCATGTTAGCTGTGTCTTTCATTCTGTGGTGGGGCTTTCCCATTCCAAAGCAAATAGGCTTTGACTTTTTATGCCTGGAGGTATGCAAAAGAAGGCATCCTTCAAATCTAGTACAGTAAACCATTTATGCTCCTCCTTTAAAAGAGGTCAGTAAAGT
Source organism: Phalacrocorax carbo (assembly GCF_963921805.1). Taxonomy (NCBI): domain Eukaryota; kingdom Metazoa; phylum Chordata; class Aves; order Suliformes; family Phalacrocoracidae; genus Phalacrocorax; species Phalacrocorax carbo. The sequence continues at coordinate 455,929 of NW_026990375.1, read as the reverse complement.
GTATGGATTAGCTACTACCGGATGTAGATCTTGGACCACCTGAGATATAGCCCTTAAATCGTGAACCAGCTAATACTCTTTGCCTCTAGATTTCTTTACTGGCGGCACAGGAGTACTATATTCTGATTCACATTCTATTAAGAGCTCATATTCTGAAAAAAATTTATAATTAACTTCTCTAATCCTTTTCGAGCCTCTCGCTTAATACGGTATTGTTTTTGTCTTACCGGCTTGGCTCCAGGCTTTAAGGTTACTTTTACCGGCTCTGCCCGCTTAGGTCGCTCCGGAGCTCCGCTCGCTCAAACCAAAGGAATTACTACGTTTTCCACTTCTTCGGGAACCTGTTCCTCCCTGGAGGAATCCTGTAACATAAACGCTCTCGCCTCTGTGGCTTTTGATTCTGTTCTGGTATTAGTAATTTAATCTCTCCATCTTTAAAAGTTACTTGAGCATCTAATTTACTTAATAGATCTCATCATAACAGAGGCAGTGGACATTCAGGCATATACAGAAACTGGTGAGTTGCCCATTGCTTCTCCAATTTAAACTTTAATGGCTCTAAGAAAGGCTAATTTTTCTTTGCCCTGTCGCACTAACAACACCTACTGGTTTATGATCAACTTTCTCTTTACGTGTATTCAATACCAAAGAAGTGGCTCCCGTATCTACCAAAAATTCTATTTCTTCATTCCCTAGCTTCAGTGTAACCAGGTGTTCAGCTAGGGTTGATTCCTCTGGTCTCCTTCATGCCAAGCTACTTCAAGCATTTTACCCAGATCTCTGGATTCAGGTTCTTCTAGTTTCTGAAGGTTTTTTTACTCCCCCCCAATCTGGGGCTGATTGTCTTATGAATATAGAGACCAACTGAATTGCTTTTTCTGTTTTTTTCTGGGTTCAAATGAGTATATTTTCTGGTGGTCACCTTCAGCCTTTCCATAAAGGCTGAAGGGGGGGACTCCTTTAATTCTTGTCTCACTTAATAAATGGGTCAAAATTTATGGCTTTTGGCATTGCATGTCTTACTCCAAATAAAATCTGTCTCTGACATCTAGTCAACATTCCCCTGGGTCCTGGCTGATTAGGGTCCCACTCGGGATTTGTAGATGGAAAATTCTTATTCGTTGTTCTCTGTAAATTCCTGTTAGCATGTGCTCCCTGCACCTGCCTTCTGGCTGTATTCAATACTATTTTCTTGTCAGTTCCATCAAGTGAAGTATCCAGTATCACAAGTAGAGCAACACTTCAAGTTCTCACCACATTTTCCTCTTTTCAGAAACATTGCCGTAGAATCCTGTGGACATATCTCACGCTGTTTCTGCCACTCTGGATGATTCCACAGTGTAAAGAACAAATCAACATATGCCACTTCTTCCCATTTGCCTTCCCTTTTTACAAAACAACATTAATTGCAAGATGGTATGATATTGCAATGTCTCCTGTTCTGGCCATTCGTGCCCACCTTCCAATTGATACGTTGGGCACCAATGATTGCAATATTCAATTAATGGTTTCCGAGTTAGTGGGTCATCACCCCCGATGTCTTTCCAGTGCTTCAAAGTACATCCCAAAGGTGTTCTCTGTGGGATAGGTTTCTTACTCAGAAATGCTCCCATCTCCCAGTCGACTAGCAGTTGTGATAGTGCACTATCACAAATAGTAGTCAGAGGGACTCCAACCCCCGTTAGAGGTTTCACTGGGATCTGTAGCCCCCTGCTAGATATCCCTGGAGACTTCAACCCCCTGTTGAAGACCCCCCTACCCTCGGGTCCCGCTCCACAGGCTTTCGCCTAGCAGAGACTTACCAACCGAGGTACCTCTTGGCCCCAACCCTGCGTGGCTTTTGCCGCGCCTTACGGGCAGGCCTGTGGGACTCAAACCCACTATCCTGTCCTATGTGGGAAGCTAACGCCACATATTATTCTACCTAAGTTTCTTCGTAAACGAATGCCTTGTTTACTTCAGTCCAGGGGATCTTTCTCAGAATTCTCTGGCCTGGGGATCGGAAGCTCTCCCCAAGAATTCCTTGGGGCTGGCTGCAGGTCCCACGGTCCTGCGGATCCGTCGAGATTCAAAAGCAGGTTCCCATCTGGGGTGCCAAAACTGTTACCAAAAAACACGGTAAAATCGGAAATATCTATTCAACACCAATCTGGTATTAAAGAGCAGGCGTTCTTTATTCACGGCGCCAGATGCACGGGGGATCGCTCCTCCTGGCGTGCGTCCCTCACACACCTTTCCCGTAGAATTTGTAGATCAAAATTTTACGTATTCATACATATTCATTATCGTCCTGTCTACTGATCGGTACAAACTTGCTCGTTCCGTATGTAAATCGCTGCGCAGGCTCGGTGGTGGTCCGTGAGTCGGTGGTCGCAATCTCCCCCTGCCAGAATTGCCTTTTACCTTCTTGGCTCTTAATCTTGGCAGTCTTGGCTAGTTTTCTCAGTGCGCTACACGAAACCGCGTTTTGTCATCCGTTTCTGACAGAAGCACGTTGTCTGTTGTTCTGCTGACATTAACGATCGCCTAGGGACTAAAATGCAGATCGACAGATGCGCTGATTCGTACGCTCCGTGTTCCCGTAATGGAACACCGTCTCTGGTTGGTTGATTTCATCGCTTTGGTTACATTTCCCCCCTTTGGAAGTTTTGAAATAATCATTTTCTCAATACTTCCATCTTAGATCAATAATATTCCACTATGTCAGTTCAGTGTTTGGTTCATCTTCTCAAAGTTTTCACTTGATTGTGGTCTCTAGGGCATATGCAGGTTCCATTTTATACCCAAAATTTTATTAATTTGTTGAACTACCTCTGCAAAAAAATGTGGTCCTCTCCCAGAGGACATTCCTGTTGGCACTCTAAATCTTGGTATTATTTCTTTCAGCAACATCTTAACTACTACTCTAGCTTTGTTGGTGCAGCACGAGAAAGCTTCTGGCCAACTAGAAAACTTGTCCATCAGCACTAACAAATACTGCTATATCTATTTTGTCTGGGTAACTCAGAAAACTTAATTTGCTAATAATTTCCGGGAGAATTTTTTGTTTTGTTACTCCTAAAGGTGGTTTCCTTTGGTTCAGGGGATTATTTCTAGGACAGATTGGACACTTAGCTACCATGGGTTTAACTGTTCTTGTCATGCCTACACACGCTACAGATGCTTTTAAACTCAAAACCGTAGCATCTACACCCTAATGTGTTTGCTCATGCTTTTCTTTTGCAAGTTCTGTCATAACTTGTGGGGTTGTTATTATTATTACTTGTTTTTCTGGTGTTACCTACCATCTCTGTGTTTTGTGATGCTTCCAATTGTTCTGCTAATTGCTCATCCAATTTATTATAATAATCTCGGTTTCAACTTTGGAATTCCGATCTGTTTTACTGGTACTAGTGCAAGGATACCTTGCTCTGCAGTCCTCTTTGCAGCTTTATCTGTCAATCGTTTGCTTATGTTTACAGCCGTCTGGCCGAATCGATGAGCTTTGCAACGCTTTACCGCCACTTCTTTTGGTTTCTGCACGTCTTCCGGAAGTTGGAGAATGTCTTCTTTATGCTGTATCAATGATTCTTGGGCTGATGGCAGTCCTTTTTCCTTCCCAGTAGCTCCATGATCGTGGATCACACCAAATGCATGTTTGGAATCAGTCTAGATATTTATCCTTCGTCCTTCTGCCATTCGCAGAGCTCGCTTCAACGCTACCAATGCTGCTTTCTGTGCTGAGGTGTTCGCAGGCAGCGCCCCTGACTCCATTCCCTCGGCGGTGATAACGACAGCATATCCGGCCATTCTCTTCTCGCCCAGAGCTGCTTCCATCTGTAAACAACTCCAGATCAGGATTTTCCCAGAGGTTTGTGTCTCAGGCCTGGTCTGCTGGAATAGACTTGTTCAATAGTTAGCAAGCGATCGTGTTCGAAATTGTCCGTAAGGTTTTCTGTTGTTAAAAACATAGCAGGATTCAGTATAGCAGTAGTCTTCGATTCCACATGGTCTTGTTCTAACAGAACAACTTGATATTTCAACATTCTGCTAAGGGATAGCCAACGACCCCCCTTTTGTTCTAAAACAGTCACCGCTATGTGCGGGACACATACTGTCATCTTTTGTCCCATTGTTAACTTTGGGGCTTCCTGGATCGGCAGCGCTGCTGTTGCCACTGCCCGTAAACATCCAGGCCATCTTTTACTCACGTGGTCGAGTTGTTTGGAGAAGTAGCCCACGGGTCTCTTCCAGGTTCCCAGTCGCTGTGTCAGCACTCCAAGGGCTAAATGTTGTCTTTCGTGGACAAACAACTCAAAAGGTTTAGCGAAATCGGGTAGGCCTAATGCAGGGGCCATCACTGAGGCTCTTTTCAGTTCTTTGAATGCCGTTTGGCATCCGGGCGTCCAGGTTAAATATTTATCCTTTGATTCTTTCAGTGCCTCGTATAATGGTTTTACATACAGTCTGTAGTTCAGAATCCAGAGCTGACGCTATTTCACTATTTTCAGAAAAGCTCTCAGTTCCTTCGGGCCGCAAGGTTCGGGAATTTGACAAATAGTTTCTTTCTTTTCACTTTCTAATTGTCTTTGTCTTTGAGATATTTCGAATCCTAAATAAATGGCTGTTGCTTCTCCTATTTGGGTTTTGTTTCTGGAAACTCCGCATCTTCCTTGGCCCAGAAAATTTAAAAATTTCAAAACATTATTCTTTACTTTCTGCCACTATCAGAATGTCGTCTGCATTCTGTAACAGTATGCCTCTCCCTGGGTTCTGTTTTTTCTAGACATTTCTATATTTCTAATTTTTTTTCTTGCCAGCTGAGTCCCAAATATCGTAGGACTAATTTTAAATCCTTGTGGAAGTACGGTCCATGTTAGCTGTGTCTTTCATTCTGTGGTGGGGCTTTCCCATTCCAAAGCAAATAGGCTTTGACTTTTTATGCCTGGAGGTATGCAAAAGAAGGCATCCTTCAAATCTAGTACAGTAAACCATTTATGCTCCTCCTTTAAAAGAGGTCAGTAAAGTGTATGGATTAGCTACTACCGGATGTAGATCTTGGACCACCTGAGATATAGCCCTTAAATCGTGAACCAGCTAATACTCTTTGCCTCTAGATTTCTTTACTGGCGGCACAGGAGTACTATATTCTGATTCACATTCTACTAAGAGCTCATATTCTGAAAAAAATTTATAATTAACTTCTCTAATCCTTTTCGAGCCTCTCGCTTAATACGGTATTGTTTTTGCCTTACCGGCTTGGCTCCAGGCTTTAAGGTTACTTTTACCGGCTCTGCCCGCTTAGGTCGCTCCGGAGCTCCGCTCGCTCAAACCAAAGGAATTACTACGTTTTCCACTTCTTCGGGAACCTGTTCCTCCCTGGAGGAATCCTGTAACATAAACGCTCTCGCCTCTGTGGCTTTTGATTCTGTTCTGGTATTAGTAATTTAATCTCTCCATCTTTAAAAGTTACTTGAGCATCTAATTTACTTAATAGATCTCATCATAACAGAGGCAGTGGACATTCAGGCATATACAGAAACTGGTGAGTTGCCCATTGCTTCTCCAATTTAAACTTTAATGGCTCTAAGAAAGGCTAATTTTTCTTTGCCCTGTCGCACTAACAACACCTACTGGTTTATGATCAACTTTCTCTTTACGTGTATTCAATACCAAAGAAGTGGCTCCCGTATCTACCAAAAATTCTATTTCTTCATTCCCTAGCTTCAGTGTAACCAGGTGTTCAGCTAGGGTTGATTCCTCTGGTCTCCTTCATGCCAAGCTACTTCAAGCATTTTACCCAGATCTCTGGATTCAGGTTCTTCTAGTTTCTGAAGGTTTTTTTACTCCCCCCCCACACCCCCCCCAATCTGGGGCTGATTGTCTTATGAATATAGAGACCAACTGAATTGCTTTTTCTGTTTTTTTCTGGGTTCAAATGAGTATATTTTCTGGTGGTCACCTTCAGCCTTTCCATAAAGGCTGAAGGGGGGGACTCCTTTAATTCTTGTCTCACTTAATAAATGGGTCAAAATTTATGGCTTTTGGCATTGCATGTCTTACTCCAAATAAAATCTGTCTCTGACATCTAGTCAACATTCCCCTGGGTCCTGGCTGATTAGGGTCCCACTCGGGATTTGTAGATGGAAAATTCTTATTCGTTGTTCTCTGTAAATTCCTGTTAGCATGTGCTCCCTGCACCTGCCTTCTGGCTGTATTCAATACTATTTTCTTGTCAGTTCCATCAAGTGAAGTATCCAGTATCACAAGTAGAGCAACACTTCAAGTTCTCACCACATTTTCCTCTTTTCAGAAACATTGCCGTAGAATCCTGTGGACATATCTCACGCTGTTTCTGCCACTCTGGATGATTCCACAGTGTAAAGAACAAATCAACATATGCCACTTCTTCCCATTTGCCTTCCCTTTTTACAAAACAACATTAATTGCAAGATGGTATGATATTGCAATGTCTCCTGTTCTGGCCATTCGTGCCCACCTTCCAATTGATACGTTGGGCACCAATGATTGCAATATTCAATTAATGGTTTCCGAGTTAGTGGGTCATCACCCCCGATGTCTTTGCAGTGCTTCAAAGTACATCCCAAAGGTGTTCTCTGTGGGATAGGTTTCTTACTCAGAAATGCTCCCATCTCCCAGTCGACTAGCAGTTGTGATAGTGCACTATCACAAATAGTAGTCAGAGGGACTCCAACCCCCGTTAGAGGTCTCACTGGGATCTGTAGCCCCCTGCTAGATATCCCTGGAGACTTCAACCCCCTGTTGAAGACCCCCCTACCCTCGGGTCCCGCTCCACAGGCTTTCGCCTAGCAGAGACTTACCAACCGAGGTACCTCTTGGCCCCAACCCTGCGTGGCTTTTGCCGCGCCTTACGGGCAGGCCTGTGGGACTCAAACCCACTATCCTGTCCTATGTGGGAAGCTAACGCCACATATTATTCTACCTAAGTTTCTTCGTAAACGAATGCCTTGTTTACTTCAGTCCAGGGGATCTTTCTCAGAATTCTCTGGCCTGGGGATCGGAAGCTCTCCCCAAGAATTCCTTGGGGCTGGCTGCAGGTCCCACGGTCCTGCGGATCCGTCGAGATTCAAAAGCAGGTTCCCATCTGGGGTGCCAAAACTGTTACCAAAAAACACGGTAAAATCGGAAATATCTATTCAACACCAATCTGGTATTAAAGAGCAGGCGTTCTTTATTCACGGCGCCAGATGCACGGGGGATCGCTCCTCCTGGCGTGCGTACCTCACACACCTTTCCCGTAGAATTTGTAGATCAAAATTTTACGTATTCATACATATTCATTATCGTCCTGTCTACTGATCGGTACAAACTTGCTCGTTCCGTATGTAAATCGCTGCGCAGGCTCGGTGGTGGTCCGTGAGTCGGTGGTCGCAATCTCCCCCTGCCAGAATTGCCTTTTACCTTCTTGGCTCTTAATCTTGGCAGTCTTGGCTAGTTTTCTCAGTGCGCTACACGAAACCGCGTTTTGTCATCCGTTTCTGACAGAAGCACGTTGTCTGTTGTTCTGCTGACATTAACGATCGCCTAGGGACTAAAATGCAGATCGACAGATGCGCTGATTCGTACGCTCCGTGTTCCCGTAATGGAACACCGTCTCTGGTTGGTTGATTTCATCGCTTTGGTTACATTTCCCCCCTTTGGAAGTTTTGAAATAATCATTTTCTCAATACTTCCATCTTAGATCAATAATATTCCACTATGTCAGTTCAGTGTTTGGTTCATCTTCTCAAAATTTTCACTTGATTGTGGTCTCTAGGGCATATGCAGGTTCCATTTTATACCCAAAATTTTATTAATTTGTTGAACTACCTCTGCAAAAAAATGTGGTCCTCTCTCAGAGGACATTCCTGTTGGCACTCTAAATCTTGGTATTATTTCTTTCAGCAACATCTTAACTACTACTCTAGCTTTGTTGGTGCAGCACGAGAAAGCTTCTGGCCAACTAGAAAACTTGTCCATCAGCACTAACAAATACTGCTATATCTATTTTGTCTGGGTAACTCAGAAAACTTAATTTGCTAATAATTTCCGGGAGAATTTTTTGTTTTGTTACTCCTAAAGGTGGTTTCCTTTGGTTCAGGGGATTATTTCTAGGACAGATTGGACACTTAGCTACCATGGGTTTAACTGTTCTTGTCATGCCTACACACGCTACAGATGCTTTTAAACTCAAAACCGTAGCATCTACACCCTAATGTGTTTGCTCATGCTTTTCTTTTGCAAGTTCTGTCATAACTTGTGGGGTTGTTATTATTATTACTTGTTTTTCTGGTGTTACCTACCATCTCTCTGTGTTTTGTGATGCTTCCAATTGTTCTGCTAATTGCTCATCCAATTTATTATAATAATCTCGGTTTCAACTTTGGAATTCCGATCTGTTTTACTGGTACTAGTGCAAGGATACCTTGCTCTGCAGTCCTCTTTGCAGCTTTATCTGTCAATCGTTTGCTTATGTTTACAGCCGTCTGGCCGAATTGATGAGCTTTGCAACGCTTTACCGCCACTTCTTTTGGTTTCTGCACGTCTTCCGGAAGTTGGAGAATGTCTTCTTTATGCTGTATCAATGATTCTTGGGCTGATGGCAGTCCTTTTTCCTTCCCAGTAGCTCCATGATCGTGGATCACACCAAATGCATGTTTGGAATCAGTCTAGATATTTATCCTTCGTCCTTCTGCCATTCGCAGAGCTCGCTTCAACGCTACCAATACTGCTTTCTGTGCTGAGGTGTTCGCAGGCAGCGCCCCTGACTCCATTCCCTCGGCGGTGATAACGACAGCATATCCGGCCATTCTCTTCTCGCCCAGAGCTGCTTCCATCTGTAAACAACTCCAGATCAGGATTTTCCCAGAGGTTTGTGTCTCAGGCCTGGTCTGCTGGAATAGACTTGTTCAATAGTTAGCAAGCGATCGTGTTCGAAATTGTCCGTAAGGTTTTCTGTTGTTAAAAACATAGCAGGATTCAGTATAGCAGTAGTCTTCGATTCCACATGGTCTTGTTCTAACAGAACAACTTGATATTTCAACATTCTGCTAAGGGATAGCCAACGACCCCCCTTTTGTTCTAAAACAGTCACCGCTATGTGCGGGACACATACTGTCATCTTTTGTCCCATTGTTAACTTTGGGGCTTCCTGGATCGGCAGCGCTGCTGTTGCCACTGCCCGTAAACATCCAGGCCATCTTTTACTCACGTGGTCGAGTTGTTTGGAGAAGTAGCCCACGGGTCTCTTCCAGGTTCCCAGTCGCTGTGTCAGCACTCCAAGGGCTAAATGTTGTCTTTCGTGGACAAACAACTCAAAAGGTTTAGCGAAATCGGGTAGGCCTAATGCAGGGGCCATCACTGAGGCTCTTTTCAGTTCTTTGAATGCCGTTTGGCATCCGGGCGTCCAGGTTAAATATTTATCCTTTGATTCTTTCAGTGCCTCATATAATGGTTTTACATACAGTCTGTAGTTCAGAATCCAGAGCTGACGCTATTTCACTATTTTCAGAAAAGCTCTCAGTTCCTTCGGGCCGCAAGGTTCGGGAATTTGACAAATAGTTTCTTTCTTTTCACTTTCTAATTGTCTTTGTCTTTGAGATATTTCGAATCCTAAATAAATGGCTGTTGCTTCTCCTATTTGGGTTTTGTTTCTGGAAACTCCGCATCTTCCTTGGCCCAGAAAATTTAAAAATTTCAAAACATTATTCTTTACTTTCTGCCACTATCAGAATGTCGTCTGCATTCTGTAACAATATGCCTCTCCCTGGGTTCTGTTTTTTCTAGACATTTCTATATTTCTAATTTTTTTTCTTGCCAGCTGAGTCCCAAATATCGTAGGACTAATTTTAAATCCTTGTGGAAGTACGGTCCATGTTAGCTGTGTCTTTCATTCTGTGGTGGGGCTTTCCCATTCCAAAGCAAATAGGCTTTGACTTTTTATGCCTGGAGGTATGCAAAAGAAGGCATCCTTCAAATCTAGTACAGTAAACCATTTATGCTCCTCCTTTAAAAGAGGTCAGTAAAGTGTATGGATTAGCTACTACCGGATGTAGATCTTGGACCACCTGAGATATAGCCCTTAAATCGTGAACCAGCTAATACTCTTTGCCTCTAGATTTCTTTACTGGCGGCACAGGAGTACTATATTCTGATTCACATTCTATTAAGAGCTCATATTCTGAAAAAAATTTATAATTAACTTCTCTAATCCTTTTCGAGCCTCTCGCTTAATACGGTATTGTTTTTGTCTTACCGGCTTGGCTCCAGGCTTTAAGGTTACTTTTACCGGCTCTGCCCGCTTAGGTCGCTCCGGAGCTCCGCTCGCTCAAACCAAAGGAATTACTACGTTTTCCACTTCTTCGGGAACCTGTTCCTCCCTGGAGGAATCCTGTAACATAAACGCTCTCGCCTCTGTGGCTTTTGATTCTGTTCTGGTATTAGTAATTTAATCTCTCCATCTTTAAAAGTTACTTGAGCATCTAATTTACTTAATAGATCTCATCATAACAGAGGCAGTGGACATTCAGGCATATACAGAAACTGGTGAGTTGCCCATTGCTTCTCCAATTTAAACTTTAATGGCTCTAAGAAAGGCTAATTTTTCTTTGCCCTGTCGCACTAACAACACCTACTGGTTTATGATCAACTTTCTCTTTACGTGTATTCAATACCAAAGAAGTGGCTCCCGTATCTACCAAAAATTCTATTTCTTCATTCCCTAGCTTCAGTGTAACCAGGTGTTCAGCTAGGGTTGATTCCTCTGGTCTCCTTCATGCCAAGCTACTTCAAGCATTTTACCCAGATCTCTGGATTCAGGTTCTTCTAGTTTCTGAAGGTTTTTTTACTCCCCCCCAATCTGGGGCTGATTGTCTTATGAATATAGAGACCAACTGAATTGCTTTTTCTGTTTTTTTCTGGGTTCAAATGAGTATATTTTCTGGTGGTCACCTTCAGCCTTTCCATAAAGGCTGAAGGGGGGGACTCCTTTAATTCTTGTCTCACTTAATAAATGGGTCAAAATTTATGGCTTTTGGCATTGCATGTCTTACTCCAAATAAAATCTGTCTCTGACATCTAGTCAACATTCCCCTGGGTCCTGGCTGATTAGGGTCCCACTCGGGATTTGTAGATGGAAAATTCTTATTCGTTGTTCTCTGTAAATTCCTGTTAGCATGTGCTCCCTGCACCTGCCTTCTGGCTGTATTCAATACTATTTTCTTGTCAGTTCCATCAAGTGAAGTATCCAGTATCACAAGTAGAGCAACACTTCAAGTTCTCACCACATTTTCCTCTTTTCAGAAACATTGCCGTAGAATCCTGTGGACATATCTCACGCTGTTTCTGCCACTCTGGATGATTCCACAGTGTAAAGAACAAATCAACATATGCCACTTCTTCCCATTTGCCTTCCCTTTTTACAAAACAACATTAATTGCAAGATGGTATGATATTGCAATGTCTCCTGTTCTGGCCATTCGTGCCCACCTTCCAATTGATACGTTGGGCACCAATGATTGCAATATTCAATTAATGGTTTCCGAGTTAGTGGGTCATCACCCCCGATGTCTTTCCAGTGCTTCAAAGTACATCCCAAAGGTGTTCTCTGTGGGATAGGTTTCTTACTCAGAAATGCTCCCATCTCCCAGTCGACTAGCAGTTGTGATAGTGCACTATCACAAATAGTAGTCAGAGGGACTCCAACCCCCGTTAGAGGTTTCACTGGGATCTGTAGCCCCCTGCTAGATATCCCTGGAGACTTCAACCCCCTGTTGAAGACCCCCCTACCCTCGGGTCCCGCTCCACAGGCTTTCGCCTAGCAGAGACTTACCAACCGAGGTACCTCTTGGCCCCAACCCTGCGTGGCTTTTGCCGCGCCTTACGGGCAGGCCTGTGGGACTCAAACCCACTATCCTGTCCTATGTGGGAAGCTAACGCCACATATTATTCTACCTAAGTTTCTTCGTAAACGAATGCCTTGTTTACTTCAGTCCAGGGGATCTTTCTCAGAATTCTCTGGCCTGGGGATCGGAAGCTCTCCCCAAGAATTCCTTGGGGCTGGCTGCAGGTCCCACGGTCCTGCGGATCCGTCGAGATTCAAAAGCAGGTTCCCATCTGGGGTGCCAAAACTGTTACCAAAAAACACGGTAAAATCGGAAATATCTATTCAACACCAATCTGGTATTAAAGAGCAGGCGTTCTTTATTCACGGCGCCAGATGCACGGGGGATCGCTCCTCCTGGCGTGCGTACCTCACACACCTTTCCCGTAGAATTTGTAGATCAAAATTTTACGTATTCATACATATTCATTATCGTCCTGTCTACTGATCGGTACAAACTTGCTCGTTCCGTATGTAAATCGCTGCGCAGGCTCGGTGGTGGTCCGTGAGTCGGTGGTCGCAATCTCCCCCTGCCAGAATTGCCTTTTACCTTCTTGGCTCTTAATCTTGGCAGTCTTGGCTAGTTTTCTCAGTGCGCTACACGAAACCGCGTTTTGTCATCCGTTTCTGACAGAAGCACGTTGTCTGTTGTTCTGCTGACATTAACGATCGCCTAGGGACTAAAATGCAGATCGACAGATGCGCTGATTCGTACGCTCCGTGTTCCCGTAATGGAACACCGTCTCTGGTTGGTTGATTTCATCGCTTTGGTTACATTTCCCCCCTTTGGAAGTTTTGAAATAATCATTTTCTCAATACTTCCATCTTAGATCAATAATATTCCACTATGTCAGTTCAGTGTTTGGTTCATCTTCTCAAAGTTTTCACTTGATTGTGGTCTCTAGGGCATATGCAGGTTCCATTTTATACCCAAAATTTTATTAATTTGTTGAACTACCTCTGCAAAAAAATGTGGTCCTCTCCCAGAGGACATTCCTGTTGGCACTCTAAATCTTGGTATTATTTCTTTCAGCAACATCTTAACTACTACTCTAGCTTTGTTGGTGCAGCACGAGAAAGCTTCTGGCCAACTAGAAAACTTGTCCATCATCACTAACAAATACTGCTATATCTATTTTGTCTGGGTAACTCAGAAAACTTAATTTGCTAATAATTTCCGGGAGAATTTTTTGTTTTGTTACTCCTAAAGGTGGTTTCCTTTGGTTCAGGGGATTATTTCTAGGACAGATTGGACACTTAGCTACCATGGGTTTAACTGTTCTTGTCATGCCTACACACGCTACAGATGCTTTTAAACTCAAAACCGTAGCATCTACACCCTAATGTGTTTGCTCATGCTTTTCTTTTGCAAGTTCTGTCATAACTTGTGGGGTTGTTATTATTATTACTTGTTTTTCTGGTGTTACCTACCATCTCTGTGTTTTGTGATGCTTCCAATTGTTCTGCTAATTGCTCATCCAATTTATTATAATAATCTCGGTTTCAACTTTGGAATTCCGATCTGTTTTACTGGTACTAGTGCAAGGATACCTTGCTCTGCAGTCCTCTTTGCAGCTTTATCTGTCAATCGTTTGCTTATGTTTACAGCCGTCTGGCCGAATCGATGAGCTTTGCAACGCTTTACCGCCACTTCTTTTGGTTTCTGCACGTCTTCCGGAAGTTGGAGAATGTCTTCTTTATGCTGTATCAATGATTCTTGGGCTGATGGCAGTCCTTTTTCCTTCCCAGTAGCTCCATGATCGTGGATCACACCAAATGCATGTTTGGAATCAGTCTAGATATTTATCCTTCGTCCTTCTGCCATTCGCAGAGCTCGCTTCAACGCTACCAATGCTGCTTTCTGTGCTGAGGTGTTCGCAGGCAGCGCCCCTGACTCCATTCCCTCGGCGGTGATAACGACAGCATATCCGGCCATTCTCTTCTCGCCCAGAGCTGCTTCCATCTGTAAACAACTCCAGATCAGGATTTTCCCAGAGGTTTGTGTCTCAGGCCTGGTCTGCTGGAATAGACTTGTTCAATAGTTAGCAAGCGATCGTGTTCGAAATTGTCCGTAAGGTTTTCTGTTGTTAAAAACATAGCAGGATTCAGTATAGCAGTAGTCTTCGATTCCACATGGTCTTGTTCTAACAGAACAACTTGATATTTCAACATTCTGCTAAGGGATAGCCAACGACCCCCCTTTTGTTCTAAAACAGTCACCGCTATGTGCGGGACACATACTGTCATCTTTTGTCCCATTGTTAACTTTGGGGCTTCCTGGATCGGCAGCGCTGCTGTTGCCACTGCCCGTAAACATCCAGGCCATCTTTTACTCACGTGGTCGAGTTGTTTGGAGAAGTAGCCCACGGGTCTCTTCCAGGTTCCCAGTCGCTGTGTCAGCACTCCAAGGGCTAAATGTTGTCTTTCGTGGACAAACAACTCAAAAGGTTTAGCGAAATCGGGTAGGCCTAATGCAGGGGCCATCACTGAGGCTCTTTTCAGTTCTTTGAATGCCGTTTGGCATCCGGGCGTCCAGGTTAAATATTTATCCTTTGATTCTTTCAGTGCCTCGTATAATGGTTTTACATACAGTCTGTAGTTCAGAATCCAGAGCTGACGCTATTTCACTATTTTCAGAAAAGCTCTCAGTTCCTTCGGGCCGCAAGGTTCGGGAATTTGACAAATAGTTTCTTTCTTTTCACTTTCTAATTGTCTTTGTCTTTGAGATATTTCGAATCCTAAATAAATGGCTGTTGCTTCTCCTATTTGGGTTTTGTTTCTGGAAACTCCGCATCTTCCTTGGCCCAGAAAATTTAAAAATTTCAAAACATTATTCTTTACTTTCTGCCACTATCAGAATGTCGTCTGCATTCTGTAACAGTATGCCTCTCCCTGGGTTCTGTTTTTTCTAGACATTTCTATATTTCTAATTTTTTTTCTTGCCAGCTGAGTCCCAAATATCGTAGGACTAATTTTAAATCCTTGTGGAAGTACGGTCCATGTTAGCTGTGTCTTTCATTCTGTGGTGGGGCTTTCCCATTCCAAAGCAAATAGGCTTTGACTTTTTATGCCTGGAGGTATGCAAAAGAAGGCATCCTTCAAATCTAGTACAGTAAACCATTTATGCTCCTCCTTTAAAAGAGGTCAGTAAAGTGTATGGATTAGCTACTACCGGATGTAGATCTTGGACCACCTGAGATATAGCCCTTAAATCGTGAACCAGCTAATACTCTTTGCCTCTAGATTTCTTTACTGGCGGCACAGGAGTACTATATTCTGATTCACATTCTACTAAGAGCTCATATTCTGAAAAAAATTTATAATTA
Organism: Phalacrocorax carbo; assembly: GCF_963921805.1. Classification (NCBI taxonomy): domain Eukaryota; kingdom Metazoa; phylum Chordata; class Aves; order Suliformes; family Phalacrocoracidae; genus Phalacrocorax; species Phalacrocorax carbo. The sequence goes on along the minus strand of NW_026990375.1, from coordinate 440,722 downwards.
ACTTCTCTAATCCTTTTCGAGCCTCTCGCTTAATACGGTATTGTTTTTGCCTTACCGGCTTGGCTCCAGGCTTTAAGGTTACTTTTACCGGCTCTGCCCGCTTAGGTCGCTCCGGAGCTCCGCTCGCTCAAACCAAAGGAATTACTACGTTTTCCACTTCTTCGGGAACCTGTTCCTCCCTGGAGGAATCCTGTAACATAAACGCTCTCGCCTCTGTGGCTTTTGATTCTGTTCTGGTATTAGTAATTTAATCTCTCCATCTTTAAAAGTTACTTGAGCATCTAATTTACTTAATAGATCTCATCATAACAGAGGCAGTGGACATTCAGGCATATACAGAAACTGGTGAGTTGCCCATTGCTTCTCCAATTTAAACTTTAATGGCTCTAAGAAAGGCTAATTTTTCTTTGCCCTGTCGCACTAACAACACCTACTGGTTTATGATCAACTTTCTCTTTACGTGTATTCAATACCAAAGAAGTGGCTCCCGTATCTACCAAAAATTCTATTTCTTCATTCCCTAGCTTCAGTGTAACCAGGTGTTCAGCTAGGGTTGATTCCTCTGGTCTCCTTCATGCCAAGCTACTTCAAGCATTTTACCCAGATCTCTGGATTCAGGTTCTTCTAGTTTCTGAAGGTTTTTTTACTCCCCCCCCACACCCCCCCCAATCTGGGGCTGATTGTCTTATGAATATAGAGACCAACTGAATTGCTTTTTCTGTTTTTTTCTGGGTTCAAATGAGTATATTTTCTGGTGGTCACCTTCAGCCTTTCCATAAAGGCTGAAGGGGGGGACTCCTTTAATTCTTGTCTCACTTAATAAATGGGTCAAAATTTATGGCTTTTGGCATTGCATGTCTTACTCCAAATAAAATCTGTCTCTGACATCTAGTCAACATTCCCCTGGGTCCTGGCTGATTAGGGTCCCACTCGGGATTTGTAGATGGAAAATTCTTATTCGTTGTTCTCTGTAAATTCCTGTTAGCATGTGCTCCCTGCACCTGCCTTCTGGCTGTATTCAATACTATTTTCTTGTCAGTTCCATCAAGTGAAGTATCCAGTATCACAAGTAGAGCAACACTTCAAGTTCTCACCACATTTTCCTCTTTTCAGAAACATTGCCGTAGAATCCTGTGGACATATCTCACGCTGTTTCTGCCACTCTGGATGATTCCACAGTGTAAAGAACAAATCAACATATGCCACTTCTTCCCATTTGCCTTCCCTTTTTACAAAACAACATTAATTGCAAGATGGTATGATATTGCAATGTCTCCTGTTCTGGCCATTCGTGCCCACCTTCCAATTGATACGTTGGGCACCAATGATTGCAATATTCAATTAATGGTTTCCGAGTTAGTGGGTCATCACCCCCGATGTCTTTCCAGTGCTTCAAAGTACATCCCAAAGGTGTTCTCTGTGGGATAGGTTTCTTACTCAGAAATGCTCCCATCTCCCAGTCGACTAGCAGTTGTGATAGTGCACTATCACAAATAGTAGTCAGAGGGACTCCAACCCCCGTTAGAGGTCTCACTGGGATCTGTAGCCCCCTGCTAGATATCCCTGGAGACTTCAACCCCCTGTTGAAGACCCCCCTACCCTCGGGTCCCGCTCCACAGGCTTTCGCCTAGCAGAGACTTACCAACCGAGGTACCTCTTGGCCCCAACCCTGCGTGGCTTTTGCCGCGCCTTACGGGCAGGCCTGTGGGACTCAAACCCACTATCCTGTCCTATGTGGGAAGCTAACGCCACATATTATTCTACCTAAGTTTCTTCGTAAACGAATGCCTTGTTTACTTCAGTCCAGGGGATCTTTCTCAGAATTCTCTGGCCTGGGGATCGGAAGCTCTCCCCAAGAATTCCTTGGGGCTGGCTGCAGGTCCCACGGTCCTGCGGATCCGTCGAGATTCAAAAGCAGGTTCCCATCTGGGGTGCCAAAACTGTTACCAAAAAACACGGTAAAATCGGAAATATCTATTCAACACCAATCTGGTATTAAAGAGCAGGCGTTCTTTATTCACGGCGCCAGATGCACGGGGGATCGCTCCTCCTGGCGTGCGTACCTCACACACCTTTCCCGTAGAATTTGTAGATCAAAATTTTACGTATTCATACATATTCATTATCGTCCTGTCTACTGATCGGTACAAACTTGCTCGTTCCGTATGTAAATCGCTGCGCAGGCTCGGTGGTGGTCCGTGAGTCGGTGGTCGCAATCTCCCCCTGCCAGAATTGCCTTTTACCTTCTTGGCTCTTAATCTTGGCAGCCTTGGCTAGTTTTCTCAGTGCGCTACACGAAACCGCGTTTTGTCATCCTTTTCTGACAGAAGCACGTTGTCTGTTGTTCTGCTGACATTAACGATCGCCTAGGGACTAAAATGCAGATCGACAGATGCGCTGATTCGTACGCTCCGTGTTCCCGTAATGGAACACCGTCTCTGGTTGGTTGATTTCATCGCTTTGGTTACATTTCCCCCCTTTGGAAGTTTTGAAATAATCATTTTCTCAATACTTCCATCTTAGATCAATAATATTCCACTATGTCAGTTCAGTGTTTGGTTCATCTTCTCAAAATTTTCACTTGATTGTGGTCTCTAGGGCATATGCAGGTTCCATTTTATACCCAAAATTTTATTAATTTGTTGAACTACCTCTGCAAAAAAATGTGGTCCTCTCTCAGAGGACATTCCTGTTGGCACTCTAAATCTTGGTATTATTTCTTTCAGCAACATCTTAACTACTACTCTAGCTTTGTTGGTGCAGCACGAGAAAGCTTCTGGCCAACTAGAAAACTTGTCCATCAGCACTAACAAATACTGCTATATCTATTTTGTCTGGGTAACTCAGAAAACTTAATTTGCTAATAATTTCCGGGAGAATTTTTTGTTTTGTTACTCCTAAAGGTGGTTTCCTTTGGTTCAGGGGATTATTTCTAGGACAGATTGGACACTTAGCTACCATGGGTTTAACTGTTCTTGTCATGCCTACACACGCTACAGATGCTTTTAAACTCAAAACCGTAGCATCTACACCCTAATGTGTTTGCTCATGCTTTTCTTTTGCAAGTTCTGTCATAACTTGTGGGGTTGTTATTATTATTACTTGTTTTTCTGGTGTTACCTACCATCTCTCTGTGTTTTGTGATGCTTCCAATTGTTCTGCTAATTGCTCATCCAATTTATTATAATAATCTCGGTTTCAACTTTGGAATTCCGATCTGTTTTACTGGTACTAGTGCAAGGATACCTTGCTCTGCAGTCCTCTTTGCAGCTTTATCTGTCAATCGTTTGCTTATGTTTACAGCCGTCTGGCCGAATTGATGAGCTTTGCAACGCTTTACCGCCACTTCTTTTGGTTTCTGCACGTCTTCCGGAAGTTGGAGAATGTCTTCTTTATGCTGTATCAATGATTCTTGGGCTGATGGCAGTCCTTTTTCCTTCCCAGTAGCTCCATGATCGTGGATCACACCAAATGCATGTTTGGAATCAGTCTAGATATTTATCCTTCGTCCTTCTGCCATTCGCAGAGCTCGCTTCAACGCTACCAATACTGCTTTCTGTGCTGAGGTGTTCGCAGGCAGCGCCCCTGACTCCATTCCCTCGGCGGTGATAACGACAGCATATCCGGCCATTCTCTTCTCGCCCAGAGCTGCTTCCATCTGTAAACAACTCCAGATCAGGATTTTCCCAGAGGTTTGTGTCTCAGGCCTGGTCTGCTGGAATAGACTTGTTCAATAGTTAGCAAGCGATCGTGTTCGAAATTGTCCGTAAGGTTTTCTGTTGTTAAAAACATAGCAGGATTCAGTATAGCAGTAGTCTTCGATTCCACATGGTCTTGTTCTAACAGAACAACTTGATATTTCAACATTCTGCTAAGGGATAGCCAACGACCCCCCTTTTGTTCTAAAACAGTCACCGCTATGTGCGGGACACATACTGTCATCTTTTGTCCCATTGTTAACTTTGGGGCTTCCTGGATCGGCAGCGCTGCTGTTGCCACTGCCCGTAAACATCCAGGCCATCTTTTACTCACGTGGTCGAGTTGTTTGGAGAAGTAGCCCACGGGTCTCTTCCAGGTTCCCAGTCGCTGTGTCAGCACTCCAAGGGCTAAATGTTGTCTTTCGTGGACAAACAACTCAAAAGGTTTAGCGAAATCGGGTAGGCCTAATGCAGGGGCCATCACTGAGGCTCTTTTCAGTTCTTTGAATGCCGTTTGGCATCCGGGCGTCCAGGTTAAATATTTATCCTTTGATTCTTTCAGTGCCTCATATAATGGTTTTACATACAGTCTGTAGTTCAGAATCCAGAGCTGACGCTATTTCACTATTTTCAGAAAAGCTCTCAGTTCCTTCGGGCCGCAAGGTTCGGGAATTTGACAAATAGTTTCTTTCTTTTCACTTTCTAATTGTCTTTGTCTTTGAGATATTTCGAATCCTAAATAAATGGCTGTTGCTTCTCCTATTTGGGTTTTGTTTCTGGAAACTCCGCATCTTCCTTGGCCCAGAAAATTTAAAAATTTCAAAACATTATTCTTTACTTTCTGCCACTATCAGAATGTCGTCTGCATTCTGTAACAATATGCCTCTCCCTGGGTTCTGTTTTTTCTAGACATTTCTATATTTCTAATTTTTTTTCTTGCCAGCTGAGTCCCAAATATCGTAGGACTAATTTTAAATCCTTGTGGAAGTACGGTCCATGTTAGCTGTGTCTTTCATTCTGTGGTGGGGCTTTCCCATTCCAAAGCAAATAGGCTTTGACTTTTTATGCCTGGAGGTATGCAAAAGAAGGCATCCTTCAAATCTAGTACAGTAAACCATTTATGCTCCTCCTTTAAAAGAGGTCAGTAAAGTGTATGGATTAGCTACTACCGGATGTAGATCTTGGACCACCTGAGATATAGCCCTTAAATCGTGAACCAGCTAATACTCTTTGCCTCTAGATTTCTTTACTGGCGGCACAGGAGTACTATATTCTGATTCACATTCTATTAAGAGCTCATATTCTGAAAAAAATTTATAATTAACTTCTCTAATCCTTTTCGAGCCTCTCGCTTAATACGGTATTGTTTTTGTCTTACCGGCTTGGCTCCAGGCTTTAAGGTTACTTTTACCGGCTCTGCCCGCTTAGGTCGCTCCGGAGCTCCGCTCGCTCAAACCAAAGGAATTACTACGTTTTCCACTTCTTCGGGAACCTGTTCCTCCCTGGAGGAATCCTGTAACATAAACGCTCTCGCCTCTGTGGCTTTTGATTCTGTTCTGGTATTAGTAATTTAATCTCTCCATCTTTAAAAGTTACTTGAGCATCTAATTTACTTAATAGATCTCATCATAACAGAGGCAGTGGACATTCAGGCATATACAGAAACTGGTGAGTTGCCCATTGCTTCTCCAATTTAAACTTTAATGGCTCTAAGAAAGGCTAATTTTTCTTTGCCCTGTCGCACTAACAACACCTACTGGTTTATGATCAACTTTCTCTTTACGTGTATTCAATACCAAAGAAGTGGCTCCCGTATCTACCAAAAATTCTATTTCTTCATTCCCTAGCTTCAGTGTAACCAGGTGTTCAGCTAGGGTTGATTCCTCTGGTCTCCTTCATGCCAAGCTACTTCAAGCATTTTACCCAGATCTCTGGATTCAGGTTCTTCTAGTTTCTGAAGGTTTTTTTACTCCCCCCCAATCTGGGGCTGATTGTCTTATGAATATAGAGACCAACTGAATTGCTTTTTCTGTTTTTTTCTGGGTTCAAATGAGTATATTTTCTGGTGGTCACCTTCAGCCTTTCCATAAAGGCTGAAGGGGGGGACTCCTTTAATTCTTGTCTCACTTAATAAATGGGTCAAAATTTATGGCTTTTGGCATTGCATGTCTTACTCCAAATAAAATCTGTCTCTGACATCTAGTCAACATTCCCCTGGGTCCTGGCTGATTAGGGTCCCACTCGGGATTTGTAGATGGAAAATTCTTATTCGTTGTTCTCTGTAAATTCCTGTTAGCATGTGCTCCCTGCACCTGCCTTCTGGCTGTATTCAATACTATTTTCTTGTCAGTTCCATCAAGTGAAGTATCCAGTATCACAAGTAGAGCAACACTTCAAGTTCTCACCACATTTTCCTCTTTTCAGAAACATTGCCGTAGAATCCTGTGGACATATCTCACGCTGTTTCTGCCACTCTGGATGATTCCACAGTGTAAAGAACAAATCAACATATGCCACTTCTTCCCATTTGCCTTCCCTTTTTACAAAACAACATTAATTGCAAGATGGTATGATATTGCAATGTCTCCTGTTCTGGCCATTCGTGCCCACCTTCCAATTGATACGTTGGGCACCAATGATTGCAATATTCAATTAATGGTTTCCGAGTTAGTGGGTCATCACCCCCGATGTCTTTCCAGTGCTTCAAAGTACATCCCAAAGGTGTTCTCTGTGGGATAGGTTTCTTACTCAGAAATGCTCCCATCTCCCAGTCGACTAGCAGTTGTGATAGTGCACTATCACAAATAGTAGTCAGAGGGACTCCAACCCCCGTTAGAGGTTTCACTGGGATCTGTAGCCCCCTGCTAGATATCCCTGGAGACTTCAACCCCCTGTTGAAGACCCCCCTACCCTCGGGTCCCGCTCCACAGGCTTTCGCCTAGCAGAGACTTACCAACCGAGGTACCTCTTGGCCCCAACCCTGCGTGGCTTTTGCCGCGCCTTACGGGCAGGCCTGTGGGACTCAAACCCACTATCCTGTCCTATGTGGGAAGCTAACGCCACATATTATTCTACCTAAGTTTCTTCGTAAACGAATGCCTTGTTTACTTCAGTCCAGGGGATCTTTCTCAGAATTCTCTGGCCTGGGGATCGGAAGCTCTCCCCAAGAATTCCTTGGGGCTGGCTGCAGGTCCCACGGTCCTGCGGATCCGTCGAGATTCAAAAGCAGGTTCCCATCTGGGGTGCCAAAACTGTTACCAAAAAACACGGTAAAATCGGAAATATCTATTCAACACCAATCTGGTATTAAAGAGCAGGCGTTCTTTATTCACGGCGCCAGATGCACGGGGGATCGCTCCTCCTGGCGTGCGTCCCTCACACACCTTTCCCGTAGAATTTGTAGATCAAAATTTTACGTATTCATACATATTCATTATCGTCCTGTCTACTGATCGGTACAAACTTGCTCGTTCCGTATGTAAATCGCTGCGCAGGCTCGGTGGTGGTCCGTGAGTCGGTGGTCGCAATCTCCCCCTGCCAGAATTGCCTTTTACCTTCTTGGCTCTTAATCTTGGCAGTCTTGGCTAGTTTTCTCAGTGCGCTACACGAAACCGCGTTTTGTCATCCGTTTCTGACAGAAGCACGTTGTCTGTTGTTCTGCTGACATTAACGATCGCCTAGGGACTAAAATGCAGATCGACAGATGCGCTGATTCGTACGCTCCGTGTTCCCGTAATGGAACACCGTCTCTGGTTGGTTGATTTCATCGCTTTGGTTACATTTCCCCCCTTTGGAAGTTTTGAAATAATCATTTTCTCAATACTTCCATCTTAGATCAATAATATTCCACTATGTCAGTTCAGTGTTTGGTTCATCTTCTCAAAGTTTTCACTTGATTGTGGTCTCTAGGGCATATGCAGGTTCCATTTTATACCCAAAATTTTATTAATTTGTTGAACTACCTCTGCAAAAAAATGTGGTCCTCTCCCAGAGGACATTCCTGTTGGCACTCTAAATCTTGGTATTATTTCTTTCAGCAACATCTTAACTACTACTCTAGCTTTGTTGGTGCAGCACGAGAAAGCTTCTGGCCAACTAGAAAACTTGTCCATCAGCACTAACAAATACTGCTATATCTATTTTGTCTGGGTAACTCAGAAAACTTAATTTGCTAATAATTTCCGGGAGAATTTTTTGTTTTGTTACTCCTAAAGGTGGTTTCCTTTGGTTCAGGGGATTATTTCTAGGACAGATTGGACACTTAGCTACCATGGGTTTAACTGTTCTTGTCATGCCTACACACGCTACAGATGCTTTTAAACTCAAAACCGTAGCATCTACACCCTAATGTGTTTGCTCATGCTTTTCTTTTGCAAGTTCTGTCATAACTTGTGGGGTTGTTATTATTATTACTTGTTTTTCTGGTGTTACCTACCATCTCTGTGTTTTGTGATGCTTCCAATTGTTCTGCTAATTGCTCATCCAATTTATTATAATAATCTCGGTTTCAACTTTGGAATTCCGATCTGTTTTACTGGTACTAGTGCAAGGATACCTTGCTCTGCAGTCCTCTTTGCAGCTTTATCTGTCAATCGTTTGCTTATGTTTACAGCCGTCTGGCCGAATCGATGAGCTTTGCAACGCTTTACCGCCACTTCTTTTGGTTTCTGCACGTCTTCCGGAAGTTGGAGAATGTCTTCTTTATGCTGTATCAATGATTCTTGGGCTGATGGCAGTCCTTTTTCCTTCCCAGTAGCTCCATGATCGTGGATCACACCAAATGCATGTTTGGAATCAGTCTAGATATTTATCCTTCGTCCTTCTGCCATTCGCAGAGCTCGCTTCAACGCTACCAATACTGCTTTCTGTGCTGAGGTGTTCGCAGGCAGCGCCCCTGACTCCATTCCCTCGGCGGTGATAACGACAGCATATCCGGCCATTCTCTTCTCGCCCAGAGCTGCTTCCATCTGTAAACAACTCCAGATCAGGATTTTCCCAGAGGTTTGTGTCTCAGGCCTGGTCTGCTGGAATAGACTTGTTCAATAGTTAGCAAGCGATCGTGTTCGAAATTGTCCGTAAGGTTTTCTGTTGTTAAAAACATAGCAGGATTCAGTATAGCAGTAGTCTTCGATTCCACATGGTCTTGTTCTAACAGAACAACTTGATATTTCAACATTCTGCTAAGGGATAGCCAACGACCCCCCTTTTGTTCTAAAACAGTCACCGCTATGTGCGGGACACATACTGTCATCTTTTGTCCCATTGTTAACTTTGGGGCTTCCTGGATCGGCAGCGCTGCTGTTGCCACTGCCCGTAAACATCCAGGCCATCTTTTACTCACGTGGTCGAGTTGTTTGGAGAAGTAGCCCACGGGTCTCTTCCAGGTTCCCAGTCGCTGTGTCAGCACTCCAAGGGCTAAATGTTGTCTTTCGTGGACAAACAACTCAAAAGGTTTAGCGAAATCGGGTAGGCCTAATGCAGGGGCCATCACTGAGGCTCTTTTCAGTTCTTTGAATGCCGTTTGGCATCCGGGCGTCCAGGTTAAATATTTATCCTTTGATTCTTTCAGTGCCTCATATAATGGTTTTACATACAGTCTGTAGTTCAGAATCCAGAGCTGACGCTATTTCACTATTTTCAGAAAAGCTCTCAGTTCCTTCGGGCCGCAAGGTTCGGGAATTTGACAAATAGTTTCTTTCTTTTCACTTTCTAATTGTCTTTGTCTTTGAGATATTTCGAATCCTAAATAAATGGCTGTTGCTTCTCCTATTTGGGTTTTGTTTCTGGAAACTCCGCATCTTCCTTGGCCCAGAAAATTTAAAAATTTCAAAACATTATTCTTTACTTTCTGCCACTATCAGAATGTCGTCTGCATTCTGTAACAATATGCCTCTCCCTGGGTTCTGTTTTTTCTAGACATTTCTATATTTCTAATTTTTTTTCTTGCCAGCTGAGTCCCAAATATCGTAGGACTAATTTTAAATCCTTGTGGAAGTACGGTCCATGTTAGCTGTGTCTTTCATTCTGTGGTGGGGCTTTCCCATTCCAAAGCAAATAGGCTTTGACTTTTTATGCCTGGAGGTATGCAAAAGAAGGCATCCTTCAAATCTAGTACAGTAAACCATTTATGCTCCTCCTTTAAAAGAGGTCAGTAAAGTGTATGGATTAGCTACTACCGGATGTAGATCTTGGACCACCTGAGATATAGCCCTTAAATCGTGAACCAGCTAATACTCTTTGCCTCTAGATTTCTTTACTGGCGGCACAGGAGTACTATATTCTGATTCACATTCTATTAAGAGCTCATATTCTGAAAAAAATTTATAATTAACTTCTCTAATCCTTTTCGAGCCTCTCGCTTAATACGGTATTGTTTTTGTCTTACCGGCTTGGCTCCAGGCTTTAAGGTTACTTTTACCGGCTCTGCCCGCTTAGGTCGCTCCGGAGCTCCGCTCGCTCAAACCAAAGGAATTACTACGTTTTCCACTTCTTCGGGAACCTGTTCCTCCCTGGAGGAATCCTGTAACATAAACGCTCTCGCCTCTGTGGCTTTTGATTCTGTTCTGGTATTAGTAATTTAATCTCTCCATCTTTAAAAGTTACTTGAGCATCTAATTTACTTAATAGATCTCATCATAACAGAGGCAGTGGACATTCAGGCATATACAGAAACTGGTGAGTTGCCCATTGCTTCTCCAATTTAAACTTTAATGGCTCTAAGAAAGGCTAATTTTTCTTTGCCCTGTCGCACTAACAACACCTACTGGTTTATGATCAACTTTCTCTTTACGTGTATTCAATACCAAAGAAGTGGCTCCCGTATCTACCAAAAATTCTATTTCTTCATTCCCTAGCTTCAGTGTAACCAGGTGTTCAGCTAGGGTTGATTCCTCTGGTCTCCTTCATGCCAAGCTACTTCAAGCATTTTACCCAGATCTCTGGATTCAGGTTCTTCTAGTTTCTGAAGGTTTTTTTACTCCCCCCCAATCTGGGGCTGATTGTCTTATGAATATAGAGACCAACTGAATTGCTTTTTCTGTTTTTTTCTGGGTTCAAATGAGTATATTTTCTGGTGGTCACCTTCAGCCTTTCCATAAAGGCTGAAGGGGGGGACTCCTTTAATTCTTGTCTCACTTAATAAATGGGTCAAAATTTATGGCTTTTGGCATTGCATGTCTTACTCCAAATAAAATCTGTCTCTGACATCTAGTCAACATTCCCCTGGGTCCTGGCTGATTAGGGTCCCACTCGGGATTTGTAGATGGAAAATTCTTATTCGTTGTTCTCTGTAAATTCCTGTTAGCATGTGCTCCCTGCACCTGCCTTCTGGCTGTATTCAATACTATTTTCTTGTCAGTTCCATCAAGTGAAGTATCCAGTATCACAAGTAGAGCAACACTTCAAGTTCTCACCACATTTTCCTCTTTTCAGAAACATTGCCGTAGAATCCTGTGGACATATCTCACGCTGTTTCTGCCACTCTGGATGATTCCACAGTGTAAAGAACAAATCAACATATGCCACTTCTTCCCATTTGCCTTCCCTTTTTACAAAACAACATTAATTGCAAGATGGTATGATATTGCAATGTCTCCTGTTCTGGCCATTCGTGCCCACCTTCCAATTGATACGTTGGGCACCAATGATTGCAATATTCAATTAATGGTTTCCGAGTTAGTGGGTCATCACCCCCGATGTCTTTCCAGTGCTTCAAAGTACATCCCAAAGGTGTTCTCTGTGGGATAGGTTTCTTACTCAGAAATGCTCCCATCTCCCAGTCGACTAGCAGTTGTGATAGTGCACTATCACAAATAGTAGTCAGAGGGACTCCAACCCCCGTTAGAGGTTTCACTGGGATCTGTAGCCCCCTGCTAGATATCCCTGGAGACTTCAACCCCCTGTTGAAGACCCCCCTACCCTCGGGTCCCGCTCCACAGGCTTTCGCCTAGCAGAGACTTACCAACCGAGGTACCTCTTGGCCCCAACCCTGCGTGGCTTTTGCCGCGCCTTACGGGCAGGCCTGTGGGACTCAAACCCACTATCCTGTCCTATGTGGGAAGCTAACGCCACATATTATTCTACCTAAGTTTCTTCGTAAACGAATGCCTTGTTTACTTCAGTCCAGGGGATCTTTCTCAGAATTCTCTGGCCTGGGGATCGGAAGCTCTCCCCAAGAATTCCTTGGGGCTGGCTGCAGGTCCCACGGTCCTGCGGATCCGTCGAGATTCAAAAGCAGGTTCCCATCTGGGGTGCCAAAACTGTTACCAAAAAACACGGTAAAATCGGAAATATCTATTCAACACCAATCTGGTATTAAAGAGCAGGCGTTCTTTATTCACGGCGCCAGATGCACGGGGGATCGCTCCTCCTGGCGTGCGTCCCTCACACACCTTTCCCGTAGAATTTGTAGATCAAAATTTTACGTATTCATACATATTCATTATCGTCCTGTCTACTGATCGGTACAAACTTGCTCGTTCCGTATGTAAATCGCTGCGCAGGCTCGGTGGTGGTCCGTGAGTCGGTGGTCGCAATCTCCCCCTGCCAGAATTGCCTTTTACCTTCTTGGCTCTTAATCTTGGCAGTCTTGGCTAGTTTTCTCAGTGCGCTACACGAAACCGCGTTTTGTCATCCGTTTCTGACAGAAGCACGTTGTCTGTTGTTCTGCTGACATTAACGATCGCCTAGGGACTAAAATGCAGATCGACAGATGCGCTGATTCGTACGCTCCGTGTTCCCGTAATGGAACACCGTCTCTGGTTGGTTGATTTCATCGCTTTGGTTACATTTCCCCCCTTTGGAAGTTTTGAAATAATCATTTTCTCAATACTTCCATCTTAGATCAATAATATTCCACTATGTCAGTTCAGTGTTTGGTTCATCTTCTCAAAGTTTTCACTTGATTGTGGTCTCTAGGGCATATGCAGGTTCCATTTTATACCCAAAATTTTATTAATTTGTTGAACTACCTCTGCAAAAAAATGTGGTCCTCTCCCAGAGGACATTCCTGTTGGCACTCTAAATCTTGGTATTATTTCTTTCAGCAACATCTTAACTACTACTCTAGCTTTGTTGGTGCAGCACGAGAAAGCTTCTGGCCAACTAGAAAACTTGTCCATCAGCACTAACAAATACTGCTATATCTATTTTGTCTGGGTAACTCAGAAAACTTAATTTGCTAATAATTTCCGGGAGAATTTTTTGTTTTGTTACTCCTAAAGGTGGTTTCCTTTGGTTCAGGGGATTATTTCTAGGACAGATTGGACACTTAGCTACCATGGGTTTAACTGTTCTTGTCATGCCTACACACGCTACAGATGCTTTTAAACTCAAAACCGTAGCATCTACACCCTAATGTGTTTGCTCATGCTTTTCTTTTGCAAGTTCTGTCATAACTTGTGGGGTTGTTATTATTATTACTTGTTTTTCTGGTGTTACCTACCATCTCTGTGTTTTGTGATGCTTCCAATTGTTCTGCTAATTGCTCATCCAATTTATTATAATAATCTCGGTTTCAACTTTGGAATTCCGATCTGTTTTACTGGTACTAGTGCAAGGATACCTTGCTCTGCAGTCCTCTTTGCAGCTTTATCTGTCAATCGTTTGCTTATGTTTACAGCCGTCTGGCCGAATCGATGAGCTTTGCAACGCTTTACCGCCACTTCTTTTGGTTTCTGCACGTCTTCCGGAAGTTGGAGAATGTCTTCTTTATGCTGTATCAATGATTCTTGGGCTGATGGCAGTCCTTTTTCCTTCCCAGTAGCTCCATGATCGTGGATCACACCAAATGCATGTTTGGAATCAGTCTAGATATTTATCCTTCGTCCTTCTGCCATTCGCAGAGCTCGCTTCAACGCTACCAATACTGCTTTCTGTGCTGAGGTGTTCGCAGGCAGCGCCCCTGACTCCATTCCCTCGGCGGTGATAACGACAGCATATCCGGCCATTCTCTTCTCGCCCAGAGCTGCTTCCATCTGTAAACAACTCCAGATCAGGATTTTCCCAGAGGTTTGTGTCTCAGGCCTGGTCTGCTGGAATAGACTTGTTCAATAGTTAGCAAGCGATCGTGTTCGAAATTGTCCGTAAGGTTTTCTGTTGTTAAAAACATAGCAGGATTCAGTATAGCAGTAGCCTTCGATTCCACATGGTCTTGTTCTAACAGAACAACTTGATATTTCAACATTCTGCTAAGGGATAGCCAACGACCCCCCTTTTGTTCTAAAACAGTCACCGCTATGTGCGGGACACATACTGTCATCTTTTGTCCCATTGTTAACTTTGGGGCTTCCTGGATCGGCAGCGCTGCTGTTGCCACTGCCCGTAAACATCCAGGCCATCTTTTACTCACGTGGTCGAGTTGTTTGGAGAAGTAGCCCACGGGTCTCTTCCAGGTTCCCAGTCGCTGTGTCAGCACTCCAAGGGCTAAATGTTGTCTTTCGTGGACAAACAACTCAAAAGGTTTAGCGAAATCGGGTAGGCCTAATGCAGGGGCCATCACTGAGGCTCTTTTCAGTTCTTTGAATGCCGTTTGGCATCCGGGCGTCCAGGTTAAATATTTATCCTTTGATTCTTTCAGTGCCTCGTATAATGGTTTTACATACAGTCTGTAGTTCAGAATCCAGAGCTGACGCTATTTCACTATTTTCAGAAAAGCTCTCAGTTCCTTCGGGCCGCAAGGTTCGGGAATTTGACAAATAGTTTCTTTCTTTTCACTTTCTAATTGTCTTTGTCTTTGAGATATTTCGAATCCTAAATAAATGGCTGTTGCTTCTCCTATTTGGGTTTTGTTTCTGGAAACTCCGCATCTTCCTTGGCCCAGAAAATTTAAAAATTTCAAAACATTATTCTTTACTTTCTGCCACTATCAGAATGTCGTCTGCATTCTGTAACAGTATGCCTCTCCCTGGGTTCTGTTTTTTCTAGACATTTCTATATTTCTAATTTTTTTTCTTGCCAGCTGAGTCCCAAATATCGTAGGACTAATTTTAAATCCTTGTGGAAGTACGGTCCATGTTAGCTGTGTCTTTCATTCTGTGGTGGGGCTTTCCCATTCCAAAGCAAATAGGCTTTGACTTTTTATGCCTGGAGGTATGCAAAAGAAGGCATCCTTCAAATCTAGTACAGTAAACCATTTATGCTCCTCCTTTAAAAGAGGTCAGTAAAGTGTATGGATTAGCTACTACCGGATGTAGATCTTGGACCACCTGAGATATAGCCCTTAAATCGTGAACCAGCTAATACTCTTTGCCTCTAGATTTCTTTACTGGCGGCACAGGAGTACTATATTCTGATTCACATTCTACTAAGAGCTCATATTCTGAAAAAAATTTATAATTAACTTCTCTAATCCTTTTCGAGCCTCTCGCTTAATACGGTATTGTTTTTGCCTTACCGGCTTGGCTCCAGGCTTTAAGGTTACTTTTACCGGCTCTGCCCGCTTAGGTCGCTCCGGAGCTCCGCTCGCTCAAACCAAAGGAATTACTACGTTTTCCACTTCTTCGGGAACCTGTTCCTCCCTGGAGGAATCCTGTAACATAAACGCTCTCGCCTCTGTGGCTTTTGATTCTGTTCTGGTATTAGTAATTTAATCTCTCCATCTTTAAAAGTTACTTGAGCATCTAATTTACTTAATAGATCTCATCATAACAGAGGCAGTGGACATTCAGGCATATACAGAAACTGGTGAGTTGCCCATTGCTTCTCCAATTTAAACTTTAATGGCTCTAAGAAAGGCTAATTTTTCTTTGCCCTGTCGCACTAACAACACCTACTGGTTTATGATCAACTTTCTCTTTACGTGTATTCAATACCAAAGAAGTGGCTCCCGTATCTACCAAAAATTCTATTTCTTCATTCCCTAGCTTCAGTGTAACCAGGTGTTCAGCTAGGGTTGATTCCTCTGGTCTCCTTCATGCCAAGCTACTTCAAGCATTTTACCCAGATCTCTGGATTCAGGTTCTTCTAGTTTCTGAAGGTTTTTTTACTCCCCCCCCCCACCCCCCCCAATCTGGGGCTGATTGTCTTATGAATATAGAGACCAACTGAATTGCTTTTTCTGTTTTTTTCTGGGTTCAAATGAGTATATTTTCTGGTGGTCACCTTCAGCCTTTCCATAAAGGCTGAAGGGGGGGACTCCTTTAATTCTTGTCTCACTTAATAAATGGGTCAAAATTTATGGCTTTTGGCATTGCATGTCTTACTCCAAATAAAATCTGTCTCTGACATCTAGTCAACATTCCCCTGGGTCCTGGCTGATTAGGGTCCCACTCGGGATTTGTAGATGGAAAATTCTTATTCGTTGTTCTCTGTAAATTCCTGTTAGCATGTGCTCCCTGCACCTGCCTTCTGGCTGTATTCAATACTATTTTCTTGTCAGTTCCATCAAGTGAAGTATCCAGTATCACAAGTAGAGCAACACTTCAAGTTCTCACCACATTTTCCTCTTTTCAGAAACATTGCCGTAGAATCCTGTGGACATATCTCACGCTGTTTCTGCCACTCTGGATGATTCCACAGTGTAAAGAACAAATCAACATATGCCACTTCTTCCCATTTGCCTTCCCTTTTTACAAAACAACATTAATTGCAAGATGGTATGATATTGCAATGTCTCCTGTTCTGGCCATTCGTGCCCACCTTCCAATTGATACGTTGGGCACCAATGATTGCAATATTCAATTAATGGTTTCCGAGTTAGTGGGTCATCACCCCCGATGTCTTTCCAGTGCTTCAAAGTACATCCCAAAGGTGTTCTCTGTGGGATAGGTTTCTTACTCAGAAATGCTCCCATCTCCCAGTCGACTAGCAGTTGTGATAGTGCACTATCACAAATAGTAGTCAGAGGGACTCCAACCCCCGTTAGAGGTCTCACTGGGATCTGTAGCCCCCTGCTAGATATCCCTGGAGACTTCAACCCCCTGTTGAAGACCCCCCTACCCTCGGGTCCCGCTCCACAGGCTTTCGCCTAGCAGAGACTTACCAACCGAGGTACCTCTTGGCCCCAACCCTGCGTGGCTTTTGCCGCGCCTTACGGGCAGGCCTGTGGGACTCAAACCCACTATCCTATCCTATGTGGGAAGCTAACGCCACATATTATTCTACCTAAGTTTCTTCGTAAACGAATGCCTTGTTTACTTCAGTCCAGGGGATCTTTCTCAGAATTCTCTGGCCTGGGGATCGGAAGCTCTCCCCAAGAATTCCTTGGGGCTGGCTGCAGGTCCCACGGTCCTGCGGATCCGTCGAGATTCAAAAGCAGGTTCCCATCTGGGGTGCCAAAACTGTTACCAAAAAACACGGTAAAATCGGAAATATCTATTCAACACCAATCTAGTATTAAAGAGCAGGCGTTCTTTATTCACGGCGCCAGATGCACGGGGGATCGCTCCTCCTGGCGTGCGTACCTCACACACCTTTCCCGTAGAATTTGTAGATCAAAATTTTACGTATTCATACATATTCATTATCGTCCTGTCTACTGATCGGTACAAACTTGCTCGTTCCGTATGTAAATCGCTGCGCAGGCTCGGTGGTGGTCCGTGAGTCGGTGGTCGCAATCTCCCCCTGCCAGAATTGCCTTTTACCTTCTTGGCTCTTAATCTTGGCAGTCTTGGCTAGTTTTCTCAGTGCGCTACACGAAACCGCGTTTTGTCATCCGTTTCTGACAGAAGCACGTTGTCTGTTGTTCTGCTGACATTAACGATCGCCTAGGGACTAAAATGCAGATCGACAGATGCGCTGATTCGTACGCTCCGTGTTCCCGTAATGGAACACCGTCTCTGGTTGGTTGATTTCATCGCTTTGGTTACACCTGTTCCTGTTGTTCAGTTTCTTCTTTTTTGGCTTTGTGTGATTCTCTCTGTGATTCTGTTTTTCTCTGCCTCGCTTTTCCCAGCTCCCCGTCCCTCATTTTGAATACCCGTTATCCTTCACCAGCTCACTCTCCCTTGGTTGCCATCCCCGTTTCTGAGTTCCTCCTGCTTTGCCACGTAGCCCGTGACTTTTTTCTTAATCTCTCTCTGTCTGCCTCAACGCTCCCGCCGCGCTTTTTAGTTCGTCTGCTCTGCTCTGTACCCTGCTACTGTTACTTGCCTGCCTGAGTTCTTCTCTGTCCAGCTCCCTTTCCCTATTCTTGAATTCCTGTTCTTCCTGCACCCGCCGCTGTTCCCTGTGATCTCCGTCTCCCTCTGTCCAGCTCCCTGTCCCTAGGTTTTAATTCCTGCCTCTGCCCGCCGTAGCCCGTCTAGATTTTTCTCTCGGCCTCTCTCTCTGTCCGGCTCCCCCTCTCTGTGTTCTAATTCCACGTTCTCTGTCACGTAGACCGTGCTGTTTGTTTGTCCTCATCTCTCTCTGTCCAGCTCCTTGCTGCTATGTTTTATTTCTTCCCTCTCTGTCTGTCTTTGTAGCCCATTGCCGTTGTGTGTTTTTTTTTTTTTTTCTTCCTACTTGTTTCTTCATGTGTCTCTGTCTGCCTCCCAGTGCCTGATCTTTAATTCCTCCTTCCCTGTAGGCCGCTGTTCCTTTTTTCCATTCTACATTGTGTTCTCTTTGGTCTCCTGTTCTTATTCATCGATTCCCTCCTCGCCGCCCTGTGGCCTGTCCCCATTTTATTGTTGCGCCTCTCTCCCTCTCTCTGGCTTCTTGCCCCTGTTTTGAAAATTCCTCCCTCTCTTCTCTCTTCCCTGTTGGCCGTGTGATCTTCAGCCTTTCTCCATCTCTTTCTGCCCAGCTCTCTGTGTCTATTCATTAATTCTTCCCTCTCTGCCCTGTAGCCTGTAGCTTTTGTCCTTTCTCCATCTTGCTGTCTCTGGCTTCCCCGTGACCCTGTTTTAGAATTGTTTCTCTCTCCTTTCTGTACGCATTGCGATTCCTTTTGCTCCCCATCTCCCTTTGTTTTGGGTGTTTTTTTTTGTTGTTGTTTCTCTGGCTCCCTGTCCCTAATTCTTAATTCTCTGCCTTCTCGTGCTCTGTACCACGTAGCCCCATGGTTTGTTTTGTGGTGTTCCCTCCCCAGCCCCTTCCCTCCGTTGTTGGCTGTCTCGGCTCCCTGTCCCCGTGGCTTCATTCTTCCCTTTCTGCCCTGTTCTTGTCGCTTGTCTTGTCTGTCTCCATCGCGCTCGGTCCAGCTTCCTGCCCCTATTCTTCTTTCCTCCCTCGCTGTCGTGCTGCCTGCCCCAGGTTCTTTGTGCGTCTCCAGCCTGCTCCTCTTCCTTCTTTGTTGGTCTGTGTCCTGCTCTTCCCCCCTCTTTCTGCTGCCTCTCTTCCCCTCTCTCTGCTGCTTGTATCTCCACCTCCGTCAGGCTCCCTGTCCTTCTCTGGCCGTCCTGTTCCCTGCCTCGTGCCTTCTCACTACACGCACACACGCCCCCCCGCCCCCGTCCAGCCGGCTGCCGCTCTTCTCTTCTCTCTTCCTACTGTCCTGTGCCCTGCTCCTCACCTTTGGCGGCCTCCCCCTCTGTCCAGCAGCCTGTCGCTCCAGGAGCCGGGCGACGGACGGTCCCTTTCCTGCCAAACGCGGACAAGCGCGTGCCGTGGTTTAGCCCCAGCTGGCAACTCTGCACCAGGGAGCTGCTTGCTCGCTCCACCCTCAGTGGGCTGGGGGAGAGAGCTGGAAGGGTAAAAGTGAGAAAAATCATGGGCTGAGATCAAGACTGTTTAATAGGTAAAGCAAAAGCTGTGCGTGGAAGCAAAGCAAGGAATTAATTCACTCCTCCTTTTCGGCGGGCAGGTGTTGAGCCACCTCTGGGAAAGCAGGGCTCTGTCATGTGTCATGGTTACTTAGGGAGAGAAATGCCGTAGCCCCCCCCCCCCCCCCCCCCCCCAAGGACTCCCCCTTCTTCCCCCAGCTGCGTGTGCTGAGCATGATGTCAAATGGTATGGAATATCCCTTTGGTCAGTTAGCTGGGAAAGCTTTCCCAGCTGTCCCAGCCTACTTGCTGGTGGGGCACTGAGAGAACCAGAAGAGGCCCTGACTGTGGAAGCAGTGCTCAGCAAGAACCAAAACATCTCTACATTATTAACGGTGTTTTGAGCATAAATCCAAAACGTATCCCTTCCTAGCTACTGTGGAGAAAATGAGCACTATCCCAGCCACCACCAGCTCCGTGCGGCTGCGGCAACGGCGGCCGAGGTGGCCTTGGGGCAGGGGGAGCGTTGGGGACCCTGAGCCACGAATCGCTCCTGGGACTTGTTACGTGCGCGCCTGCACCAACAGCTGCCCTCTCCTTTGGCCTGAGGGCTGCGTTTGCGCTCCCTTGGCGTGGGGCAAGGGGCTGTGATGGAGCCCGGGGGAGGAGGTGGTGCACTGTGGGGGTGAGGGGAGGGGGCCCCCCGTTGCTGCTGCGCCTCAGCTGTGGGCGGGGTCTGGCTGGAGGAGCCCCAGGTGCGGGCAGTGGGGCTGGCGGTGCCGGCTCCTCCCTGGAAAAGGGGTGGTGCCCTGCTCCGGGGGGCCAGTGCGAGCCGAGGGCGGGGCGGAGCGGAGCTGTGGCCGAGCGTCAGCGGGCTGCGAGTGTAGCGAGGGAGGAGGTGAGCGGGGGCTGGGTGGGGGGCCGCTGCGTGCCGGGTCAAGCCCCGAGGAGGGCTGCGGCGGGGCAGCGGCGGGTCGGAGCGGGCGGTGGGGAGAGCGAGGCTGTGCTGAGGGCTCGGTGGGGCTTCCGGGTGCATCGGCGGGAGGGACGGTGCCCCGCAGGGTGAGAGAGCGGGGAGGGCGGGCTCGCGGCGTGGCGGGAGCTGTGGTGGTGCGTGTGGCGGCTGGGCGGGCGGCCATGTTGTGGCGCAGAGCGTGGCGGGAGCTGTAGTCCTTGTGGCGCGCGGCTGCCGGGCGGCCATGTTGTGGCGCAGAGCATGCCGGGAGCTGTAGTCCTTGTGGCGCGCGGCTGCCGGGCGGCCGTGTTGTGGCGCAGAGCATGCCGGGAGCTGTAGTCCTTGTGGCGGGGGGCTGCCGGGCGGCCGTGTTGTGGCGCAGAGCGTGCCGGGAGCTGTAGTCCTTGCGGCGGGGGGCTGCCGGGCGGCCGTGTTGTGGCGCAGAGCATGCCGGGAGCTGTAGTCCTTGTGGCGGGGGGCTGCCGGGCGGCCGTGTTGTGGCGCAGAGCGTGCCGGGAGCTGTAGTCCTTGCGGCGGGGGGCTGCCGGGCGGCCGTGTTGTGGCGCAGAGCATGCCGGGAGCTGTAGTCCTTGCGGCGGGGGGCTGCCGGGCGGCCGTGTTGTGGCGCAGAGCATGCCGGGAGCTGTAGTCCTTGTGGCGGGGGGCTGCCGGGCGGCCGTGTTGTGGCGCAGAGCGTGCCGGGAGCTGTAGTCCTTGCGGCGGGGGGCTGCCGGGCGGCCGCGTTGTGGCGCAGAGCGTGCCGGGAGCTGTAGTCCTTGTGGCGGGGGGCTGCCGGGCGGCCATGTTGTGGCGCAGAGCATGGCGGGAGCTGTAGTCCTTGTGGCGGGGGGCTGCCGGGCGGCCGTGTTGTGGCGCAGAGCGTGCCGGGAGCTGTAGTCCTTGTGGCGGGGGGCTGCCGGGCGGCCGTGTTGTGGCGCAGAGCGTGCCGGGAGCTGTAGTCCTTGTGGCGGGGGGCTGCCGGGCGGCCGTGTTGTGGCGCAGAGCATGGCGGGAGCTGTAGTCCTTGTGGCGGGGGGCTGCCGGGCGGCCGTGTTGTGGCGCAGAGCGTGGCGGGAGCTGTAGTCCTTGTGGCGCGCGGCTGCCGGGCGGCCATGTTGTGGCGCAGAGCATGCCGGGAGCTGTAGTCCTTGTGGCGCGCGGCTGCCGGGCGGCCGTGTTGTGGCGCAGAGCATGCCGGGAGCTGTAGTCCTTGTGGCGGGGGGCTGCCGGGCGGCCGTGTTGTGGCGCAGAGCGTGCCGGGAGCTGTAGTCCTTGCGGCGGGGGGCTGCCGGGCGGCCGTGTTGTGGCGCAGAGCATGCCGGGAGCTGTAGTCCTTGTGGCGGGGGGCTGCCGGGCGGCCGTGTTGTGGCGCAGAGCGTGCCGGGAGCTGTAGTCCTTGCGGCGGGGGGCTGCCGGGCGGCCGTGTTGTGGCGCAGAGCATGGCGGGAGCTGTAGTCCTTGCGGCGGGGGGCTGCCGGGCGGCCGCGTTGTGGCGCAGAGCGTGCCGGGAGCTGTAGTCCTTGTGGCGGGGGGCTGCCGGGCGGCCATGTTGTGGCGCAGAGCATGGCGGGAGCTGTAGTCCTTGTGGCGGGGGGCTGCCGGGCGGCCGTGTTGTGGCGCAGAGCATGGCGGGAGCTGTAGTCCTTGCGGCGGGGGGCTGCCGGGCGGCCGTGTTGTGGCGCAGAGCATGCCGGGAGCTGTAGTCCTTGTGGCGGGGGGCTGCCGGGCGGCCGTGTTGTGGCGCAGAGCATGGCGGGAGCTGTAGTCCTTGTGGCGGGGGGCTGCCGGGCGGCCGTGTTGTGGCGCAGAGCATGCCGGGAGCTGTAGTCCTTGTGGCGGGGGGCTGCCGGGCGGCCATGTTGTGGCGCAGAGCATGGCGGGAGCTGTAGTCCTTGCGGCGCGCGGCTGCCGGGCGGCCGTGTTGTGGCGCAGAGCGTGCCGGGAGCTGTAGTCCTTGTGGCGGGGGGCTGCCGGGCGGCCGTGTTGTGGCGCAGAGCATGGCGGGAGCTGTAGTCCTTGTGGCGGGGGGCTGCCGGGCGGCCGTGTTGTGGCGCAGAGCATGGCGGGAGCTGTAGTCCTTGTGGCGGGGGGCTGCCGGGCGGCCGTGTTGTGGCGCAGAGCATGCCGGGAGCTGTAGTCCTTGCGGCGGGGGGCTGCCGGGCGGCCGTGTTGTGGCGCAGAGCATGCCGGGAGCTGTAGTCCTTGTGGCGGGGGGCTGCCGGGCGGCCATGTTGTGGCGCAGAGCATGCCGGGAGCTGTAGTCCTTGCGGCGGGGGGCTGCCGGGCGGCCGTGTTGTGGCGCAGAGCGTGCCGGGAGCTGTAGTCCTGGCGCAGTGGCTGCCGGCCCTGTCACGTGGCTCGCCGGGGCGCGGCGGGAGGCGCGGTGTTCCGGCGCTCGGGTGCCGGGCGGCCGTGCCGCGTATGGTAGGCGCGGTGTATTTTGGGGGTTGGATTCGTGTTGATTTCTGGGGGCTTCCAGGTGCGGCCGCTCCCCGAGAAGCGGTGAGTTCCCCGGGAGCTGACAGAAGGGAAGAGGGAAAGGAGGAGGACCTTTTCCCCCTGCCCAGGGCGCAGATGATGGCCGCCGCCTCCCCGGCTCACCGGAGCTCCCGCTCAGCCTCCCCTGGCCCCCCCCTTGCCCCGTGCGCCTGCCCCCAGCCCCGGCACCTCCCCTGAAGCGTGCTGCGTAGCCCTTGGCCGCCCCCAGGCCCTGTCGTGAAGGCAGCAAGCCGGCCCTCGAGCGCACTGGATTCCCCCTCGGCGCAGGGGCCCTTAGCAGTAGCGCGGGGAAGGGGCGGTGTGTCCAGAAGCCCCTGCGCAAGGAGGGGCTTTGGCCAGGGTCGATCGACGGTAATGACGGTCGCTGTTTGTTCTTTCCCTCTCCCAGAGACCGTGCTGAGGACGTGGTTGTCTGTCCTTCCCCCGGGGATGCCGTTGACTGCGGCCGTCTCAGGCTTGCGTGGCTTCTCTCTGCCCGGTGTTGCCATCCTCGCAGCGCGGGGGCGAAAAGGGACACACAGAGCCCTTCCCGGCTGTGGACAGGAGCTGCCTCGGCTGAAGCTGGAGACGCCAACGAAAGGTAAAGCAGAAGAAACTGAAGGCGCTCTGGCTGCCAGCTGCCTTCCTGTCGCAGGCAAGAGAGAGCCTGTCCCTGCAGGTGAGGGAGGGAGGATCCCCCTTCGTAGCCCGCAGCGGGCCAGGCCACCAACGTGCACCGCAGGGTCTGTACGCGTAACCGGGAGTTGGGTACGGGCGTGTAGTGCACGAGCGAGCTAGGCTACGTGCCTAGGAAGCCTCATCTCGTAAGAGCGGTAAGACACCCATGTATCCTCTTTAGGTGGAGGACGGCCTAGAGTCTGGAGCTGCAGAAGAGGCAGGGCGGAGAGGAGGGGAAAGAAGCATCTGAACGGCTAAATTGTGCCAGCAGCGCTGAGAGCGAGAGTCGCGGTGAGTCCTGGGCCACTGGGGCCCCGTTGCCTCTCTTGTGCGTCCTGGGCCCTCCCTGTCTCTCCCCCCTGGCCCCCTCTCTTTCCTTACCTGCTGCAAAATTATTTTTAGGTTTTTTTTTTTGCGTCCCCCCGCCCCTTCTTTCTCCATCTCACTCTGAGTGGCTCCCTGCCTCCCCGTCTTTTTGGTCCTCCCTCTCTCTGTCCTGTAGCCTGTGGCTACTTGTTCTTTCTCCGCCTCTCTCTGCCTGGCTCTGGCTCAGTTTTTTATTTTATATTTATGGAGAGAGCATCAGGCGTCCTCCTGTCTTTGCAGGGCTGACCCTGAGGAAGTGTGGTCCGTCGGTCGATAGCATGAATATATATATATTTTGTGGGTGCACAAATCCTTTTCAGAGTGTCAGAGGGTAAGGGTTTTGTTCTGTTCAGCGTAAACATTGTTCTGTTTGGTGTATTTGTCGAAGATGAGAGTTTAGTGGGGGAGGTAGTCAGCTCTCTGGCTGGTTTGAGGTGGGCTATACGTGTTTGTCGGTCACCTCTCACCTGCCAGTTGTTTTGAACTAGTTTTTTCTGGTTTTCCTTGGGAGTCACAAGGGGTTTGGGGCTCCCCGGTGGCGGGTGCTGTGGCCAAAAGAGAGAGCAGGGTCACAGAGTGCCTCATATATGGGGCTGGCCTCGGCCATCTCCTGCACAAACTTCTGGTATGTAGCGATCGGGATTTGATTTCCTGAAGGAGAGGATGATGGAGCTCATCATAAGAGCATAATCATTTTCTCTTCCTTTGGCAGTACGGGCACCCGAGGGCCAGCCTGCTTTTGAGGAACAGCATGAGGATGTCGGTGTCGATGCTCAGCAGTGGAAGGAAGCTTCTTTTGGAGGCCAAGAAGATGAAGTGGAGTACTTATTTGTTGTGTTTGATTTTCATTGCGGGGATGGGGAGGGGTGGGACATGGAAAACGCGGTCCCAGGCAGGGGAGGTGTCTATGATGTGGGAGGCCGTGAGAGAGATCATGGACGCTGCTGGACAGGCGTTAGAACCCGTTGCTCAGGTTGGACGGACCCGGCAGAACCACTGCACCATCTTAAGTAACGCCTGCTCACATACTGAGATTTTGGTAGTTGCCCCCACATCCCCGTTGGCTTTTCCTCGTCGAGCTTGTATTTTGGCAAGAAGCGTCTCTCGTTAAGCGTTTGGGTCTAAGGGGTGTCCACGAGGCTACGTGGTGCCCATCCCCATGAGATTTTGTGACCATCAAGTGATATTCAGCATCCGTCTTATGCCCGTCTCCTGTAACTACTCTGCAGTTTTCACTTAAGGCTTGATAGCGCAGCGTTAGCTGAGGGCGGCATTTCCCGCGCTGGCCCCGCCACGCCGACGGCGTTTCCCCTGCCGGCCGCTGTCCGTTCCCTGTAACTGTGACTCTTGTCCTGGCAGAACCTTTGCCAAAGCCACCTTTGTGCTCCACAGCAGTCTGTTTTCTGTCTCGAGTATGTTTCTTTTCGGTATCGGCTACCCCAAAGCTGTGTACCGTTGGCTCAGGTCTCTCCGTGAGCTTCTGTGAGTAGAGAGAGCCTTCCTCTGTTTTTATCGATGCGTCTCCTGGGGTGGTTTTTTGTTGTCCTTTACAATTTAGTTTTGTCCCAGCTACTGAGGTGTTAATTTAGCTGCTTCGTACCGTTCCCGATACGCTTGTATATTTCCACGTTTCTTTTCATGTTTTTTGTCCTTTGAGACTGATTCAGTTCTGTTAAGGGACTGAGCGAGAGAGAGCGTTGAGGTGACTCCGAATGGTTGATGGTTTTACAGTAAATGATTTACTTTATAACCAGAGATAATTTTTGAGAAGGGGCTCTTAAAAGATTTCATTCTGCTTTGCCATTCTGCTGGCGTAGATGAGCCCCAGCCTTTCTTCGGGAGGCTCATTCTGCTCCTGGGCTTCTCTGGTACTGTTCCTTGAGTTGGTTGCAGGTTTTGAGCTGTCTAAGCTCTTTGGGTAGGTGTGTTTTGACATTTAGAGAGGGGGAGGTTTCTGGCTGAGGTAAGAGAGCAGTCAAAGTTGAGCAGCAGATATATATTAGGAAGTATACTTGTACGAGCTTTTGTTTTTCCTCGGGTCAGTAAGTTTGTGTTGGATGTTCAGGGGTAGCAAGATGGTCTAATAGTGTGTTTTGGATTGTTTGGTTTTGTGGGGGTGTTATGGTTTTGTCTGGGGTTTTTTTGGTGTTTTGTTTTTGTGTGTGGTAGGTTTTTTGTTTGGTTGGTTTTGCAGGAATTTTATGACTTGGCCGAGGGTAGAAGCGTATATTTTTCCCACCAGTTTTGCCTGTGTGTTGTGCAAGTTGTTGACGTTATCTCTCAATAGGACTGATGCTGAGATGCTGCGGTAGGGGTTAGGGTGAGCGTGTTGTACGCGTCTGTATGTGGAGCTCTAGCCTTCCTTCAGAAAGCAGCAGGGACGTAACGCATAGTGTGTGTCGGGGTACGGAACTGCTCGTCGCCTTTCCCGATCGCCCGCAGAGTACCACGTTGTCCCGAGAACCTTTGCAGCTTGCGGCAGGTCCCTCGTAGATTATAAGCATCGGGGCTTCTGTTATTTTGTGGGCCTGTAGAGAGCACGGAGTCTGCGGGAAGCCGGAAGGTGGGAGGTGCTCGCAGAGCGCGGGGCAGAGGTGGGAAGGGCAGCTCCCGAGGAGCGGCTGACAGAGGGGCTTTAGGGGTGCAAATACAGGGCGGGAGCTGTCGGGAAGGAGTGAGGTTCCTTCCCTGACAGTTCAGGAGGAGAGGAGGGGTTTTTGAAGTCTTGGTACCGGGGGATGGTTGGGAAAGGGGTGTTCAAGTGTTAGCTAATGGTCGCGTTCTGTGTGCAAGCAGCCTCCGGTAGCCCAGTCTCCTTCCCCGTACGTGTCAGCGCGGCCGCTCGAGCGTGCTGTCTGCCGAGAGGTTCTCCACGCGGCTGTTCACGGAGTCGCTCAGGAGTGAGTTACCTACAAAGGGAGAGTGTGTCACTACACCAGCCACGCCCGTTTGCTTCCCGTACTGCTTTTGGTGTTTGCCCTATCGGTGTAATTTTTGTGTGTTGCGTGGTTTGACTTTTTCTTGCACTTTAAGTCATAGGTCTAGGGTTAAGCAGGACAGTCGAGCGAGGCGTGGCAGCAAAGGCGAGCAGATGGCGTCGTGTGCTGTGACGGGGCGGGCTGTGCGGTCACTCGTCTGGGATTTCTGCCTTTGGGGTCTCTGTGTTGCCAAACAAGTCAGTCAGAAGGATTTGTTAGTTTGTTTTGCGTGGTGAGCTCTTGCTTTTGGAAAGCAGTGTCTAATATCTGTGTGCCTCTCCGTATTTCCCCAGAAGTGGGCCCGGCATTGAAGGTGACAGTTCCCAGCCATCGGGGACGGACCGAGTATGCGAGCAGGTGCCTGACGCGGCCACTGACCCGGGAGGCACGGATCGGGAGGTGAGGGAGCCGTGTTGGCATGGTAGGGGAAAGGATGAGTCTGGAATGTGGCTGTTGGTGGAGATGCACGGCAGGGAGCCGGACACGGGAGGGAGGGGGCGAACAGAGCATTGTGAGAAGGTAGGTCAGCACGTGACAACGGAGGGGTCGTGCAGTGCGAGCACCTATGTGACTAGTTAACGAAGGGACTCACAAAACTACATGCAAAGCGGGATGTCTGCCCCGAGCTCGTCGGGCAAGGTGAGCGATGAACAGGAAACTGTAGCAGCGGTTATTTTTGAGGTGTGGAATTGTTTGTGAGCGGGCGGCCGCTTCCAGGCGCAGCGGTCACCTTGTCTCTCTGGTTCTCCAGGCGCCGTAGGTGGCGGCGGCCACGACATCCAGCCTCATTAGAGCGTGGGCGAGCGGAAGTTCACGGCGCTTCCGAGGAGGCTGTCGTTGCGGAAGTGGCCGGCGTTGAGTGGTGCGACGCTGAGTGATGGCACCGCACGTTTGGAGATGAAGAGTGTCCGTGTGACCGCAGCCCCATCCTACGTAGCCTGTGTGGCCTTTTTAAAGGATGGCTTTTGAGCCCCCGGATTTGGAAGCGAAGCTGAGGGGCCGATGCGGTCTTTGTGCAGGTGGCCGGTCGGTTGCGGGAAGCGCAGGGGGGGCAGGCAGGGGTTGTCAAATCAGTGGAGGGGACCGTTCAGAGACCGGACACGTTTGGGCCGAGAGAGGTTGTTTTGTCCTTTCTGCAAAACAGAAGCATCTGCCAGGCAGGGGAGTTCCTGCCTGTGCTTGTGCTGTTGTGTGGATTTTGTAGTCTGTCTTTGTTCCTTCCTGTACTCGGGTCTCGATGTGTCTGTTCTCCGTGCTGAGCAGGCACCTAGGTAGCAATATTGAGGGTTTTGCAAGCCCTGGCTCATCGGCATAATGGTAACCGAGAGCTTCCTTTCTCGCATTTTAAGTCTACTGCATAGATTTGTCTTGTGTCTTAAATATTAGACCTTTATAGAAGGTCATCTTTTTGCGGCGGTGATTAAGGCGGCCTCAGTACTGCTGCTGAAGAGCAGTCTGAATACGCAGGGCCCTTTTCTGGGACCTGTTCCCTGCACCTGAACGTTCTGAGGTCTTTAAGAGCGGCTCGTCGCTCGTGCATCGTCCTAGTTGTGGGTATATGGTTTTTTCGCAGGTGATGATGGTACGTGACATCTCCGCGGATGCTATAGCTGCTTCCTCGCTGCCCTGCAGATCTTCTCGCCCGGTGGCATCTCTGGGCCGGAAGTCCGTGGTCTCGGTGAGAATTTTCTGAGGTGCCGCGATCACGTCGCTTGTAGTATTTGTGAGCAGTGTCGGTCCGTGCACGTCGATGCCTGTGTCAGAGCTGCTCCTCCGCCTGGGGGTGTAGCAATGGTAGAGCGGGGGAAAGAACAGCAATAAGAGTATATGGTTAACGTTAATGTGCGTAGACTGTTTTGGCAACGCCCGTACAACCCTCGTTGGAGCGAGTGGCCGTTGGCAGCGGGCGAGGACGGTAATTTCCGGGGCGTTTTGTGGGTGCCGAGGGGATGACCGTAGCCGTCTGGGAGAGGCAGCTAGAGTGCTAGCTGAGCAGAGGGCATCTCTCAGCTGTTCAAGCTTGTACGTGCGTGGGGCTTAACATTTGATTGAAGGTATTTCCTTTAATGGCATGCAGTAGTTGGGCTCTAGATGGTATTCCTACGTGGAAGCAAGACCTGTGGAATGGTTAAGCTGTTGCTGTGCGTCCAGGTGACTTGTTCTATCATGCTGTTCTTGCAGAGGATGAAGATGGAGCTGTGCAGGGTGATAGAGCAGAGCTGAGTAGAGCACACTAAGGCGGCGGGTCCGTGTGCAGGATTAAAGGGAAGATGTGACTGAAGGCTATTTGAGGAGCATTTCAGGTGAGCTGGGTCGCAGTGAGGAGGCTCATGGGGCTGGTGACTTTGTTCTCTTTGCTCTCAGGAGCACAGCGCTATCCCTAGGGGCTGGCAAGGTTCTAATTGTGGGGCCGGCGCCCATCGGGTGCCTCATTTTTTGCGTTACAGTTTAAAGTGTGGGTCACTCTGGTGTTTGAGGAGTTTCTGGGCAGTTGTCTGCGGCGTCGTTCCCAGATGCATGAACAGCTCTGCTCTGTTGCTGTCCATTTTCAGGGAGCGTGATTTCTTTCCTGCATCCTTACAGTCTTAGGTCTTGTAGCCGGGCTTCTTGTGCCTCCTCCCTCTCAGTTTTGAGAGGAACTTCTTGTCACGGGCCCTGACGCTCTTCTAATCTTTTTGGATCGCGTTAGGGCCTCCTTGCGTCACTGTCAGGGTTCCGCAGGTCTTGTTGCTGGACGAGCTCTTCCGTCCAGTTGTCTCTCTGTTTGCCGAGAGCGTTCTCTCGTCTCGGAGGCGCGCAGTTTGTAGTGTTTCTCATAGCGTTGGTGTGTGCGTTTGAGTTTGTCTCGGACCGCCTTGCTGGCCCTGTAGAGTCGGGTAGGTGGCACAGCGATGAGAGCTTAGGGTTCATCTGTTGCTGTGCCAAGGCTGTTGGGGGAAAGGTTGTACCGTCATCTCGGATTGAGTGGCCCTCCTCAGCGGGCGAGGACCGTAATCACCGTGACATTTTGTGGGCTCGGAGGCCGTGACCGTAGCTGTCTGGGAGAGGCGGCTAGAGTTCAGCTGAGCAGATTACCTCTGCAGGGTGTTCAAGCTTGTACGTGCGTAGGGCTTCATGTTTGAAGTCATATGTTTGTTTTGATGGCAGGTTATAGTCGGTCTTCAGGAACCGTTAAGGTACTGCTGTGCAACCAGGCGACTTGTTTGGTATTGGTTTTGGAGATGCCGAGGGACGAGTCGTGCAGGGCGACGGAGGGGAACTGAGGGGACCGATGTAAGCGGGTGAGGTGGTGCGTGGTGTATATAGAGGGAAGATGTGACCGATGGCTCTATGACTCCGTTGCTCCTTGCGTTTGTCTTTTGGTTTGGGTTTGAAGTAGCGTAGCAATGAGCAAAGGAGGCAAGTCGAGCAAGGCGAGTGGTGATTGGTGGGCTGAAGTAGCAGCTCTTTTCTGAGGTGTTGTGTTGCTGGGGAAGTTATAAGCAATGCGTGTTGTTTGGGTGTTACGGACGGCGGGCGAGCTGGACACGGCACCTGGAAGTGGCGTAGGCTGGGAGGGAGGCTGTCGAGGGAAAGGGGTGCGAGACGGGGATCGGTGCGGGCAGGCTGTGGCATCGGGCAGCATCTCGGGAGGTGCCTTTTCGCTTGGCTTTTTGCAGGTGCCGCTGGCAGGCTCGGAGCGGTGCTGCCGCGTGCCTATGAGAGGTCTGAGAAGGTGGGGCAGCGGCCAGCATCTGAGACCAGAGAATGCTGTGGTCCGTCGTCGAGCTCTTCAGTTTTGTAGGTAACACGTGGGCCGTCTTTGGAACGGCGTATGAGCATTAGAAGCGAGCTGGGTAGTAATGAGGAAGTCACGGGGCGGTGATTTCTCACGAGCGTAACGGTAGTTTACTGTGTGTTGATACATTTGGTGCCACAAGCGATGACGGAAGCGGGGTGTGATGCTGGAACCTGTGCAGAGCAGGTGAGCCGATGGGCATGTTCCTTTTGATGAGGGGGGTGCTCTGGAAGAGAGCTGTGTTGACCCGTGTGATACTTATTGCTGGCTCTGGTGTTTTTTGGGGTGTTTTTTTTTGTTGGTTTTTTTTTTCACGTGATGAAGAGGCACCTGGCCACTGCGAGAATATCCTGGTTAGCTGGTGTGTTTCTTGTTGTGAAAGGATTCATAATCTGGCCCATCTGAAAGCCCCACAGTGTGACTTTTGTTAGGAAGAGATCTTGAAAAATTGAGATATTTCTTATTCAGTGAGGTTGCATTCTATGAACTTGCCATCAGAGTGCATCTTAGAGACAATGTCTTTGTCAGTAGAACTCATCAGCACAAGACTTGCGAAGTACTGCTTTTTTTTCTAAGATGAAAAAATCAATGGTCCTTGCGGAGATCCAAGCACAGCACATACTCCAAATGTTGATGGCATTGGTAGTGCTTGGGTTCTCAGTTGTAACAGTCGAGATCCCATAAAAATACGGTTCCCCTGCATGCTTCGGTACAGCCAAACGCATTAGCATATCTGCCGGTCCTTCTTGGTAGCCCCATGTATTGCAACACTGGGGATTTGATTTGCGTGGGTTTTTGTTGTGGTATTTTTTTTCCCCAAAAGAATTAAAACCGTATCGGGGATCTCTTAACTCACCGATTCTTCTGTCATAAATGAAAGTTTAAAAAAAGCTAACAGCGTCTGATTTACGACGTGACTTGCGCTGTTTCAGCTGTAACTGCCGAGCAGATGTAGCGTACGATTTGTTAGGTGTAATTAAGCAGGTAGGTATTTGTTGTAAATATTTAACGAGGGGCGACTGAATGTTGGGGTGGGGGCGGTTTTTTCCTGCCGGTATTTTGAGGGAGCGCTCTTAAGTATTTTATTTCAGTCTCGCTTTGGATGCGCGTTTCCCTGGCAGTTCAGCAGCATCTCTCGGGCGGGGCAGCTGGGCGGACGTCCCTCCCGACTCCATAACACGCCAAAACCCCCCAGTCACGTTGCTGCTGTGTATTTTGGAGATAGATAATCTTATGGCGGGTGTGAACGGCTGTGTGAGTTAAATGAACGCAGAAGGAAAATGGAAAGCTTTCAGAGCCTAGACGCTCATATTGGATGTGCGTAAACACGCGCCCGCCTTCTCAGCACAAAGTGCATTACTGAGATTTATTCTTAATTTTTTACGTTACTCTTTCAAGTTTGACGCTTCGCTTCAGGCTTCATGGAGCCAGGCAGCAAGACGTGCGGCGGCAGGGTGAGGGCTGTAGCTGCTGCGGCGGATCTGTAAGCGGAGGTTCCGGTTCCGGTACAACTTTGCCCCGCAGCCTCACGGGGTTATCTCCCCGCAGCGGTGCCGTAAGGAAGGGATGAGACGTTTTCCAGCACCAGCCAGAGCGTTCAGTGTTACGCGAAGAATCTGTTCAAAATGGTATCGGTTAGTCTTAATACCGTTTTCAAGTGTTCCAGTCCCTCTAGCTTTTAAAGGAGGTGTTGTGTTTTGACATGACCCGTTTGCCCAGAATCTTGCTGCGGCTCAATTTCCTTCCTATCCCTTGTGCTGACTGAGTTCCTCCATTTTCTTCTGTGCTATTTTATTCACGTGCTGAAATATAGTTTGGGATTTCTGTTTTTCAGATGTCTTCTCAGTGTCTCGTGATGCTCAAGAGATGCCCCCCGGCCCGGGTTTGCCTGCCGGTCGTTAAGCGTGGTGAAGGTAAGGGGCCATCCCTCTGCCTGGGGGCTCCCGGCTCTGTCTCCAGCGGGTGCCCCGCAGGTGCGGCCGCGAGGGCTGCCTGGTGGGGAGAGTCGGGGCCCCCAGGGGCCAGGGCTGTTTGTCGCCCCGGGGAGCCCGTCCCAGCGCGGGAACATGTCCGAGCAGAGCCCGAGAGAGACGTGACACCGTCCTCTGGCACGCTCCCGCTCCGCCGTGGGGCGGCCGCTAGCCTGCGGACAGGGGCTGGGGGGGCTGCAGCTGTTTGGGGGGCTGCCCCACCTTTTAGATTTTAGCAGAGCTCCCCCTTTTCTGGGGGGTGGGGTGTGTGTGTGTGTGTGTACCTTTGTAAATGGCACTATTAAAGTAATGAGCTGCAGGTTGGAGTAGATTCCCTTGTTTAGTGCCCTTCTTGGGGGTGAATAAAATTGGGGGGGGGGGGGGGGGGGGGCGGTGTGATGATGTCATGCAGGGCACCCCAGTGTCACTGGGGGAGCTGATAATGCGTCAGAGGAACAGGTGAGTGGGGGCGTCATGTAGGGGTTCCCCCCCAAAAAGGGGGGTTGCAGCCCCAAAATGCCTGAAAATTGAGGGGGGCTATTACAAAAACCTCTTATTTTATATATATTGACATGTCATATTAATTGATAGATGTATAAAGGGATTTTAAAATAAGAACTTCTCTCTCCTATATTATATAACGGATTTCAGGATACAAAAATTCTACATTGAGATACAGGGTTTTAAACCACAAAAGTAACTCGACTGTCTAAATATCTAAATTAAAAAATAAAGGAGTTTAAAATGAAGAAAAAGGATAGATGAAGGAATTCAAAGCAGAAGAAAGTCTGACTAGAGCGAGCATCTACGCTTAGTGTGTGTTACATAGTCTAAGCAGATGTGTAATCTAAATAGAGGTTATATAGAGTGAAATAAGCCTAGGTATAACTGTAAGTAGATGTCTAAATAGAGAAGTCGAAAAAGATTGAAGTGTCAAAGGGTAAGTAAGCAGATAGCTAGCCTAAATAGGTGGTTTATATACGTGTTAATATGGAAGTCTGAACAGGTATGTGTAAATAGATATGCTGTGTAAGTGTAAATAGCCTAAGTAGGTGTAAGTGTAAATTTAATAGCTAAGTCTAAACAGGTGTTGTATGTAAATGTAAAATAGATAGTATATATAAAATATAGATGTACTCTGTAAGGATGTGTAAGTAGACACACAAGTGCAAATGTCTATGCTATATAAGGTTTTAAAATGCAAAGAAACCATGTTGACAGAGATGTTTATAGAGAGGATTTAAAAATTGGACACACACCCCACCCCCACCCCCCAATCAACTGAAGACACAAAAGCGCTTTCAAATGCTGCCCCTTTCCCGTTCTCCTTCTCCCATCCCGATTTGGGGCCGATTCCCCCAGATGGGGACTTCCCCCTCTGGGGCTGCGCAGGCAGCCTGGGAGCTGCTGCCAGGGCAGACAAACACCCCAAAGCCCCCAAGTCTGGGTCTGCAATGGGGGGTGAAAAACCCCAAACAGGCAAAACACCCAAACAGGTTTGGGGGAAAGAAAACAATTGGGGGCTCCTGGGAAAGCCCACTCCTGCTGGGTTTGTGCAGCTGGAAAGGAAGGGGGGGGGGAAAAAAGCGGTGGGGGGTTGGATGGGTTGGAACCCCACTAACCATTCTCATGCACAAAACCAGGAGCAAAAATCACCGATTTCTTTGTTGTGGAAAGGGCCAAAGAGACCCAGAAGTGAACCGTTTGGAAAAGCAATCCCAACTTTGTTCCTTTGGCTTTTTTTGCTTTTCCATAAGGTAAAACCCCCAAAACCCCCAACAACAAAAAAAGCCAAGCCATCCAAACAGAAATCACCACCACCAAACGACCGCCCCAAAAACCCCAAATTGGGGAAAATTTGGGGTGAAACAGCAGCAGTTTGAGGGGCATTGCTGGGGCTTATCCGGAATGGATTCTCCGGAGTGGGTCGGTTATCTGGAGCGGATCATCTGCTGCAGGTGAGCCCAGGTGAGTTGCCCATTGTGGATTATCCTGGGGGGACCCCCCTGGTGTCAGTCATCCCCATGCATGTTCCCCATGGCGTGTCTGCCCAGACATGCCCCTGTCCGGCAGTGTCCGCCTCCTCCCCCGCCCTCCCTCTGCGTGTGTCTGTGACCTCCCAGACGCTGTCCCCTGAGATGGCCCCCCTGCATGACTTTTTTTCCCCGGTGACATTCCTCCCCCCCGCTTCCCCTGGCCTCCTGTTCTGTGCTCGCTGAAGCCTCGTGCTTACGCAGGATGAGCAGTGGCGAGGCGAGGCGCTGCCAAGCCAACGAAGCCCAAGGCTCAGCAGCGCACAACTCCTTTGCAGGGCAGCCGCTGGCATCTGGTCTGCCTGGCTGCCCTGTGCCCCGACGCACGGCTGCCCCCCTCACCCCGGGCAGCCTGCCTTCAGAAGGGCAGCTGTGTTCCCCTGATGGATTTTCTTCTTTAACCCTCCAGGACCTGTTGACTTGCTGCTCTCCCTGTCCCAGCCCTGATGCCGCAGGCCTACAGCAACTGATGGGGCTTACTCCGGGGGGGGTGTGGGGGTGGGAAAGGGGACCTTTTTCCCCAGGTGGTTTGTGCTGCTTCTCCTCCCTCGGGCGTGGGGTGGGGGCGAGTGGGGCAGGCGGGAGGACAGTGCGCATGCGCAGTGGCGCCTTTGCTGCTCTCTGCTGCCACCGTGCGACCAAGGCGCGGTACTGCAGGCGGGCAGCCGCGCATGCGCAGTGGCGCTATTTTAGCTCTCTACCGCCACCGTGCGACCAAGGCGCGGTACTGCTGGCGGGCAGCCGCGCATGCGCAGTGGCGCCATTTTAGCTCTCTACCGCCACCGTGCGGCCAAACCGCGGTACTGCAGGCGGGCAGCCGCGCATGCGCAGTGGCGCCCTTTCCTGCTCTCTGCCGCCACCGTGCGGCCAAACCGCGGTACTGCAGGCGGGCAGCCGCGCATGCGCAGTGGCGCCCTTTCCTGCTCTCTGCCGCCACCGTGCGGCCAAACCGCGGTACTGCAGCCAGCAGCCGTGCACGGGCTGGAGCGACACTTCGCCGCGCTCACTTCTCCACGCCACTTAGTGACACCCCCCCCCCCCGCTACCTGGTGACGGCACCGTGGGGGCTGGAGCCGTGTACCACAGCCCTTAGCGACAGGTGTTGACCCCTTGCGATAGCCCGGTGAGGGTGGTGCTGATACTCCTCGCCACGCTCTTAGCAACGGGCCCCGCCCCCGGCGATGGGCGGGCAGGCGGTCTGATGGCTGACCCACCTGGCCCCACCCACCTTAGCGACAGGCCCCGCCCCCTGGCAACGGCCTGGGGGGCGGTGCCGGCTCTCTCCCCTTAGCGACACCCCCACCCCCTGGCAACGGCCCGGGGGGCGGTGCCGGCTCTCTCCCCTTAGCGACAGGCCCCGCCCCCTGGCAACGGCCCGGGGGGCGGTGCCGGCTCTCTCCCCTTAGCGACAGGCCCAGCCCCCTGGCAACGGCCCGGGGGGCGGTGCCGGCTCTCTCCCCTTAGCGACAGGCCCCGCCCCCTGGCAACGGCCCGGGGGGCGGTGCCGGCTCTCTCCCCTTAGCGACAGGCCCCGCCCCCTGGCAACGGCCCGGGGGGCGGTGCCGGCTCTCTCCCCTTAGCGACAGGCCCCGCCCCCCGGCAACGGCCCGAGCCTGTGTTTGCTCCGCTCGGGGGGGGCTCGGTTTGGGTGTTTTCTCTCCCCCCCCCCCCGCGCCGGGAGCTCCAGGCGGCTCCCGTACGGCTCCCGGGGCCTTCACCCCTCGGGGGGCTCGGCCCGCCCCTTTCGCGGGGCGCTGTGGGAAGGGCGGGGGCGGGGCCCGGGGGTCGCAGAGCCCCAGCCGGGGCTCGGGCAGCTCTCGCTGCCCCCGGGCTCCTCTGGCGCCGGGGCTCCCGTGTTCCCTCGGGCGGTCGCAGCTCTGGGGCTGTCTCAGCCCCCCGGGCAGGCGTGCTCTGGCGCTTAGAGAAGCGGAGGCGTTGCCTGAGGTAAGGCTTCCAGAGCTTGGCGCTCTTTGGCAGCAGCTGTACTAGAAAGGTCCCTTGTGGCCTGCTTTGCTTTTTTTCTCCCGGGATGCTGTTTTGGGCGCTGAGGGGGCGGTGAGGCGGTTTAGTGGTATGGTGTTCTGTTTGGGGTTTGGTTTTTGCTTTGCTGGTTTTCTTCCCCCTTGTGAGATCATTTTATTCGTTTATCATTTCACATTATCATTTACCCCGCGCCATTTCCGTCCCCTCTGGGCAGCAGCGGATCCGCCGCTCGAGGGCGAGGAGCTGGGCCGACAACGGGCCGCTGCAGACTCTGGTCAGGGTACGAGGCTGCTCCCTGGGGAGCCGGCGCAGGGGGCGCGGAGGTACGCGCGGGCACTTGTCGGTGCCCCTGACCGGTGAAGGGGAGGTTAAATTGTAGGAGTGCAAATAAACACATATTATTTAGGGAGGAGTCGTGACTCAATTTAATCGCAGCTATTACTGAACAAACCAGGCAGTCATTATTCCTAATCTGTAATTAAAAAAAATAAAGGCAGTCCTTTTTTATGCCATAAATAGAGTTGCGAGTCATTAATAGCTCAATCTAAATGCAGCCGTTATTAAATCAACTGCAGGCATTAATGACTCCTGATCAGAAACAAAATAAGGAAATTTTAGAATCTAGAATGAAAATCGACCCGGAAAGCTAAATTGGGAGCGGGTAGTACTGAAATTGTAACAGGGCTGTTAGAAAGTTCAGAGGCAGCGACAGCTCCTGCTTCCAACCCAAGCAGTAAACGAAGCTTTAGGTTCTTAAATGAAGAGAAATAAAGGTGAGCTGTTAAACAGTGGCTGGGGTCAAGCGTAGCTATTAAGAAAATTTGCAGGTACGGGTGATTCCTGACCAGAACTAACAATTCCAGAAGATTTAGATTTAAAAATTACAAAGCTAATGGAGTGCCACAACCGCAGCCGCTTTGGGGGAATGCCCCAGCCCCCCCCGCCACCGCTATTAATTACTGCCAAGGAGAGCGAGAGTGAAAGTAGAAGCGGTGCAGGTGAAATGCGAGCAGTACGCTTTTCCTAAGTCATCCCTTCGTGTCAGGAGAGGAAAGCAAATGGAAAGAAGATGTTTGCAGGGGGTCTGTGCTGGGTTACCTGCGCGTCTCTTCCGTGCATCCTTGAGGAGACATTTAGCTCCTGTTGGGCGCTCGCAGGTGGGGACAGGGCGAGCTGGAGGCAGGATCGGTGCCGGCACTGATAAAGGGATGGGCGACGAGCTGAGAGAAGAGGGGGCAAGGGCTGAAAAAGGGTCTCCAGTTCTGCAGGGAAGGCAGCGGGATGTGACTCGGCAACCGCTCTGACGAGTGCAGGGTCATTCGCTGCGATGAAGTCGGGGTCTGTGGCTGGCCCGGAGAGGCAGCAGAAATCCCAAACTCTTTGCGGGGGTACCGGCCAGATTAGGGCAACACCTGAACAGTAAAACCATTTAGGGGAAGCAGAGCTGGGCTGCACCGCGTGGCCAACCTCCCTCTTCTCCGTGAGTCCCAAAGGGGCAGCTCCAAGAATGTGCTGAGAATTAATGTCTTGCGCTAAAAATGAGACGCAAGTAGCACCCGCCCGTGAATTTTATTTTCTCTCTCGCTCTGCAGCTCCTGCCTGCTTGTCTCTCCTCAGTGCGCACCTGCACCTGTGCTCGGATGGGGCAGCTGAGGGAAGGTGCTGCCATCTCCCCGGCCCCGGCGGACCGCCCCTCAGCTGTGTCCTCTGTCAGGGAGCGTCGTCATCTCTCCTGCCCCCCAGAGCGTGTCCTGTAGTGGCAGACGCGCGGGCTTTTCCCTGCACGCGCATACGGGAAGGGAAGGGAAGGGAAGCACAGTGAGAGCTGGGCTTGTCAAAGCGTAATGGGGGTGGTGGGAAGCGTAGCTAGAACCGGAGAGCTACAGCGCAAAAGCGAAGCGGACGGGACACAAAAGTAAAATGGTGCACAGGAATGCTGAGGAGAGAACTCCCGCAGCACGCAGGAAATCAGTGTCAGAATCTATTTTCTTCTGACTGCCGAATTAAAAATAATGGCACGCTTTGCAACGCCAAGCTCGCTCTAATCGTCTGAACTGTTTCTTTCCAGCCCCCCACCGCCCCCAGCACACCGTTCAGCCTCCTCAGCCTGAAATGCCTTGTTTTCCTGCTTTTTTTTTTTTTTTTTTTTTTTAATGACAGGGCAACTTCTGTTCCCGAGGTGGTGCCTACAGTACAGCTATCTCTTCGAAGGCAGTTTGGTTTAGGTCAGAGAATGTTTAGCCTGGACTGAATCAGCCTCTGTTTCTGTTTCTGGAAATCGTCGGTCCTGTGCATCAAGCCCGGAAAAAAGGAAATATGAACCAAAGGACCTGGGGCCTGCAGGGCTAGGAAAATATTTGAGAAGAGGTTCAGTGGGGAAATGACTGTTTGTCTGTGGGGCGTCCAGGCAAGCAACCCAGCTGCTAGAAAGCGGCGCTGTCCCCAGGATGGCCTCGGCGGTCCCGTCGGAGTCGGGGGAACAAGGACAAGGCAGGGGGAAGCATCTGGCCTGCCGTGTGGACCGTGACTGTACAAAGCACGTGTGATGCACTGCAAGTTTACCTGTTTAAACTGTGAGTTAAAGAAGGTGTGCAGTTGCTTTGTAAACAGCCGACGCTCTAAAGCTACACCCATCTAATTGCTAGCTGTATTAAATCTATCGTATTGCTGTTTCTGCATTAAAAAAGAAAAAAACCAACACACCTATGTAAGCACGTCTAAGTACAATGGAAAACCACTGTTTAACGCGTGGCATGTGCGGGTGGTTTTTTTGGGGCGGGGGGGTGGGGTGTATGACAAAAACCTGCGAGAGACACACGCACACACGCACATGTCATGTTTAGCGCTCACCTAAACCCAAAAAAGAAAATCCACTCTTTATTTTGCAGCATTAGCATTAGCTTCCAGCGCACAGCCTGAGCGCGCACCTCTGCTCTCACCGTCTGCTCCCTCTTCAACCGTGCGTGGCTGTCATCAGCTTGCACAGGCTTTGCTCGTGCAAGTTTCCGCGACGGCTTACGAGAAGGCAGGCAAACAGACCCAGCAAGACGCGTAGTGCCTTCCTCTATGGGCTCCGTCCAGCCTTTGTTAAAATGAGCAGAAAAGACATCTGCTGCGGCCTTTGTCCTGACTGACTCTTACAGAGAGCATCTGACTTGACCCGCAGCAAAGCCATGCCCCAGGCAGCAGCACGTACTGGCGCGGACCGCGGTTTCACCCACCTGCTTTACTGCGCCGGTCCTTTCCCACGGCCGATGCCGCAGATGTGGCGCGGCCCACCCCCAGACCTCTTTACGAGGGTTCCCTGGGCTCTGCAAGTCGCCTGCTGGACGTGTTGCTGATTCAGGCACGGGCAAAGTCAGCTTCTTCGCTGGCCTCGGGCCAGGGCAGCCCCGTACCTGAGGGAAACTGAGAATATCTCCAGCGAGATCTCACCGGGAGGCTGGGACCTCGTCAGTAGGGGAGAAGGCCAAGCGACTGACACTGAAAGGGAGCTCTTTGCTAGGCTGTAGATCGTAAAGTTAAAAAAGAAAACAAACCTGCCTTTTTTAAAATGCCCCCCTTTGAGTCTGCCACGTTTGATACAGATTTTTTAAATTGCAGGGTCTATCTCCTACAGGCCTCATGCAAAGGGAAGCGAGTACCTCTGGCTCTCAGGACAAGGGGGTCCCTCAGGAGCCCAGGTGCTCACGCCAGCCGGCATCTGGCACAGCACAGGGCAGGAGCTTTGGCAGTAGTACGTGAGCTGAGAATGAGAGTCCGGCAGCGCCGCACGCTTCTCCTGTGAGCCGCCGAGGCTCGCGCGCTGTGCCTTCCGCAAATAAAAGGCCAGAAGAGTCAGCATTTCTGCTAGTTCCAGCCTCATCCGCACCCTCGTCGGTGTAGCTGTAAGCAAGCGTCCCGTAGCGACTGGGAGCGTGGCAGCTGGGCTTCCTGCGCTGCCTTAGGTTGTGCCCTTGGAGAGACCCTTCTCCGAGCCCCGTGAGCCCCGGGGTGGGTGGGCTGCGGTGCCGTTCAACGCTGAATAGGCACGAAGGCCTGTAAACAAAATGTATTTATATCGCACCCGTACCCGGCAGCCAACCGCCGCTTTATTTACGTATCCTGCACCTCCTGCCGACGCTTTTAAACTTAGCCGATATTGCCGCAGTTTTCACTGACGGGGCAGGGGACTGCCACGCTGCAGGGGCAGTGTCTGGGTGTCTGCCACGGACACAGACGTCCTCAGCTGGGTAGGGACAGGGTGAGAGCTGGAACAACTCTGCTGACATGTACGGGCCGTCCCAGGGCAAGGCTCCTGGGTCTGGGGGCTGAAAGGCGAGCCGCGCTGGGTGGTTGGTGTGGGAGTTGTGGAGCAAGTAGGGGGGAAAAAAAGCAACAAGAAAAAACCATCCAAATGTTTCACAGCAGGTAGAAAGCTTGGCAGAAAGCAAACTGAATGCTGTAAAGACAAAAGCCGAAAGCCGGCTATGGACTGGACGAAAAGAGTCAGTGCCACGGAAGGAGGTTATTTCTTCCACTGACCGTAGGAGGCTTTTTTGTGAGAAAACACAACACCTCTTCTTTCGGCTACGGCGCGGTACCGCAGCAGTAACGGGCCAGAGCGTGCGAGCGCCTCTGGCAGTATCGGTAACGGCCGGGGCACGGCCGAACGGCCAGCCCACCTTCCGCACAAGGAGAACACCGTTCCCCTGGAACGCCACGCAGACCCAGGACGGGTACGGCGGAGGCCGAGCCCAGGCGCCCCCATTGCCAAGGACCACCTTGGCCTCGCAGCGTCTCACGCTGCGGGGTGTTTTGCAGGCCGTGGCTAAGCTCAGGCCCCCTGCTCGTGGCTGCCCCCGGTCCCCCGGCGCCGGTCGGGCCCCAGCCCCCAGCGCGGTGCGGCGCAGGGCAGCGGCCCAGCAGGGCGGCCCCACGGGCCCCAGCCCGCACCCCCCCCCCGTGCCTGCGGGCAGGGCCCCGCGGCCGCCGGCCCCTTCCTCCTCTGCTCGCTCCCGTCGCGGACGGCTCGGTACGTGTCACGAGCGGCAGCCCCGTTCAGCCGCTCCCGGAGGGCGCGCGGCTCTGCCCGGCCGTGACCGGGGCCCGCAGGGGTCTCTCGCTCGCCCGCTCGCCCCGAAAGGAGCCGGCCCCGAGCCGGCGCGTCCCGCCCCGCCCGGCCCTCGGCGCCCTCGCGAGCTGAGCGCGGCCCGGCCAGCAGGGGGCGCTGGCGCTCACCGGCTGGGCGCGGGGGCGGTCCGGCGCGGGGGCGGGGCCGGTGGGGGCCGGTCCTTCCGGCCGCCCTCTAAGGGCCGCCCCGCGGGGCCCGGGCTTCCGGTGGCGCGTGCGCGGCGGAGCGGAGGTGGGAGAGGTGCGTGGGGCGGCCGGGTCGCGAGGGGTCTCTTTGCGGTGCCGGGGCCCCTCTGCGGCCCGGCGTGGGAAGCCCGTGGCCGGCGGAGACTGCTCGGAGCTGGGCGGGGAGCGCCGCGGCAGTCCGGCCGCAGGCAGCCATCCCCTGCGGTGGCCGGCATCCCCTCGGGACTCCTGGAGGCCTGGCGGCTCCCGATCCTCGTCTGCGGCAGCCGCCTGAGAGAGCAGCGCGGCCGTAGCCGGGGGCCGGAGAGCGCTGGTGGGTGAGTTCGGGCAGCGGTGGGGGCTCCTTGTGGGCCGGGGGTGGGGGGGGCTCCGTGCGGGCCCGACCCTGGGCCGGGCGGGGGGGGCTCCGTCGCCGGCCCGGGCCGGGCTCGGTGCCGGGCGGGAGGAGCTCCGTCGCGCCGGGCCCGGGGCCGGGCGGGTGAGGGGGGGGCTGGCTCCTCCGTGCCGGGCCCGGGGCCGGGCGGGGGAGGGGGGGGCTGGCTCCTCCGTGCCGGGCCCGGGGCCGGGCGGGGGAGGGGGGGGCTGGCTCCTCCGTGCCGGGCCCGGGGCCGGGCGGGGGAGGGGGGGGCTGGCTCCTCCGTGCCGGGCCCGGGGCCGGGCGGGGGAGGGGGGGGCTGG
The DNA here is from genome assembly GCF_963921805.1 of Phalacrocorax carbo. Lineage (NCBI taxonomy): Eukaryota > Metazoa > Chordata > Aves > Suliformes > Phalacrocoracidae > Phalacrocorax > Phalacrocorax carbo. The sequence goes on along the minus strand of NW_026990375.1, from coordinate 398,206 downwards.
CTCCTCCGTGCCGGGCCCGGGCCCGTGCTCGTGCCGGGGGGGGGCTCCGTGCCGAGCTCGGGCCCCGCAGAGAAGCCCTGGTCGGGCATCGTTCGCTTTTGCACAATGTAGGGCTTTCCCCGTTTATTTTCTGTGTACTGTGTTTTGGGCCACCTGAAACCCTTTGGCCGGGGAGGTTTGGTGCGGGGAGATGGCAGGTCTGGAGCCTGAAAGATCTCGGGTGGGGGGCGGGGGAGGTATTTTTGCCTTAAAACTCTGGGCCCACCTCGTGTGTCATGTCGTGAGTCTCGTGACTGTGGCAAATGGCTCAGTCGGGCGTTTTCTGAAAATGTATTCATCCCATGCAGATGTCATCGGGATACAGATCATCTGCATCTTCATGCTCTGACAAGACAAGATGCTGAGACAGGGATGAGCTCCAGAAGGACTGCTGAAAAGAAGAAAAAACCGCACTCCACAAAGTCATGGGGTTTATTTTTGCGTTTGGGGGGGCGGGGTGGCTTTAACAAAAGAGAGCAGTGTTGGCTGGCAGCAGCCTGCAGGGCATCTTTGCTGCCTGATCTCTCCTTTTCTTCTCTTCCACTCCTCTTTCAGGGCTGTAATTGTCATTTGGATAGTTTTAGAAGAGCAGTTAAGTTCCTCGCCTGTGTCAATGTGCTGATAATACCAGGAAGGTGAACGCTTGAACCGGTCGGGCGGGTGGGAATAACTTGGCTGCAGGTAGAACTTCTGAGGGAAGACCAGCAAAACCAGGAAGCAAATAGCAAGTTCCCCAAAAATGTGCGGGTGTCAAACACGTAAGCGTTTCATTGCCGAATGTTTTTGGGAATATGTTCCAAATGGCTATTTTTGGTAAACATACATTTTCAGGAGATTCAGGGTTGTGTGTGGCAAAACATGTCCCTCTGTTTTTGTGTCCTGCCGCACAAACGGCGGGCGGCAGGGCTCTTGTTCCCCGCTCTCGATATTGCCCCAGCAGGGCTGCGATATTTAGACCTAAGTGGGGATGGGTTTAGGAGTGGAAGGAGAGAGAACGCCTGTGTTCTGTAAGGGCTGTGAATGCTGACCCTTTGTCTCCGTCTGCTGCTTTTCCTGTGCGGGTGATGAAGCTGTTTTACTTTTCTCTGTTGTTCCTGGTCTAAATAGCTGCAAGGCTGTCGCCGCTGTGGGTGTGCAATTTGTGTTGCTGTGTTTCTGTGGAGTCCTAGCCACGGCTCGCTTCTAGTGTGGCCAAGGGTCAAGGTAGGGCTTTCAGCTTAAAGCTTCAGAAGCGCTGCGCGCTGAGATGGGTGTAGGTGAAACTGCTGTTGCGCCTGCAGCTGTGCTCTCAGGGATGCTGGGCGGCTCCGCATCAGACCGGCGAGGTGCCCGTGGACCTCCGTCGGGCTGCGCCCTGGGTGCGCGAGCGTGCTGTGTGTTTGCTGTTCCGGCTTGTACGTGCGAGGGCTTAACGTTTGATTTAACGCATTTCCTTTAACGGCAGGCTGTAGTTGGGCTCTAGATGGTATTCCTACGGGGGCGCAAGAGCTGTGGAATGGTTAAGCTGTTGCTGTGCCTCCAGGTGACTTGTTCAGTAACACTGTTTTTCCAGGTGCAGATGGATGAGTCGTGCAGGGCAACGGAGGAGAGCCCAGGGGAGCGCTGTAAGAAGGTGAGTCTGTGTGTAGTACTGGAGGGAAGATGTGACTGATGGCTATAGGGCTCCATTATGGGTTTTACTCTTTTTTTTTTTTTTTTGTGATCTGAGGGCACTAAGTGATGAGCCGAGCGTGATCTGGGCCCTGGAGGTGAGTCAGGCAAGGTGACGGGTGCTTGGTGGGCTGGAGTAGGTGTTCTTTTTCAGGTTATTCAGGATTTTTTTTTCCCTTGTCTTCACTTTCCCATCCCAATTTGGGGCCGATTCCCTCAAACGGGGACTTCCCCCTGTGGGGCTGCTTATGCAGCCTGGGAGCTGCTGCCTGGGCACAAAAATACCTCAAACCCCCTGACTCTGGGTCTGCAATGGGGGGTGAAAATACAGGAAGAATTCTGGTGGAAAGAAAACAACTTGGGGCTTCTGGGAAAGCCAACTCAGCTGGATTTGTGCAGCTGGAAAGGGAAAAAAAGGGTGGTGGTGGGGAAGGAACAACCACCTAAAAGCACCCACCAACCATTCTCATGCACAAAACCGAAAGTGAAAATGACCATTTTTTGTAGGGTAAAAGCACAAAAAGTCCCCACAGAACTCAGTAGTTTGGAAAAGCAACCCCAATTATTACATTATGTAAAGAAGGCAGGGGGAAAAAAAGAAAACCAAAACAAAACCCTATCACAACCCTGATGCCACATGCCTACAAGCAGTTCCTGGGGCTTATTCTGCGGGGGTGGGGGACCCAACCTTGTTCCCCAGGTTTGCTGTGCTGCTTCTCCTCCCTCGGGCATGGGGGGGGCGGGCAGTGGCATGGACAGTAGCAAGCACCAGATTTTTTTAAGCAGTCGAGAGGAAAGGACTGAAATGCTCGAGACGCTTTGCTGTTTGGTGCAGAGGCAATGAACGGTGCTGCCGGGGCTGCGAGGGGGAAAGGTGCAGAGGAATAGAAGCTCTGTGGATGCAGCCAAGTTACGGTTTCTGGATGGTATTAATCGAGAAGAGTAATTCAGATAATGCTGCTGCCCAGCGACCAGAGTTGGGTACTGAGCCCGGGAGCCGCGCACGCGCGGTGGCGTCCCTGTGATCCCCATTGCTCTCTCCGCAGGTGACAGCCCTGCGATGCTGCGGTGCCTGCGAGGTGATGCCGCCGTGCTCGTTGCTGCTTCCTGGTAAGGAAAGGCCTCCTCCGCTCCTGCTGCAGCGTGGTGGTGTGTCGGACACGATTCCCTGTGTCGGGTGAGGCCTAGGGCTGCCGGTGAGGTGAGCGAGCCCCTTTGGTGGGTGCCGGGGTGTCTCCTTGTGTGCCTGCACTACTGGGGCTGGTGGGATGGGAAGCTTCAAACGACCTGCCGAGGCAGGCTTCTGGTATGCTAAAGGCGAGCGGGTGAGGGCAGCCCCAGGAGTTACCCGGGAGCTGATAGAAGGGAAGAGGGAAAGGAGGAGGAGGATGATGACATTTTCCCCCTGCCCAGGGTGCAGAAGATAGCCGACTCCCCAGCTCACCAGAGCTCCCCCTCAGCCTCCCCTGGCCCCCCTTGCCCCGTGCTCCTGCCCCCAGCTCCGGCACGAGCGAGCTAGGCTACGTGCCTAGGAAGCCTCATCTCGTAAGAGCTGTGAGACACCCTTGTATTCTCTTCAGGTGGAGGATGGCCTAGAGTCTGGAGCTGCAGAAGAGGCAGGGCGGAGAGGAGGGGAAAGAAGCATCTGAACGGCTAAATTGTGCCAGCAGCGCTGAGAGCGAGAGTCGCGGTGAGTCCTGGGCCACTGGGGCCCCGTTGCCTCTCTTGTGCATCCTGGGCCCTCCCTGTCTCTCCCCTGGCCCCCTCTCTTTCCTTACCTGCTGCAAAATTTTTTTTAGTTTTTTTTTTTTGCACCCCCCCCCCGCCCCTTCTTTCTCCATCTCGCTCTGAGTGGCTCCCTGCCTCCCCGTCTTTTCAGGCCTCCCTCTCTCTGTCCTGTAGCCTGTGGCTACTTGTTCTTTCTCCGCCTCTCTCTGCCTGGCTCTGGCTCCGTTTTTATTTTTTCATTCCTCCTGCTCTGTCCTGTAGCCTGTCGGTATTGTGTCTTTCTCTGGCTCTCTTGGTCTGACTCCCTGTGTTACCGAAAAACGCGGTAAAATCGGAAATATCTCTTCAACACCAATCTAGTATTAAAGAGCAGGCGTTCTTTATTCACGGCGCCAGATGCACGGGGGATCGCTCCTCCTGGCGTGCGTACCTCACACACCTTTCCCGTAGAATTTGTAGATCAAAATTTTACATACTCATATATAGTCGTTATTGTCCTGTCTACTGATCGGTACAAACTTGCTCGTTCCGTATGTAAATCGCTGCGCAGGCTCGGTGGTGGTCCGTGAGTCGGTGGTCGCGATCTCCCCCTGCCAGAATTGCCTTTTACCTTCTTGGCTCTTAATCTTGGCAGTCTTGGCTAGTTTTCTCAGTCCGCTACACGAAACCGCGTTTTGTCATCCGTTTCTGACAGAAGCACGTTGTCTGTTGTTCTGCTGACATTAACGATCGCCTAGGGACTAAAATGCAGATCGACAGATGCGCTGATTCGTACGCTCCGTGTTCCCGTAATGGAACACCGTCTCTGGTTGGTTGATTTCATCGCTTTGGTTACATTTTCCCCCTTTGGAAGTTTTGAAATAATCATTTTCTCAATACTTCCATCTTAGATCAATAATATTCCACTATGTCAGTTCAGTGTTTGGTTCATCTTCTCAAAATTTTCACTTGATTGTGGTCTCTAGGGCATATGCAGGTTCCATTTTATACCCAAAATTTTATTAATTTGTTGAACTACCTCTGCAAAAAAATGTGGTCCTCTCTCAGAGGACATTCCTGTTGGCACTCTAAATCTTGGTATTATTTCTTTCAGCAACATCTTAACTACTACTCTAGCTTTGTTGGTGCAGCACGAGAAAGCTTCTGGCCAACTAGAAAACTTGTCCATCAGCACTAACAAATACTGCTATATCTATTTTGTCTGGGTAACTCAGAAAACTTAATTTGCTAATAATTTCCGGGAGAATTTTTTGTTTTGTTACTCCTAAAGGTGGTTTCCTTTGGTTCAGGGGATTATTTCTAGGACAGATTGGACACTTAGCTACTATGGGTTTAATTATTCTTGTCATGCCTACACACGCTACAGATGCTTTTAAACTCAAAACCGTAGCATCTACACCCTAATGTGTTTGCTCATGCTTTTCTTTTGCAAGTTCTGTCATAACTTGTGGGGTTGTTATTATTATTACTTGTTTTTCTGGTGTTACCTACCATCTCTCTGTGTTTTGTGATGCTTCCAATTGTTCTGCTAATTGCTCATCCAATTTATTATAATAATCTCGGTTTCAACTTTGGAATTCCGATCTGTTTTACTGGTACTAGTGCAAGGATACCTTGCTCTGCAGTCCTCTTTGCAGCTTTATCTGTCAATCGTTTGCTTATGTTTACAGCCGTCTGGCCGAATTGATGAGCTTTGCAACGCTTTACCGCCACTTCTTTTGGTTTCTGCACGTCTTCCGGAAGTTGGAGAATGTCTTCTTTATGCTGTATCAATGATTCTTGGGCTGATGGCAGTCCTTTTTCCTTCCCAGTAGCTCCATGATCGTGGATCACACCAAATGCATGTTTGGAATCAGTCTAGATATTTATCCTTCGTCCTTCTGCCATTCGCAGAGCTCGCTTCAACGCTACCAATACTGCTTTCTGTGCTGAGGTGTTCGCAGGCAGCGCCCCTGACTCCATTCCCTCGGCGGTGATAACGACAGCATATCCGGCCATTCTCTTCTCGCCCAGAGCTGCTTCCATCTGTAAACAACTCCAGATCAGGATTTTCCCAGAGGTTTGTGTCTCAGGCCTGGTCTGCTGGAATAGACTTGTTCAATAGTTAGCAAGCGATCGTGTTCGAAATTGTCCGTAAGGTTTTCTGTTGTTAAAAACATAGCAGGATTCAGTATAGCAGTAGTCTTCGATTCCACATGGTCTTGTTCTAACAGAACAACTTGATATTTCAACATTCTGCTAAGGGATAGCCAACGACCCCCCTTTTGTTCTAAAACAGTCACCGCTATGTGCGGGACACATACTGTCATCTTTTGTCCCATTGTTAACTTTGGGGCTTCCTGGATCGGCAGCGCTGCTGTTGCCACTGCCCGTAAACATCCAGGCCATCTTTTACTCACGTGGTCGAGTTGTTTGGAGAAGTAGCCCACGGGTCTCTTCCAGGTTCCCAGTCGCTGTGTCAGCACTCCAAGGGCTAAATGTTGTCTTTCGTGGACAAACAACTCAAAAGGTTTAGCGAAATCGGGTAGGCCTAATGCAGGGGCCATCACTGAGGCTCTTTTCAGTTCTTTGAATGCCGTTTGGCATCCGGGCGTCCAGGTTAAATATTTATCCTTTGATTCTTTCAGTGCCTCATATAATGGTTTTACATACAGTCTGTAGTTCAGAATCCAGAGCTGACGCTATTTCACTATTTTCAGAAAAGCTCTCAGTTCCTTCGGGCCGCAAGGTTCGGGAATTTGACAAATAGTTTCTTTCTTTTCACTTTCTAATTGTCTTTGTCTTTGAGATATTTCGAATCCTAAATAAATGGCTGCTGCTTCTCCTATTTGGGTTTTGTTTCTGGAAACTCCGCATCTTCCTTGGCCCAGAAAATTTAAAAATTTCAAAACATTATTCTTTACTTTCTGCCACTATCAGAATGTCGTCTGCATTCTGTAACAATATGCCTCTCCCTGGGTTCTGTTTTTTCTAGACATTTCTATATTTCTAATTTTTTTTCTTGCCAGCTGAGTCCCAAATATCGTAGGACTAATTTTAAATCCTTGTGGAAGTACGGTCCATGTTAGCTGTGTCTTTCATTCTGTGGTGGGGCTTTCCCATTCCAAAGCAAATAGGCTTTGACTTTTTATGCCTGGAGGTATGCAAAAGAAGGCATCCTTCAAATCTAGTACAGTAAACCATTTATGCTCCTCCTTTAAAAGAGGTCAGTAAAGTGTATGGATTAGCTACTACCGGATGTAGATCTTGGACCACCTGAGATATAGCCCTTAAATCGTGAACCAGCTAATACTCTTTGCCTCTAGATTTCTTTACTGGCGGCACAGGAGTACTATATTCTGATTCACATTCTATTAAGAGCTCATATTCTGAAAAAAATTTATAATTAACTTCTCTAATCCTTTTCGAGCCTCTCGCTTAATACGGTATTGTTTTTGTCTTACCGGCTTGGCTCCAGGCTTTAAGGTTACTTTTACCGGCTCTGCCCGCTTAGGTCGCTCCGGAGCTCCGCTCGCTCAAACCAAAGGAATTACTACGTTTTCCACTTCTTCGGGAACCTGTTCCTCCCTGGAGGAATCCTGTAACATAAACGCTCTCGCCTCTGTGGCTTTTGATTCTGTTCTGGTATTAGTAATTTAATCTCTCCATCTTTAAAAGTTACTTGAGCATCTAATTTACTTAATAGATCTCATCATAACAGAGGCAGTGGACATTCAGGCATATACAGAAACTGGTGAGTTGCCCATTGCTTCTCCAATTTAAACTTTAATGGCTCTAAGAAAGGCTAATTTTTCTTTGCCCTGTCGCACTAACAACACCTACTGGTTTATGATCAACTTTCTCTTTACGTGTATTCAATACCAAAGAAGTGGCTCCCGTATCTACCAAAAATTCTATTTCTTCATTCCCTAGCTTCAGTGTAACCAGGTGTTCAGCTAGGGTTGATTCCTCTGGTCTCCTTCATGCCAAGCTACTTCAAGCATTTTACCCAGATCTCTGGATTCAGGTTCTTCTAGTTTCTGAAGGTTTTTTTACTCCCCCCCCCCACCCCCCCCAATCTGGGGCTGATTGTCTTATGAATATAGAGACCAACTGAATTGCTTTTTCTGTTTTTTTCTGGGTTCAAATGAGTATATTTTCTGGTGGTCACCTTCAGCCTTTCCATAAAGGCTGAAGGGGGGGACTCCTTTAATTCTTGTCTCACTTAATAAATGGGTCAAAATTTATGGCTTTTGGCATTGCATGTCTTACTCCAAATAAAATCTGTCTCTGACATCTAGTCAACATTCCCCTGGGTCCTGGCTGATTAGGGTCCCACTCGGGATTTGTAGATGGAAAATTCTTATTCGTTGTTCTCTGTAAATTCCTGTTAGCATGTGCTCCCTGCACCTGCCTTCTGGCTGTATTCAATACTATTTTCTTGTCAGTTCCATCAAGTGAAGTATCCAGTATCACAAGTAGAGCAACACTTCAAGTTCTCACCACATTTTCCTCTTTTCAGAAACATTGCCGTAGAATCCTGTGGACATATCTCACGCTGTTTCTGCCACTCTGGATGATTCCACAGTGTAAAGAACAAATCAACATATGCCACTTCTTCCCATTTGCCTTCCCTTTTTACAAAACAACATTAATTGCAAGATGGTATGATATTGCAATGTCTCCTGTTCTGGCCATTCGTGCCCACCTTCCAATTGATACGTTGGGCACCAATGATTGCAATATTCAATTAATGGTTTCCGAGTTAGTGGGTCATCACCCCCGATGTCTTTCCAGTGCTTCAAAGTACATCCCAAAGGTGTTCTCTGTGGGATAGGTTTCTTACTCAGAAATGCTCCCATCTCCCAGTCGACTAGCAGTTGTGATAGTGCACTATCACAAATAGTAGTCAGAGGGACTCCAACCCCCGTTAGAGGTCTCACTGGGATCTGTAGCCCCCTGCTAGATATCCCTGGAGACTTCAACCCCCTGTTGAAGACCCCCCTACCCTCGGGTCCCGCTCCACAGGCTTTCGCCTAGCAGAGACTTACCAACCGAGGTACCTCTTGGCCCCAACCCTGCGTGGTTTTCGCCGCGCCTTACGGGCAGGCCTGTGGGACTCAAACCCACTATCCTATCCTATGTGGGAAGCTAACGCCACATATTATTCTACCTAAGTTTCTTCGTAAACGAATGCCTTGTTTACTTCAGTCCAGGGGATCTTTCTCAGAATTCTCTGGCCTGGGGATCGGAAGCTCTCCCCAAGAATTCCTTGGGGCTGGCTGCAGGTCCCACGGTCCTGCGGATCCGTCGAGATTCAAAAGCAGGTTCCCATCTGGGGTGCCAAAACTGTTACCAAAAAACACGGTAAAATCGGAAATATCTATTCAACACCAATCTAGTATTAAAGAGCAGGCGTTCTTTATTCACGGCGCCAGATGCACGGGGGATCGCTTCTCCTGGCGTGCGTACCTCACACACCTTTCCCGTAGAATTTGTAGATCAAAATTTTACGTATTCATACATATTCATTATCGTCCTGTCTACTGATCGGTACAAACTTGCTCGTTCCGTATGTAAATCGCTGCGCAGGCTCGGTGGTGGTCCGTGAGTCGGTGGTCGCAATCTCCCCCTGCCAGAATTGCCTTTTACCTTCTTGGCTCTTAATCTTGGCAGTCTTGGCTAGTTTTCTCAGTGCGCTACACGAAACCGCGTTTTGTCATCCGTTTCTGACAGAAGCACGTTGTCTGTTGTTCTGCTGACATTAACGATCGCCTAGGGACTAAAATGCAGATCGACAGATGCGCTGATTCGTACGCTCCGTGTTCCCGTAATGGAACACCGTCTCTGGTTGGTTGATTTCATCGCTTTGGTTACATTTCCCCCCTTTGGAAGTTTTGAAATAATCATTTTCTCAATACTTCCATCTTAGATCAATAATATTCCACTATGTCAGTTCAGTGTTTGGTTCATCTTCTCAAAATTTTCACTTGATTGTGGTCTCTAGGGCATATGCAGGTTCCATTTTATACCCAAAATTTTATTAATTTGTTGAACTACCTCTGCAAAAAAATGTGGTCCTCTCTCAGAGGACATTCCTGTTGGCACTCTAAATCTTGGTATTATTTCTTTCAGCAACATCTTAACTACTACTCTAGCTTTGTTGGTGCAGCACGAGAAAGCTTCTGGCCAACTAGAAAATTTGTCCATCATCACTAACAACTACTGCTATATCTATTTTGTCTGGGTAACTCAGAAAACTTAATTTGCTAATAATTTCCGGGAGAATTTTTTGTTTTGTTACTCCTAAAGGTGGTTTCCTTTGGTTCAGGGGATTATTTCTAGGACAGATTGGACACTTAGCTACCATGGGTTTAACTGTTCTTGTCATGCCTACACACGCTACAGATGCTTTTAAACTCAAAACCGTGGCATCTACACCCTAATGTGTTTGCTCATGCTTTTCTTTTGCAAGTTCTGTCATAACTTGTGGGGTTGTTATTATTATTACTTGTTTTTCTGGTGTTACCTACCATCTCTGTGTTTTGTGATGCTTCCAATTGTTCTGCTAATTGCTCATCCAATTTATTATAATAATCTCGGTTTCAACTTTGGAATTCCGATCTGTTTTACTGGTACTAGTGCAAGGATACCTTGCTCTGCAGTCCTCTTTGCAGCTTTATCTGTCAATCGTTTGCTTATGTTTACAGCCGTCTGGCCGAATCGATGAGCTTTGCAACGCTTTACCGCCACTTCTTTTGGTTTCTGCACGTCTTCCGGAAGTTGGAGAATGTCTTCTTTATGCTGTATCAATGATTCTTGGGCTGATGGCAGTCCTTTTTCCTTCCCAGTAGCTCCATGATCGTGGATCACACCAAATGCATGTTTGGAATCAGTCTAGATATTTATCCTTCGTCCTTCTGCCATTCGCAGAGCTCGCTTCAACGCTACCAATACTGCTTTCTGTGCTGAGGTGTTCGCAGGCAGCGCCCCTGACTCCATTCCCTCGGCGGTGATAACGACAGCATATCCGGCCATTCTCTTCTCGCCCAGAGCTGCTTCCATCTGTAAACAACTCCAGATCAGGATTTTCCCAGAGGTTTGTGTCTCAGGCCTGGTCTGCTGGAATAGACTTGTTCAATAGTTAGCAAGCGATCGTGTTCGAAATTGTCCGTAAGGTTTTCTGTTGTTAAAAACATAGCAGGATTCAGTATAGCAGTAGTCTTCGATTCCACATGGTCTTGTTCTAACAGAACAACTTGATATTTCAACATTCTGCTAAGGGATAGCCAACGACCCCCCTTTTGTTCTAAAACAGTCACCGCTATGTGCGGGACACATACTGTCATCTTTTGTCCCATTGTTAACTTTGGGGCTTCCTGGATCGGCAGCGCTGCTGTTGCCACTGCCCGTAAACATCCAGGCCATCTTTTACTCACGTGGTCGAGTTGTTTGGAGAAGTAGCCCACGGGTCTCTTCCAGGTTCCCAGTCGCTGTGTCAGCACTCCAAGGGCTAAATGTTGTCTTTCGTGGACAAACAACTCAAAAGGTTTAGCGAAATCGGGTAGGCCTAATGCAGGGGCCATCACTGAGGCTCTTTTCAGTTCTTTGAATGCCGTTTGGCATCCGGGCGTCCAGGTTAAATATTTATCCTTTGATTCTTTCAGTGCCTCGTATAATAGTTTTACATACAGTCTGTAGTTCAGAATCCAGAGCTGACGCTATTTCACTATTTTCAGAAAAGCTCTCAGTTCCTTCGGGCCGCAAGGTTCGGGAATTTGACAAATAGTTTCTTTCTTTTCACTTTCTAATTGTCTTTGTCTTTGAGATATTTCGAATCCTAAATAAATGGCTGTTGCTTCTCCTATTTGGGTTTTGTTTCTGGAAACTCCGCATCTTCCTTGGCCCAGAAAATTTAAAAATTTCAAAACATTATTCTTTACTTTCTGCCACTATCAGAATGTCGTCTGCATTCTGTAACAATATGCCTCTCCCTGGGTTCTGTTTTTTCTAGACATTTCTATATTTCTAATTTTTTTTCTTGCCAGCTGAGTCCCAAATATCGTAGGACTAATTTTAAATCCTTGTGGAAGTACGGTCCATGTTAGCTGTGTCTTTCATTCTGTGGTGGGGCTTTCCCATTCCAAAGCAAATAGGCTTTGACTTTTTATGCCTGGAGGTATGCAAAAGAAGGCATCCTTCAAATCTAGTACAGTAAACCATTTATGCTCCTCCTTTAAAAGAGGTCAGTAAAGTGTATGGATTAGCTACTACCGGATGTAGATCTTGGACCACCTGAGATATAGCCCTTAAATCGTGAACCAGCTAATACTCTTTGCCTCTAGATTTCTTTACTGGCGGCACAGGAGTACTATATTCTGATTCACATTCTATTAAGAGCTCATATTCTGAAAAAAATTTATAATTAACTTCTCTAATCCTTTTCGAGCCTCTCGCTTAATACGGTATTGTTTTTGCCTTACCGGCTTGGCTCCAGGCTTTAAGGTTACTTTTACCGGCTCTGCCCGCTTAGGTCGCTCCGGAGCTCCGCTCGCTCAAACCAAAGGAATTACTACGTTTTCCACTTCTTCGGGAACCTGTTCCTCCCTGGAGGAATCCTGTAACATAAACGCTCTCGCCTCTGTGGCTTTTGATTCTGTTCTGGTATTAGTAATTTAATCTCTCCATCTTTAAAAGTTACTTGAGCATCTAATTTACTTAATAGATCTCATCATAACAGAGGCAGTGGACATTCAGGCATATACAGAAACTGGTGAGTTGCCCATTGCTTCTCCAATTTAAACTTTAATGGCTCTAAGAAAGGCTAATTTTTCTTTGCCCTGTCGCACTAACAACACCTACTGGTTTATGATCAACTTTCTCTTTACGTGTATTCAATACCAAAGAAGTGGCTCCCGTATCTACCAAAAATTCTATTTCTTCATTCCCTAGCTTCAGTGTAACCAGGTGTTCAGCTAGGGTTGATTCCTCTGGTCTCCTTCATGCCAAGCTACTTCAAGCATTTTACCCAGATCTCTGGATTCAGGTTCTTCTAGTTTCTGAAGGTTTTTTTACTCCCCCCCCCCCCCCCCCCCCCCCAATCTGGGGCTGATTGTCTTATGAATATAGAGACCAACTGAATTGCTTTTTCTGTTTTTTTCTGGGTTCAAATGAGTATATTTTCTGGTGGTCACCTTCAGCCTTTCCATAAAGGCTGAAGGGGGGGACTCCTTTAATTCTTGTCTCACTTAATAAATGGGTCAAAATTTATGGCTTTTGGCATTGCATGTCTTACTCCAAATAAAATCTGTCTCTGACATCTAGTCAACATTCCCCTGGGTCCTGGCTGATTAGGGTCCCACTCGGGATTTGTAGATGGAAAATTCTTATTTGTTGTTCTCTGTAAATTCCTGTTAGCATGTGCTCCCTGCACCTGCCTTCTGGCTGTATTCAATACTATTTTCTTGTCAGTTCCATCAAGTGAAGTATCCAGTATCACAAGTAGAGCAACACTTCAAGTTCTCACCACATTTTCCTCTTTTCAGAAACATTGCCGTAGAATCCGGTGGACATATCTCACGCTGTTTCTGCCACTCTGGATGATTCCACAGTGTAAAGAACAAATCAACATATGCCACTTCTTCCCATTTGCCTTCCCTTTTTACAAAACAACATTAATTGCAAGATGGTATGATATTGCAATGTCTCCTGTTCTGGCCATTCGTGCCCACCTTCCAATTGATACGTTGGGCACCAATGATTGCAATATTCAATTAATGGTTTCCGAGTTAGTGGGTCATCACCCCCGATGTCTTTCCAGTGCTTCAAAGTACATCCCAAAGGTGTTCTCTGTGGGATAGGTTTCTTACTCAGAAATGCTCCCATCTCCCAGTCGACTAGCAGTTGTGATAGTGCACTATCACAAATAGTAGTCAGAGGGACTCCAACCCCCGTTAGAGGTCTCACTGGGATCTGTAGCCCCCTGCTAGATATCCCTGGAGACTTCAACCCCCTGTTGAAGACCCCCCTACCCTCGGGTCCCGCTCCACAGGCTTTCGCCTAGCAGAGACTTACCAACCGAGGTACCTCTTGGCCCCAACCCTGCGTGGCTTTTGCCGCGCCTTACGGGCAGGCCTGTGGGACTCAAACCCACTATCCTATCCTATGTGGGAAGCTAACGCCACATATTATTCTACCTAAGTTTCTTCGTAAACGAATGCCTTGTTTACTTCAGTCCAGGGGATCTTTCTCAGAATTCTCTGGCCTGGGGATCGGAAGCTCTCCCCAAGAATTCCTTGGGGCTGGCTGCAGGTCCCACGGTCCTGCGGATCCGTCGAGATTCAAAAGCAGGTTCCCATCTGGGGTGCCAAAACTGTTACCAAAAAACACGGTAAAATCGGAAATATCTATTCAACACCAATCTAGTATTAAAGAGCAGGCGTTCTTTATTCACGGCGCCAGATGCACGGGGGATCGCTCCTCCTGGCGTGCGTACCTCACACACCTTTCCCGTAGAATTTGTAGATCAAAATTTTACATATTCATACATATTCATTATCGTCCTGTCTACTGATCGGTACAAACTTGCTCGTTCCGTATGTAAATCGCTGCGCAGGCTCGGTGGTGGTCCGTGAGTCGGTGGTCGCGATCTCCCCCTGCCAGAATTGCCTTTTACCTTCTTGGCTCTTAATCTTGGCAGTCTTGGCTAGTTTTCTCAGTGCGCTACACGAAACCGCGTTTTGTCATCCGTTTCTGACAGAAGCACGTTGTCTGTTGTTCTGCTGACATTAACGATCGCCTAGGGACTAAAATGCAGATCGACAGATGCGCTGATTCGTACGCTCCGTGTTCCCGTAATGGAACACCGTCTCTGGTTGGTTGATTTCATCGCTTTGGTTACATTTCCCCCCTTTGGAAGTTTTGAAATAATCATTTTCTCAATACTTCCATCCTAGATCAATAATATTCCACTATGTCAGTTCAGTGTTTGGTTCATCTTCTCAAAGTTTTCACTTGATTGTGGTCTCTAGGGCATATGCAGGTTCCATTTTATACCCAAAATTTTATTAATTTGTTGAACTACCTCTGCAAAAAAATGTGGTCCTCTCCCAGAGGACATTCCTGTTGGCACTCTAAATCTTGGTATCATTTCTTTCAGCAACATTTTAACTACTACTCTAGCTTTGTTGGTGCAGCACGAGAAAGCTTCTGGCCAACTAGAAAATTTGTCCATCATCACTAACAACTACTGCTATATCTATTTTGTCTGGGTAACTCAGAGAACTTAATTTGCTAATAATTTCCGGGAGAATTTTTTGTTTTGTTACTCCTAAAGGTGGTTTCCTTTGGTTCAGGGGATTATTTCTAGGACAGATTGGACACTTAGCTACCATGGGTTTAATTATTCTTGTCATGCCTACACACGCTACAGATGCTTTTAAACTCAAAACCGTGGCATCTACACCCTAATGTGTTTGCTCATGCTTTTCTTTTGCAAGTTCTGTCATAACTTGTGGGGTTGTTATTATTATTACTTGTTTTTCTGGTGTTACCTACCATCTCTGTGTTTTGTGATGCTTCCAATTGTTCTGCTAATTGCTCATCCAATTTATTATAATAATCTCGGTTTCAACTTTGGAATTCCGATCTGTTTTACTGGTACTAGTGCAAGGATACCTTGCTCTGCAGTCCTCTTTGCAGCTTTATCTGTCAATCGTTTGCTTATGTTTACAGCCGTCTGGCCGAATCGATGAGCTTTGCAACGCTTTACCGCCACTTCTTTTGGTTTCTGCACGTCTTCCGGAAGTTGGAGAATGTCTTCTTTATGCTGTATCAATGATTCTTGGGCTGATGGCAGTCCTTTTTCCTTCCCAGTAGCTCCATGATCGTGGATCACACCAAATGCATGTTTGGAATCAGTCTAGATATTTATCCTTCGTCCTTCTGCCATTCGCAGAGCTCGCTTCAACGCTACCAATACTGCTTTCTGTGCTGAGGTGTTCGCAGGCAGCGCCCCTGACTCCATTCCCTCGGCGGTGATAACGACAGCATATCCGGCCATTCTCTTCTCGCCCAGAGCTGCTTCCATCTGTAAACAACTCCAGATCAGGATTTTCCCAGAGGTTTGTGTCTCAGGCCTGGTCTGCTGGAATAGACTTGTTCAATAGTTAGCAAGCGATCGTGTTCGAAATTGTCCGTAAGGTTTTCTGTTGTTAAAAACATAGCAGGATTCAGTATAGCAGTAGCCTTCGATTCCACATGGTCTTGTTCTAACAGAACAACTTGATATTTCAACATTCTGCTAAGGGATAGCCAACGACCCCCCTTTTGTTCTAAAACAGTCACCGCTATGTGCGGGACACATACTGTCATCTTTTGTCCCATTGTTAACTTTGGGGCTTCCTGGATCGGCAGCGCTGCTGTTGCCACTGCCCGTAAACATCCAGGCCATCTTTTACTCACGTGGTCGAGTTGTTTGGAGAAGTAGCCCACGGGTCTCTTCCAGGTTCCCAGTCGCTGTGTCAGCACTCCAAGGGCTAAATGTTGTCTTTCGTGGACAAACAACTCAAAAGGTTTAGCGAAATCGGGTAGGCCTAATGCAGGGGCCATCACTGAGGCTCTTTTCAGTTCTTTGAATGCCGTTTGGCATCCGGGCGTCCAGGTTAAATATTTATCCTTTGATTCTTTCAGTGCCTCGTATAATGGTTTTACATACAGTCTGTAGTTCAGAATCCAGAGCTGACGCTATTTCACTATTTTCAGAAAAGCTCTCAGTTCCTTCGGGCCGCAAGGTTCGGGAATTTGACAAATAGTTTCTTTCTTTTCACTTTCTAATTGTCTTTGTCTTTGAGATATTTCGAATCCTAAATAAATGGCTGTTGCTTCTCCTATTTGGGTTTTGTTTCTGGAAACTCCGCATCTTCCTTGGCCCAGAAAATTTAAAAATTTCAAAACATTATTCTTTACTTTCTGCCACTATCAGAATGTCGTCTGCATTCTGTAACAGTATGCCTCTCCCTGGGTTCTGTTTTTTCTAGACATTTCTATATTTCTAATTTTTTTTCTTGCCAGCTGAGTCCCAAATATCGTAGGACTAATTTTAAATCCTTGTGGAAGTACGGTCCATGTTAGCTGTGTCTTTCATTCTGTGGTGGGGCTTTCCCATTCCAAAGCAAATAGGCTTTGACTTTTTATGCCTGGAGGTATGCAAAAGAAGGCATCCTTCAAATCTAGTACAGTAAACCATTTATGCTCCTCCTTTAAAAGAGGTCAGTAAAGTGTATGGATTAGCTACTACCGGATGTAGATCTTGGACCACCTGAGATATAGCCCTTAAATCGTGAACCAGCTAATACTCTTTGCCTCTAGATTTCTTTACTGGCGGCACAGGAGTACTATATTCTGATTCACATTCTACTAAGAGCTCATATTCTGAAAAAAATTTATAATTAACTTCTCTAATCCTTTTCGAGCCTCTCGCTTAATACGGTATTGTTTTTGCCTTACCGGCTTGGCTCCAGGCTTTAAGGTTACTTTTACCGGCTCTGCCCGCTTAGGTCGCTCCGGAGCTCCGCTCGCTCAAACCAAAGGAATTACTACGTTTTCCACTTCTTCGGGAACCTGTTCCTCCCTGGAGGAATCCTGTAACATAAACGCTCTCGCCTCTGTGGCTTTTGATTCTGTTCTGGTATTAGTAATTTAATCTCTCCATCTTTAAAAGTTACTTGAGCATCTAATTTACTTAATAGATCTCATCATAACAGAGGCAGTGGACATTCAGGCATATACAGAAACTGGTGAGTTGCCCATTGCTTCTCCAATTTAAACTTTAATGGCTCTAAGAAAGGCTAATTTTTCTTTGCCCTGTCGCACTAACAACACCTACTGGTTTATGATCAACTTTCTCTTTACGTGTATTCAATACCAAAGAAGTGGCTCCCGTATCTACCAAAAATTCTATTTCTTCATTCCCTAGCTTCAGTGTAACCAGGTGTTCAGCTAGGGTTGATTCCTCTGGTCTCCTTCATGCCAAGCTACTTCAAGCATTTTACCCAGATCTCTGGATTCAGGTTCTTCTAGTTTCTGAAGGTTTTTTTACTCCCCCCCCCCACCCCCCCCAATCTGGGGCTGATTGTCTTATGAATATAGAGACCAACTGAATTGCTTTTTCTGTTTTTTTCTGGGTTCAAATGAGTATATTTTCTGGTGGTCACCTTCAGCCTTTCCATAAAGGCTGAAGGGGGGGACTCCTTTAATTCTTGTCTCACTTAATAAATGGGTCAAAATTTATGGCTTTTGGCATTGCATGTCTTACTCCAAATAAAATCTGTCTCTGACATCTAGTCAACATTCCCCTGGGTCCTGGCTGATTAGGGTCCCACTCGGGATTTGTAGATGGAAAATTCTTATTCGTTGTTCTCTGTAAATTCCTGTTAGCATGTGCTCCCTGCACCTGCCTTCTGGCTGTATTCAATACTATTTTCTTGTCAGTTCCATCAAGTGAAGTATCCAGTATCACAAGTAGAGCAACACTTCAAGTTCTCACCACATTTTCCTCTTTTCAGAAACATTGCCGTAGAATCCTGTGGACATATCTCACGCTGTTTCTGCCACTCTGGATGATTCCACAGTGTAAAGAACAAATCAACATATGCCACTTCTTCCCATTTGCCTTCCCTTTTTACAAAACAACATTAATTGCAAGATGGTATGATATTGCAATGTCTCCTGTTCTGGCCATTCGTGCCCACCTTCCAATTGATACGTTGGGCACCAATGATTGCAATATTCAATTAATGGTTTCCGAGTTAGTGGGTCATCACCCCCGATGTCTTTCCAGTGCTTCAAAGTACATCCCAAAGGTGTTCTCTGTGGGATAGGTTTCTTACTCAGAAATGCTCCCATCTCCCAGTCGACTAGCAGTTGTGATAGTGCACTATCACAAATAGTAGTCAGAGGGACTCCAACCCCCGTTAGAGGTCTCACTGGGATCTGTAGCCCCCTGCTAGATATCCCTGGAGACTTCAACCCCCTGTTGAAGACCCCCCTACCCTCGGGTCCCGCTCCACAGGCTTTCGCCTAGCAGAGACTTACCAACCGAGGTACCTCTTGGCCCCAACCCTGCGTGGCTTTTGCCGCGCCTTACGGGCAGGCCTGTGGGACTCAAACCCACTATCCTGTCCTATGTGGGAAGCTAACGCCACATATTATTCTACCTAAGTTTCTTCGTAAACGAATGCCTTGTTTACTTCAGTCCAGGGGATCTTTCTCAGAATTCTCTGGCCTGGGGATCGGAAGCTCTCCCCAAGAATTCCTTGGGGCTGGCTGCAGGTCCCACGGTCCTGCGGATCCGTCGAGATTCAAAAGCAGGTTCCCATCTGGGGTGCCAAAACTGTTACCAAAAAACACGGTAAAATCGGAAATATCTATTCAACACCAATCTAGTATTAAAGAGCAGGCGTTCTTTATTCACGGCGCCAGATGCACGGGGGATCGCTCCTCCTGGCGTGCGTACCTCACACACCTTTCCCGTAGAATTTGTAGATCAAAATTTTACGTATTCATACATATTCATTATCGTCCTGTCTACTGATTGGTACAAACTTGCTCGTTCCGTATGTAAATCGCTGCGCAGGCTCGGTGGTGGTCCGTGAGTCGGTGGTCGCAATCTCCCCCTGCCAGAATTGCCTTTTACCTTCTTGGCTCTTAATCTTGGCAGTCTTGGCTAGTTTTCTCAGTGCGCTACACGAAACCGCGTTTTGTCATCCGTTTCTGACAGAAGCACGTTGTCTGTTGTTCTGCTGACATTAACGATCGCCTAGGGACTAAAATGCAGATCGACAGATGCGCTGATTCGTACGCTCCGTGTTCCCGTAATGGAACACCGTCTCTGGTTGGTTGATTTCATCGCTTTGGTTACATTTCCCCCCTTTGGAAGTTTTGAAATAATCATTTTCTCAATACTTCCATCTTAGATCAATAATATTCCACTATGTCAGTTCAGTGTTTGGTTCATCTTCTCAAAATTTTCACTTGATTGTGGTCTCTAGGGCATATGCAGGTTCCATTTTATACCCAAAATTTTATTAATTTGTTGAACTACCTCTGCAAAAAAATGTGGTCCTCTCTCAGAGGACATTCCTGTTGGCACTCTAAATCTTGGTATTATTTCTTTCAGCAACATCTTAACTACTACTCTAGCTTTGTTGGTGCAGCACGAGAAAGCTTCTGGCCAACTAGAAAACTTGTCCATCAGCACTAACAAATACTGCTATATCTATTTTGTCTGGGTAACTCAGAAAACTTAATTTGCTAATAATTTCCGGGAGAATTTTTTGTTTTGTTACTCCTAAAGGTGGTTTCCTTTGGTTCAGGGGATTATTTCTAGGACAGATTGGACACTTAGCTACCATGGGTTTAACTGTTCTTGTCATGCCTACACACGCTACAGATGCTTTTAAACTCAAAACCGTAGCATCTACACCCTAATGTGTTTGCTCATGCTTTTCTTTTGCAAGTTCTGTCATAACTTGTGGGGTTGTTATTATTATTACTTGTTTTTCTGGTGTTACCTACCATCTCTCTGTGTTTTGTGATGCTTCCAATTGTTCTGCTAATTGCTCATCCAATTTATTATAATAATCTCGGTTTCAACTTTGGAATTCCGATCTGTTTTACTGGTACTAGTGCAAGGATACCTTGCTCTGCAGTCCTCTTTGCAGCTTTATCTGTCAATCGTTTGCTTATGTTTACAGCCGTCTGGCCGAATTGATGAGCTTTGCAACGCTTTACCGCCACTTCTTTTGGTTTCTGCACGTCTTCCGGAAGTTGGAGAATGTCTTCTTTATGCTGTATCAATGATTCTTGGGCTGATGGCAGTCCTTTTTCCTTCCCAGTAGCTCCATGATCGTGGATCACACCAAATGCATGTTTGGAATCAGTCTAGATATTTATCCTTCGTCCTTCTGCCATTCGCAGAGCTCGCTTCAACGCTACCAATACTGCTTTCTGTGCTGAGGTGTTCGCAGGCAGCGCCCCTGACTCCATTCCCTCGGCGGTGATAACGACAGCATATCCGGCCATTCTCTTCTCGCCCAGAGCTGCTTCCATCTGTAAACAACTCCAGATCAGGATTTTCCCAGAGGTTTGTGTCTCAGGCCTGGTCTGCTGGAATAGACTTGTTCAATAGTTAGCAAGCGATCGTGTTCGAAATTGTCCGTAAGGTTTTCTGTTGTTAAAAACATAGCAGGATTCAGTATAGCAGTAGTCTTCGATTCCACATGGTCTTGTTCTAACAGAACAACTTGATATTTCAACATTCTGCTAAGGGATAGCCAACGACCCCCCTTTTGTTCTAAAACAGTCACCGCTATGTGCGGGACACATACTGTCATCTTTTGTCCCATTGTTAACTTTGGGGCTTCCTGGATCGGCAGCGCTGCTGTTGCCACTGCCCGTAAACATCCAGGCCATCTTTTACTCACGTGGTCGAGTTGTTTGGAGAAGTAGCCCACGGGTCTCTTCCAGGTTCCCAGTCGCTGTGTCAGCACTCCAAGGGCTAAATGTTGTCTTTCGTGGACAAACAACTCAAAAGGTTTAGCGAAATCGGGTAGGCCTAATGCAGGGGCCATCACTGAGGCTCTTTTCAGTTCTTTGAATGCCGTTTGGCATCCGGGCGTCCAGGTTAAATATTTATCCTTTGATTCTTTCAGTGCCTCATATAATGGTTTTACATACAGTCTGTAGTTCAGAATCCAGAGCTGACGCTATTTCACTATTTTCAGAAAAGCTCTCAGTTCCTTCGGGCCGCAAGGTTCGGGAATTTGACAAATAGTTTCTTTCTTTTCACTTTCTAATTGTCTTTGTCTTTGAGATATTTCGAATCCTAAATAAATGGCTGTTGCTTCTCCTATTTGGGTTTTGTTTCTGGAAACTCCGCATCTTCCTTGGCCCAGAAAATTTAAAAATTTCAAAACATTATTCTTTACTTTCTGCCACTATCAGAATGTCGTCTGCATTCTGTAACAATATGCCTCTCCCTGGGTTCTGTTTTTTCTAGACATTTCTATATTTCTAATTTTTTTTCTTGCCAGCTGAGTCCCAAATATCGTAGGACTAATTTTAAATCCTTGTGGAAGTACGGTCCATGTTAGCTGTGTCTTTCATTCTGTGGTGGGGCTTTCCCATTCCAAAGCAAATAGGCTTTGACTTTTTATGCCTGGAGGTATGCAAAAGAAGGCATCCTTCAAATCTAGTACAGTAAACCATTTATGCTCCTCCTTTAAAAGAGGTCAGTAAAGTGTATGGATTAGCTACTACCGGATGTAGATCTTGGACCACCTGAGATATAGCCCTTAAATCGTGAACCAGCTAATACTCTTTGCCTCTAGATTTCTTTACTGGCGGCACAGGAGTACTATATTCTGATTCACATTCTATTAAGAGCTCATATTCTGAAAAAAATTTATAATTAACTTCTCTAATCCTTTTCGAGCCTCTCGCTTAATACGGTATTGTTTTTGCCTTACCGGCTTGGCTCCAGGCTTTAAGGTTACTTTTACCGGCTCTGCCCGCTTAGGTCGCTCCGGAGCTCCGCTCGCTCAAACCAAAGGAATTACTACGTTTTCCACTTCTTCGGGAACCTGTTCCTCCCTGGAGGAATCCTGTAACATAAACGCTCTCGCCTCTGTGGCTTTTGATTCTGTTCTGGTATTAGTAATTTAATCTCTCCATCTTTAAAAGTTACTTGAGCATCTAATTTACTTAATAGATCTCATCATAACAGAGGCAGTGGACATTCAGGCATATACAGAAACTGGTGAGTTGCCCATTGCTTCTCCAATTTAAACTTTAATGGCTCTAAGAAAGGCTAATTTTTCTTTGCCCTGTCGCACTAACAACACCTACTGGTTTATGATCAACTTTCTCTTTACGTGTATTCAATACCAAAGAAGTGGCTCCCGTATCTACCAAAAATTCTATTTCTTCATTCCCTAGCTTCAGTGTAACCAGGTGTTCAGCTAGGGTTGATTCCTCTGGTCTCCTTCATGCCAAGCTACTTCAAGCATTTTACCCAGATCTCTGGATTCAGGTTCTTCTAGTTTCTGAAGGTTTTTTTACTCCCCCCCAATCTGGGGCTGATTGTCTTATGAATATAGAGACCAACTGAATTGCTTTTTCTGTTTTTTTCTGGGTTCAAATGAGTATATTTTCTGGTGGTCACCTTCAGCCTTTCCATAAAGGCTGAAGGGGGGGACTCCTTTAATTCTTGTCTCACTTAATAAATGGGTCAAAATTTATGGCTTTTGGCATTGCATGTCTTACTCCAAATAAAATCTGTCTCTGACATCTAGTCAACATTCCCCTGGGTCCTGGCTGATTAGGGTCCCACTCGGGATTTGTAGATGGAAAATTCTTATTCGTTGTTCTCTGTAAATTCCTGTTAGCATGTGCTCCCTGCACCTGCCTTCTGGCTGTATTCAATACTATTTTCTTGTCAGTTCCATCAAGTGAAGTATCCAGTATCACAAGTAGAGCAACACTTCAAGTTCTCACCACATTTTCCTCTTTTCAGAAACATTGCCGTAGAATCCTGTGGACATATCTCACGCTGTTTCTGCCACTCTGGATGATTCCACAGTGTAAAGAACAAATCAACATATGCCACTTCTTCCCATTTGCCTTCCCTTTTTACAAAACAACATTAATTGCAAGATGGTATGATATTGCAATGTCTCCTGTTCTGGCCATTCGTGCCCACCTTCCAATTGATACGTTGGGCACCAATGATTGCAATATTCAATTAATGGTTTCCGAGTTAGTGGGTCATCACCCCCGATGTCTTTCCAGTGCTTCAAAGTACATCCCAAAGGTGTTCTCTGTGGGATAGGTTTCTTACTCAGAAATGCTCCCATCTCCCAGTCGACTAGCAGTTGTGATAGTGCACTATCACAAATAGTAGTCAGAGGGACTCCAACCCCCGTTAGAGGTTTCACTGGGATCTGTAGCCCCCTGCTAGATATCCCTGGAGACTTCAACCCCCTGTTGAAGACCCCCCTACCCTCGGGTCCCGCTCCACAGGCTTTCGCCTAGCAGAGACTTACCAACCGAGGTACCTCTTGGCCCCAACCCTGCGTGGCTTTTGCCGCGCCTTACGGGCAGGCCTGTGGGACTCAAACCCACTATCCTGTCCTATGTGGGAAGCTAACGCCACATATTATTCTACCTAAGTTTCTTCGTAAACGAATGCCTTGTTTACTTCAGTCCAGGGGATCTTTCTCAGAATTCTCTGGCCTGGGGATCGGAAGCTCTCCCCAAGAATTCCTTGGGGCTGGCTGCAGGTCCCACGGTCCTGCGGATCCGTCGAGATTCAAAAGCAGGTTCCCATCTGGGGTGCCAAAACTGTTACCAAAAAACACGGTAAAATCGGAAATATCTATTCAACACCAATCTGGTATTAAAGAGCAGGCGTTCTTTATTCACGGCGCCAGATGCACGGGGGATCGCTCCTCCTGGCGTGCGTCCCTCACACACCTTTCCCGTAGAATTTGTAGATCAAAATTTTACGTATTCATACATATTCATTATCGTCCTGTCTACTGATCGGTACAAACTTGCTCGTTCCGTATGTAAATCGCTGCGCAGGCTCGGTGGTGGTCCGTGAGTCGGTGGTCGCAATCTCCCCCTGCCAGAATTGCCTTTTACCTTCTTGGCTCTTAATCTTGGCAGTCTTGGCTAGTTTTCTCAGTGCGCTACACGAAACCGCGTTTTGTCATCCGTTTCTGACAGAAGCACGTTGTCTGTTGTTCTGCTGACATTAACGATCGCCTAGGGACTAAAATGCAGATCGACAGATGCGCTGATTCGTACGCTCCGTGTTCCCGTAATGGAACACCGTCTCTGGTTGGTTGATTTCATCGCTTTGGTTACATTTCCCCCCTTTGGAAGTTTTGAAATAATCATTTTCTCAATACTTCCATCTTAGATCAATAATATTCCACTATGTCAGTTCAGTGTTTGGTTCATCTTCTCAAAGTTTTCACTTGATTGTGGTCTCTAGGGCATATGCAGGTTCCATTTTATACCCAAAATTTTATTAATTTGTTGAACTACCTCTGCAAAAAAATGTGGTCCTCTCCCAGAGGACATTCCTGTTGGCACTCTAAATCTTGGTATTATTTCTTTCAGCAACATCTTAACTACTACTCTAGCTTTGTTGGTGCAGCACGAGAAAGCTTCTGGCCAACTAGAAAACTTGTCCATCAGCACTAACAAATACTGCTATATCTATTTTGTCTGGGTAACTCAGAAAACTTAATTTGCTAATAATTTCCGGGAGAATTTTTTGTTTTGTTACTCCTAAAGGTGGTTTCCTTTGGTTCAGGGGATTATTTCTAGGACAGATTGGACACTTAGCTACCATGGGTTTAACTGTTCTTGTCATGCCTACACACGCTACAGATGCTTTTAAACTCAAAACCGTAGCATCTACACCCTAATGTGTTTGCTCATGCTTTTCTTTTGCAAGTTCTGTCATAACTTGTGGGGTTGTTATTATTATTACTTGTTTTTCTGGTGTTACCTACCATCTCTGTGTTTTGTGATGCTTCCAATTGTTCTGCTAATTGCTCATCCAATTTATTATAATAATCTCGGTTTCAACTTTGGAATTCCGATCTGTTTTACTGGTACTAGTGCAAGGATACCTTGCTCTGCAGTCCTCTTTGCAGCTTTATCTGTCAATCGTTTGCTTATGTTTACAGCCGTCTGGCCGAATCGATGAGCTTTGCAACGCTTTACCGCCACTTCTTTTGGTTTCTGCACGTCTTCCGGAAGTTGGAGAATGTCTTCTTTATGCTGTATCAATGATTCTTGGGCTGATGGCAGTCCTTTTTCCTTCCCAGTAGCTCCATGATCGTGGATCACACCAAATGCATGTTTGGAATCAGTCTAGATATTTATCCTTCGTCCTTCTGCCATTCGCAGAGCTCGCTTCAACGCTACCAATACTGCTTTCTGTGCTGAGGTGTTCGCAGGCAGCGCCCCTGACTCCATTCCCTCGGCGGTGATAACGACAGCATATCCGGCCATTCTCTTCTCGCCCAGAGCTGCTTCCATCTGTAAACAACTCCAGATCAGGATTTTCCCAGAGGTTTGTGTCTCAGGCCTGGTCTGCTGGAATAGACTTGTTCAATAGTTAGCAAGCGATCGTGTTCGAAATTGTCCGTAAGGTTTTCTGTTGTTAAAAACATAGCAGGATTCAGTATAGCAGTAGTCTTCGATTCCACATGGTCTTGTTCTAACAGAACAACTTGATATTTCAACATTCTGCTAAGGGATAGCCAACGACCCCCCTTTTGTTCTAAAACAGTCACCGCTATGTGCGGGACACATACTGTCATCTTTTGTCCCATTGTTAACTTTGGGGCTTCCTGGATCGGCAGCGCTGCTGTTGCCACTGCCCGTAAACATCCAGGCCATCTTTTACTCACGTGGTCGAGTTGTTTGGAGAAGTAGCCCACGGGTCTCTTCCAGGTTCCCAGTCGCTGTGTCAGCACTCCAAGGGCTAAATGTTGTCTTTCGTGGACAAACAACTCAAAAGGTTTAGCGAAATCGGGTAGGCCTAATGCAGGGGCCATCACTGAGGCTCTTTTCAGTTCTTTGAATGCCGTTTGGCATCCGGGCGTCCAGGTTAAATATTTATCCTTTGATTCTTTCAGTGCCTCGTATAATGGTTTTACATACAGTCTGTAGTTCAGAATCCAGAGCTGACGCTATTTCACTATTTTCAGAAAAGCTCTCAGTTCCTTCGGGCCGCAAGGTTCGGGAATTTGACAAATAGTTTCTTTCTTTTCACTTTCTAATTGTCTTTGTCTTTGAGATATTTCGAATCCTAAATAAATGGCTGTTGCTTCTCCTATTTGGGTTTTGTTTCTGGAAACTCCGCATCTTCCTTGGCCCAGAAAATTTAAAAATTTCAAAACATTATTCTTTACTTTCTGCCACTATCAGAATGTCGTCTGCATTCTGTAACAGTATGCCTCTCCCTGGGTTCTGTTTTTTCTAGACATTTCTATATTTCTAATTTTTTTTCTTGCCAGCTGAGTCCCAAATATCGTAGGACTAATTTTAAATCCTTGTGGAAGTACAGTCCATGTTAGCTGTGTCTTTCATTCTGTGGTGGGGCTTTCCCATTCCAAAGCAAATAGGCTTTGACTTTTTATGCCTGGAGGTATGCAAAAGAAGGCATCCTTCAAATCTAGTACAGTAAACCATTTATGCTCCTCCTTTAAAAGAGGTCAGTAAAGTGTATGGATTAGCTACTACCGGATGTAGATCTTGGACCACCTGAGATATAGCCCTTAAATCGTGAACCAGCTAATACTCTTTGCCTCTAGATTTCTTTACTGGCGGCACAGGAGTACTATATTCTGATTCACATTCTACTAAGAGCTCATATTCTGAAAAAAATTTATAATTAACTTCTCTAATCCTTTTCGAGCCTCTCGCTTAATACGGTATTGTTTTTGCCTTACCGGCTTGGCTCCAGGCTTTAAGGTTACTTTTACCGGCTCTGCCCGCTTAGGTCGCTCCGGAGCTCCGCTCGCTCAAACCAAAGGAATTACTACGTTTTCCACTTCTTCGGGAACCTGTTCCTCCCTGGAGGAATCCTGTAACATAAACGCTCTCGCCTCTGTGGCTTTTGATTCTGTTCTGGTATTAGTAATTTAATCTCTCCATCTTTAAAAGTTACTTGAGCATCTAATTTACTTAATAGATCTCATCATAACAGAGGCAGTGGACATTCAGGCATATACAGAAACTGGTGAGTTGCCCATTGCTTCTCCAATTTAAACTTTAATGGCTCTAAGAAAGGCTAATTTTTCTTTGCCCTGTCGCACTAACAACACCTACTGGTTTATGATCAACTTTCTCTTTACGTGTATTCAATACCAAAGAAGTGGCTCCCGTATCTACCAAAAATTCTATTTCTTCATTCCCTAGCTTCAGTGTAACCAGGTGTTCAGCTAGGGTTGATTCCTCTGGTCTCCTTCATGCCAAGCTACTTCAAGCATTTTACCCAGATCTCTGGATTCAGGTTCTTCTAGTTTCTGAAGGTTTTTTTACTCCCCCCCCCCACCCCCCCCAATCTGGGGCTGATTGTCTTATGAATATAGAGACCAACTGAATTGCTTTTTCTGTTTTTTTCTGGGTTCAAATGAGTATATTTTCTGGTGGTCACCTTCAGCCTTTCCATAAAGGCTGAAGGGGGGGACTCCTTTAATTCTTGTCTCACTTAATAAATGGGTCAAAATTTATGGCTTTTGGCATTGCATGTCTTACTCCAAATAAAATCTGTCTCTGACATCTAGTCAACATTCCCCTGGGTCCTGGCTGATTAGGGTCCCACTCGGGATTTGTAGATGGAAAATTCTTATTCGTTGTTCTCTGTAAATTCCTGTTAGCATGTGCTCCCTGCACCTGCCTTCTGGCTGTATTCAATACTATTTTCTTGTCAGTTCCATCAAGTGAAGTATCCAGTATCACAAGTAGAGCAACACTTCAAGTTCTCACCACATTTTCCTCTTTTCAGAAACATTGCCGTAGAATCCTGTGGACATATCTCACGCTGTTTCTGCCACTCTGGATGATTCCACAGTGTAAAGAACAAATCAACATATGCCACTTCTTCCCATTTGCCTTCCCTTTTTACAAAACAACATTAATTGCAAGATGGTATGATATTGCAATGTCTCCTGTTCTGGCCATTCGTGCCCACCTTCCAATTGATACGTTGGGCACCAATGATTGCAATATTCAATTAATGGTTTCCGAGTTAGTGGGTCATCACCCCCGATGTCTTTCCAGTGCTTCAAAGTACATCCCAAAGGTGTTCTCTGTGGGATAGGTTTCTTACTCAGAAATGCTCCCATCTCCCAGTCGACTAGCAGTTGTGATAGTGCACTATCACAAATAGTAGTCAGAGGGACTCCAACCCCCGTTAGAGGTCTCACTGGGATCTGTAGCCCCCTGCTAGATATCCCTGGAGACTTCAACCCCCTGTTGAAGACCCCCCTACCCTCGGGTCCCGCTCCACAGGCTTTCGCCTAGCAGAGACTTACCAACCGAGGTACCTCTTGGCCCCAACCCTGCGTGGCTTTTGCCGCGCCTTACGGGCAGGCCTGTGGGACTCAAACCCACTATCCTGTCCTATGTGGGAAGCTAACGCCACATATTATTCTACCTAAGTTTCTTCGTAAACGAATGCCTTGTTTACTTCAGTCCAGGGGATCTTTCTCAGAATTCTCTGGCCTGGGGATCGGAAGCTCTCCCCAAGAATTCCTTGGGGCTGGCTGCAGGTCCCACGGTCCTGCGGATCCGTCGAGATTCAAAAGCAGGTTCCCATCTGGGGTGCCAAAACTGTTACCAAAAAACACGGTAAAATCGGAAATATCTATTCAACACCAATCTAGTATTAAAGAGCAGGCGTTCTTTATTCACGGCGCCAGATGCACGGGGGATCGCTCCTCCTGGCGTGCGTACCTCACACACCTTTCCCGTAGAATTTGTAGATCAAAATTTTACGTATTCATACATATTCATTATCGTCCTGTCTACTGATCGGTACAAACTTGCTCGTTCCGTATGTAAATCGCTGCGCAGGCTCGGTGGTGGTCCGTGAGTCGGTGGTCGCAATCTCCCCCTGCCAGAATTGCCTTTTACCTTCTTGGCTCTTAATCTTGGCAGTCTTGGCTAGTTTTCTCAGTGCGCTACACGAAACCGCGTTTTGTCATCCGTTTCTGACAGAAGCACGTTGTCTGTTGTTCTGCTGACATTAACGATCGCCTAGGGACTAAAATGCAGATCGACAGATGCGCTGATTCGTACGCTCCGTGTTCCCGTAATGGAACACCGTCTCTGGTTGGTTGATTTCATCGCTTTGGTTACATTTCCCCCCTTTGGAAGTTTTGAAATAATCATTTTCTCAATACTTCCATCTTAGATCAATAATATTCCACTATGTCAGTTCAGTGTTTGGTTCATCTTCTCAAAATTTTCACTTGATTGTGGTCTCTAGGGCATATGCAGGTTCCATTTTATACCCAAAATTTTATTAATTTGTTGAACTACCTCTGCAAAAAAATGTGGTCCTCTCTCAGAGGACATTCCTGTTGGCACTCTAAATCTTGGTATTATTTCTTTCAGCAACATCTTAACTACTACTCTAGCTTTGTTGGTGCAGCACGAGAAAGCTTCTGGCCAACTAGAAAACTTGTCCATCAGCACTAACAAATACTGCTATATCTATTTTGTCTGGGTAACTCAGAAAACTTAATTTGCTAATAATTTCCGGGAGAATTTTTTGTTTTGTTACTCCTAAAGGTGGTTTCCTTTGGTTCAGGGGATTATTTCTAGGACAGATTGGACACTTAGCTACCATGGGTTTAACTGTTCTTGTCATGCCTACACACGCTACAGATGCTTTTAAACTCAAAACCGTAGCATCTACACCCTAATGTGTTTGCTCATGCTTTTCTTTTGCAAGTTCTGTCATAACTTGTGGGGTTGTTATTATTATTACTTGTTTTTCTGGTGTTACCTACCATCTCTCTGTGTTTTGTGATGCTTCCAATTGTTCTGCTAATTGCTCATCCAATTTATTATAATAATCTCGGTTTCAACTTTGGAATTCCGATCTGTTTTACTGGTACTAGTGCAAGGATACCTTGCTCTGCAGTCCTCTTTGCAGCTTTATCTGTCAATCGTTTGCTTATGTTTACAGCCGTCTGGCCGAATTGATGAGCTTTGCAACGCTTTACCGCCACTTCTTTTGGTTTCTGCACGTCTTCCGGAAGTTGGAGAATGTCTTCTTTATGCTGTATCAATGATTCTTGGGCTGATGGCAGTCCTTTTTCCTTCCCAGTAGCTCCATGATCGTGGATCACACCAAATGCATGTTTGGAATCAGTCTAGATATTTATCCTTCGTCCTTCTGCCATTCGCAGAGCTCGCTTCAACGCTACCAATACTGCTTTCTGTGCTGAGGTGTTCGCAGGCAGCGCCCCTGACTCCATTCCCTCGGCGGTGATAACGACAGCATATCCGGCCATTCTCTTCTCGCCCAGAGCTGCTTCCATCTGTAAACAACTCCAGATCAGGATTTTCCCAGAGGTTTGTGTCTCAGGCCTGGTCTGCTGGAATAGACTTGTTCAATAGTTAGCAAGCGATCGTGTTCGAAATTGTCCGTAAGGTTTTCTGTTGTTAAAAACATAGCAGGATTCAGTATAGCAGTAGTCTTCGATTCCACATGGTCTTGTTCTAACAGAACAACTTGATATTTCAACATTCTGCTAAGGGATAGCCAACGACCCCCCTTTTGTTCTAAAACAGTCACCGCTATGTGCGGGACACATACTGTCATCTCTTGTCCCATTGTTAACTTTGGGGCTTCCTGGATCGGCAGCGCTGCTGTTGCCACTGCCCGTAAACATCCAGGCCATCTTTTACTCACGTGGTCGAGTTGTTTGGAGAAGTAGCCCACGGGTCTCTTCCAGGTTCCCAGTCGCTGTGTCAGCACTCCAAGGGCTAAATGTTGTCTTTCGTGGACAAACAACTCAAAAGGTTTAGCGAAATCGGGTAGGCCTAATGCAGGGGCCATCACTGAGGCTCTTTTCAGTTCTTTGAATGCCGTTTGGCATCCGGGCGTCCAGGTTAAATATTTATCCTTTGATTCTTTCAGTGCCTCATATAATGGTTTTACATACAGTCTGTAGTTCAGAATCCAGAGCTGACGCTATTTCACTATTTTCAGAAAAGCTCTCAGTTCCTTCGGGCCGCAAGGTTCGGGAATTTGACAAATAGTTTCTTTCTTTTCACTTTCTAATTGTCTTTGTCTTTGAGATATTTCGAATCCTAAATAAATGGCTGTTGCTTCTCCTATTTGGGTTTTGTTTCTGGAAACTCCGCATCTTCCTTGGCCCAGAAAATTTAAAAATTTCAAAACATTATTCTTTACTTTCTGCCACTATCAGAATGTCGTCTGCATTCTGTAACAATATGCCTCTCCCTGGGTTCTGTTTTTTCTAGACATTTCTATATTTCTAATTTTTTTTCTTGCCAGCTGAGTCCCAAATATCGTAGGACTAATTTTAAATCCTTGTGGAAGTACGGTCCATGTTAGCTGTGTCTTTCATTCTGTGGTGGGGCTTTCCCATTCCAAAGCAAATAGGCTTTGACTTTTTATGCCTGGAGGTATGCAAAAGAAGGCATCCTTCAAATCTAGTACAGTAAACCATTTATGCTCCTCCTTTAAAAGAGGTCAGTAAAGTGTATGGATTAGCTACTACCGGATGTAGATCTTGGACCACCTGAGATATAGCCCTTAAATCGTGAACCAGCTAATACTCTTTGCCTCTAGATTTCTTTACTGGCGGCACAGGAGTACTATATTCTGATTCACATTCTACTAAGAGCTCATATTCTGAAAAAAATTTATAATTAACTTCTCTAATCCTTTTCGAGCCTCTCGCTTAATACGGTATTGTTTTTGCCTTACCGGCTTGGCTCCAGGCTTTAAGGTTACTTTTACCGGCTCTGCCCGCTTAGGTCGCTCCGGAGCTCCGCTCGCTCAAACCAAAGGAATTACTACGTTTTCCACTTCTTCGGGAACCTGTTCCTCCCTGGAGGAATCCTGTAACATAAACGCTCTCGCCTCTGTGGCTTTTGATTCTGTTCTGGTATTAGTAATTTAATCTCTCCATCTTTAAAAGTTACTTGAGCATCTAATTTACTTAATAGATCTCATCATAACAGAGGCAGTGGACATTCAGGCATATACAGAAACTGGTGAGTTGCCCATTGCTTCTCCAATTTAAACTTTAATGGCTCTAAGAAAGGCTAATTTTTCTTTGCCCTGTCGCACTAACAACACCTACTGGTTTATGATCAACTTTCTCTTTACGTGTATTCAATACCAAAGAAGTGGCTCCCGTATCTACCAAAAATTCTATTTCTTCATTCCCTAGCTTCAGTGTAACCAGGTGTTCAGCTAGGGTTGATTCCTCTGGTCTCCTTCATGCCAAGCTACTTCAAGCATTTTACCCAGATCTCTGGATTCAGGTTCTTCTAGTTTCTGAAGGTTTTTTTACTCCCCCCCAATCTGGGGCTGATTGTCTTATGAATATAGAGACCAACTGAATTGCTTTTTCTGTTTTTTTCTGGGTTCAAATGAGTATATTTTCTGGTGGTCACCTTCAGCCTTTCCATAAAGGCTGAAGGGGGGGACTCCTTTAATTCTTGTCTCACTTAATAAATGGGTCAAAATTTATGGCTTTTGGCATTGCATGTCTTACTCCAAATAAAATCTGTCTCTGACATCTAGTCAACATTCCCCTGGGTCCTGGCTGATTAGGGTCCCACTCGGGATTTGTAGATGGAAAATTCTTATTCGTTGTTCTCTGTAAATTCCTGTTAGCATGTGCTCCCTGCACCTGCCTTCTGGCTGTATTCAATACTATTTTCTTGTCAGTTCCATCAAGTGAAGTATCCAGTATCACAAGTAGAGCAACACTTCAAGTTCTCACCACATTTTCCTCTTTTCAGAAACATTGCCGTAGAATCCTGTGGACATATCTCACGCTGTTTCTGCCACTCTGGATGATTCCACAGTGTAAAGAACAAATCAACATATGCCACTTCTTCCCATTTGCCTTCCCTTTTTACAAAACAACATTAATTGCAAGATGGTATGATATTGCAATGTCTCCTGTTCTGGCCATTCGTGCCCACCTTCCAATTGATACGTTGGGCACCAATGATTGCAATATTCAATTAATGGTTTCCGAGTTAGTGGGTCATCACCCCCGATGTCTTTCCAGTGCTTCAAAGTACATCCCAAAGGTGTTCTCTGTGGGATAGGTTTCTTACTCAGAAATGCTCCCATCTCCCAGTCGACTAGCAGTTGTGATAGTGCACTATCACAAATAGTAGTCAGAGGGACTCCAACCCCCGTTAGAGGTTTCACTGGGATCTGTAGCCCCCTGCTAGATATCCCTGGAGACTTCAACCCCCTGTTGAAGACCCCCCTACCCTCGGGTCCCGCTCCACAGGCTTTCGCCTAGCAGAGACTTACCAACCGAGGTACCTCTTGGCCCCAACCCTGCGTGGCTTTTGCCGCGCCTTACGGGCAGGCCTGTGGGACTCAAACCCACTATCCTGTCCTATGTGGGAAGCTAACGCCACATATTATTCTACCTAAGTTTCTTCGTAAACGAATGCCTTGTTTACTTCAGTCCAGGGGATCTTTCTCAGAATTCTCTGGCCTGGGGATCGGAAGCTCTCCCCAAGAATTCCTTGGGGCTGGCTGCAGGTCCCACGGTCCTGCGGATCCGTCGAGATTCAAAAGCAGGTTCCCATCTGGGGTGCCAAAACTGTTACCAAAAAACACGGTAAAATCGGAAATATCTATTCAACACCAATCTGGTATTAAAGAGCAGGCGTTCTTTATTCACGGCGCCAGATGCACGGGGGATCGCTCCTCCTGGCGTGCGTCCCTCACACACCTTTCCCGTAGAATTTGTAGATCAAAATTTTACGTATTCATACATATTCATTATCGTCCTGTCTACTGATCGGTACAAACTTGCTCGTTCCGTATGTAAATCGCTGCGCAGGCTCGGTGGTGGTCCGTGAGTCGGTGGTCGCAATCTCCCCCTGCCAGAATTGCCTTTTACCTTCTTGGCTCTTAATCTTGGCAGTCTTGGCTAGTTTTCTCAGTGCGCTACACGAAACCGCGTTTTGTCATCCGTTTCTGACAGAAGCACGTTGTCTGTTGTTCTGCTGACATTAACGATCGCCTAGGGACTAAAATGCAGATCGACAGATGCGCTGATTCGTACGCTCCGTGTTCCCGTAATGGAACACCGTCTCTGGTTGGTTGATTTCATCGCTTTGGTTACACCTGTTCCTGTTGTTCAGTTTCTTCTTTTTTGGCTTTGTGTGATTCTCTCTGTGATTCTGTTTTTCTCTGCCTCGCTTTTCCCAGCTCCCCGTCCCTCATTTTGAATACCCGTTATCCTTCACCAGCTCACTCTCCCTTGGTTGCCATCCCCGTTTCTGAGTTCCTCCTGCTTTGCCACGTAGCCCGTGACTTTTTTCTTAATCTCTCTCTGTCTGCCTCAACGCTCCCGCCGCGCTTTTTAGTTCGTCTGCTCTGCTCTGTACCCTGCTACTGTTACTTGCCTGCCTGAGTTCTTCTCTGTCCAGCTCCCTTTCCCTATTCTTGAATTCCTGTTCTTCCTGCACCCGCCGCTGTTCCCTGTGATCTCCGTCTCCCTCTGTCCAGCTCCCTGTCCCTAGGTTTTAATTCCTGCCTCTGCCCGCCGTAGCCCGTCTAGATTTTCTCTCGGCCTCTCTCTCTGTCCGGCTCCCCCTCTCTGTGTTCTAATTCCACGTTCTCTGTCACGTAGACCCGTGCTGTTTGTTTGTCCTCATCTCTCTCTGTCCAGCTCCTTGCTGCTATGTTTTATTTCTTCCCTCTCTGTCTGTCTTTGTAGCCCATTGCCGTTGTGTGGTTTTTTTTTTTTTTTCCTACTTGTTTCTTCATGTGTCTCTGTCTGCCTCCCAGTGCCTGATCTTTAATTCCTCCTTCCCTGTAGGCCGCTGTTCCTTTTTTCCATTCTACATTGTGTTCTCTTTGGTCTCCTGTTCTTATTCATCGATTCCCTCCTCGCCGCCCTGTGGCCTGTCCCCATTTTATTGTTGCGCCTCTCTCCCTCTCTCTGGCTTCTTGCCCCTGTTTTGAAAATTCCTCCCTCTCTTCTCTCTTCCCTGTTGGCCGTGTGATCTTCAGCCTTTCTCCATCTCTTTCTGCCCAGCTCTCTGTGTCTATTCATTAATTCTTCCCTCTCTGCCCTGTAGCCTGTAGC
Organism: Phalacrocorax carbo; assembly: GCF_963921805.1. Taxonomy (NCBI): domain Eukaryota; kingdom Metazoa; phylum Chordata; class Aves; order Suliformes; family Phalacrocoracidae; genus Phalacrocorax; species Phalacrocorax carbo. Next base: position 362,885 of record NW_026990375.1, on the reverse strand, counting down.
TTTTGTCCTTTCTCCATCTTGCTGTCTCTGGCTTCCCCGTGACCCTGTTTTAGAATTGTTTCTCTCTCCTTTCTGTACGCATTGCGATTCCTTTTGCTCCCCATCTCCCTTTGTTTTGGGTGTTTTTTTTTGTTGTTGTTTCTCTGGCTCCCTGTCCCTAATTCTTAATTCTCTGCCTTCTCGTGCTCTGTACCACGTAGCCCCATGGTTTGTTTTGTGGTGTTCCCTCCCCAGCCCCTTCCCTCCGTTGTTGGCTGTCTCGGCTCCCTGTCCCCGTGGCTTCATTCTTCCCTTTCTGCCCTGTTCTTGTCGCTTGTCTTGTCTGTCTCCATCGCGCTCGGTCCAGCTTCCTGCCCCTATTCTTCTTTCCTCCCTCGCTGTCGTGCTGCCTGCCCCAGGTTCTTTGTGCGTCTCCAGCCTGCTCCTCTTCCTTCTTTGTTGGTCTGTGTCCTGCTCTTCCCCCCTCTTTCTGCTGCCTCTCTTCCCCTCTCTCTGCTGCTTGTATCTCCACCTCCGTCAGGCTCCCTGTCCTTCTCTGGCCGTCCTGTTCCCTGCCTCGTGCCTTCTCACTACACGCACACACGCCCCCCCGCCCCCGTCCAGCCGGCTGCCGCTCTTCTCTTCTCTCTTCCTACTGTCCTGTGCCCTGCTCCTCACCTTTGGCGGCCTCCCCCTCTGTCCAGCAGCCTGTCGCTCCAGGAGCCGGGCGACGGACGGTCCCTTTCCTGCCAAACGCGGACAAGCGCGTGCCGTGGTTTAGCCCCAGCTGGCAACTCTGCACCAGGGAGCTGCTTGCTCGCTCCACCCTCAGTGGGCTGGGGGAGAGAGCTGGAAGGGTAAAAGTGAGAAAAATCATGGGCTGAGATCAAGACTGTTTAATAGGTAAAGCAAAAGCTGTGCGTGGAAGCAAAGCAAGGAATTAATTCACTCCTCCTTTTCGGCGGGCAGGTGTTGAGCCACCTCTGGGAAAGCAGGGCTCTGTCATGTGTCATGGTTACTTAGGGAGAGAAATGCCGTAGCCCCCCCCCCCCCCCAAGGACTCCCCCTTCTTCCCCCAGCTGCGTGTGCTGAGCATGATGTCAAATGGTATGGAATATCCCTTTGGTCAGTTAGCTGGGAAAGCTTTCCCAGCTGTCCCAGCCTACTTGCTGGTGGGGCACTGAGAGAACCAGAAGAGGCCCTGACTGTGGAAGCAGTGCTCAGCAAGAACCAAAACATCTCTACATTATTAACGGTGTTTTGAGCATAAATCCAAAACGTATCCCTTCCTAGCTACTGTGGAGAAAATGAGCACTATCCCAGCCACCACCAGCTCCGTGCGGCTGCGGCAACGGCGGCCGAGGTGGCCTTGGGGCAGGGGGAGCGTTGGGGACCCTGAGCCACGAATCGCTCCTGGGACTTGTTACGTGCGCGCCTGCACCAACAGCTGCCCTCTCCTTTGGCCTGAGGGCTGCGTTTGCGCTCCCTTGGCGTGGGGCAAGGGGCTGTGACGGAGCCCGGGGGAGGAGGTGGTGCACTGTGGGGGTGAGGGGAGGGGGCCCCCCGTTGCTGCTGCGCCTCAGCTGTGGGCGGGGTCTGGCTGGAGGAGCCCCAGGTGCGGGCAGTGGGGCTGGTGGTGCCGGCTCCTCCCTGGAAAAGGGGTGGTGCCCTGCTCCGGGGGGCCAGTGTGAGCCGAGGGCGGAGCGGAGCGGAGCTGTGGCCGAGCGTCAGCGGGCTGCGAGTGTAGCGAGGGAGGAGGTGAGCGGGGGCTGGGTGGGGGGCCGCTGCGTGCCGGGTCAAGCCCCGAGGAGGGCTGCGGCGGGGCAGCGGCGGGTCGGAGCGGGCGGTGGGGAGAGCGAGGCTGTGCTGAGGGCTCGGTGGGGCTTCCGGGTGCATCGGCGGGAGGGACGGTGCCCCGCAGGGTGAGAGAGCGGGGAGGGCGGGCTCGCGGCGTGGCGGGAGCTGTGGTGGTGCGTGTGGCGGCTGGGCGGGCGGCCGTGTTGTGGCGCAGAGCGTGCCGGGAGCTGTAGTCCCTGTGGCGGGGGGCTGCCGGGCGGCCGTGTTGTGGCGCAGAGCATGCCGGGAGCTGTAGTCCCTGTGGCGGGGGGCTGCCGGGCGGCCGGGTTGTGCCGCAGAGCATGGCGGGAGCTGTAGTCCTTGTGGCGGGGGGCTGCCGGGCGGCCGTGTTGTGGCGCAGAGCGTGGCGGGAGCTGTAGTCCTTGTGGCGCGCGGCTGCCGGGCGGCCATGTTGTGGCGCAGAGCATGCCGGGAGCTGTAGTCCTTGTGGCGCGCGGCTGCCGGGCGGCCGTGTTGTGGCGCAGAGCATGCCGGGAGCTGTAGTCCTTGTGGCGGGGGGCTGCCGGGCGGCCGTGTTGTGGCGCAGAGCGTGCCGGGAGCTGTAGTCCTTGCGGCGGGGGGCTGCCGGGCGGCCGTGTTGTGGCGCAGAGCATGCCGGGAGCTGTAGTCCTTGTGGCGGGGGGCTGCCGGGCGGCCGTGTTGTGGCGCAGAGCGTGCCGGGAGCTGTAGTCCTTGCGGCGGGGGGCTGCCGGGCGGCCGTGTTGTGGCGCAGAGCATGGCGGGAGCTGTAGTCCTTGCGGCGGGGGGCTGCCGGGCGGCCGCGTTGTGGCGCAGAGCGTGCCGGGAGCTGTAGTCCTTGTGGCGGGGGGCTGCCGGGCGGCCATGTTGTGGCGCAGAGCATGGCGGGAGCTGTAGTCCTTGTGGCGGGGGGCTGCCGGGCGGCCGTGTTGTGGCGCAGAGCATGCCGGGAGCTGTAGTCCTTGCGGCGCGCGGCTGCCGGGCGGCCGTGTTGTGGCGCAGAGCATGGCGGGAGCTGTAGTCCTTGCGGCGGGGGGCTGCCGGGCGGCCGTGTTGTGGCGCAGAGCATGCCGGGAGCTGTAGTCCTTGTGGCGGGGGGCTGCCGGGCGGCCGTGTTGTGGCGCAGAGCATGGCGGGAGCTGTAGTCCTTGTGGCGGGGGGCTGCCGGGCGGCCGTGTTGTGGCGCAGAGCATGCCGGGAGCTGTAGTCCTTGCGGCGCGCGGCTGCCGGGCGGCCGTGTTGTGGCGCAGAGCGTGCCGGGAGCTGTAGTCCTTGTGGCGGGGGGCTGCCGGGCGGCCGTGTTGTGGCGCAGAGCATGGCGGGAGCTGTAGTCCTTGTGGCGGGGGGCTGCCGGGCGGCCGTGTTGTGGCGCAGAGCATGGCGGGAGCTGTAGTCCTTGTGGCGGGGGGCTGCCGGGCGGCCGTGTTGTGGCGCAGAGCATGCCGGGAGCTGTAGTCCTTGCGGCGCGCGGCTGCCGGGCGGCCGTGTTGTGGCGCAGAGCATGCCGGGAGCTGTAGTCCTTGCGGCGGGGGGCTGCCGGGCGGCCGTGTTGTGGCGCAGAGCGTGCCGGGAGCTGTAGTCCTGGCGCAGTGGCTGCCGGCCCTGTCACGTGGCTCGCCGGGGCGCGGCGGGAGGCGCGGTGTTCCGGCGCTCGGGTGCCGGGCGGCCGTGCCGCGTACGGTAGGCGCGGTGTATTTTGGGGGTTGGATTCGTGTTGATTTCTGGGGGCTTCCAGGTGCGGCCGCTCCCCGAGAAGCGGTGAGTTCCCCGGGAGCTGACAGAAGGGAAGAGGGAAAGGAGGAGGACCTTTTCCCCCTGCCCAGGGCGCAGATGATGGCCGCCGCCTCCCCGGCTCACCGGAGCTCCCGCTCAGCCTCCCCTGGCCCCCCCCTTGCCCCGTGCGCCTGCCCCCAGCCCCGGCACCTCCCCTGAAGCGTGCTGCGTAGCCCTTGGCCGCCCCCAGGCCCTGTCGTGAAGGCAGCAAGCCGGCCCTCGAGCGCACTGGATTCCCCCTCGGCGCAGGGGCCCTTAGCAGTAGCGCGGGGAAGGGGCGGTGTGTCCAGAAGCCCCTGCGCAAGGAGGGGCTTTGGCCAGGGTCGATCGACGGTAATGACGGTCGCTGTTTGTTCTTTCCCTCTCCCAGAGACCGTGCTGAGGACGTGGTTGTCTGTCCTTCCCCCGGGGATGCCGTTGACTGCGGCCGTCTCAGGCTTGCGTGGCTTCTCTCTGCCCGGTGTTGCCATCCTCGCAGCGCGGGGGCGAAAAGGGACACACAGAGCCCTTCCCGGCTGTGGACAGGAGCTGCCTCGGCTGAAGCTGGAGACGCCAACGAAAGGTAAAGCAGAAGAAACTGAAGGCGCTCTGGCTGCCAGCTGCCTTCCTGTCGCAGGCAAGAGAGAGCCTGTCCCTGCAGGTGAGGGAGGGAGGATCCCCCTTCGTAGCCCGCAGCGGGCCAGGCCACCAACGTGCACCGCAGGGTCTGTACGCGTAACCGGGAGTTGGGTACGGGCGTGTAGTGCACGAGCGAGCTAGGCTACGTGCCTAGGAAGCCTCATCTCGTAAGAGCGGTAAGACACCCATGTATCCTCTTTAGGTGGAGGACGGCCTAGAGTCTGGAGCTGCAGAAGAGGCAGGGCGGAGAGGAGGGGAAAGAAGCATCTGAACGGCTAAATTGTGCCAGCAGCGCTGAGAGCGAGAGTCGCGGTGAGTCCTGGGCCACTGGGGCCCCGTTGCCTCTCTTGTGCGTCCTGGGCCCTCCCTGTCTCTCCCCCCTGGCCCCCTCTCTTTCCTTACCTGCTGCAAAATTATTTTTAGGTTTTTTTTTTTGCGTCCCCCCGCCCCTTCTTTCTCCATCTCACTCTGAGTGGCTCCCTGCCTCCCCGTCTTTTTGGTCCTCCCTCTCTCTGTCCTGTAGCCTGTGGCTACTTGTTCTTTCTCCGCCTCTCTCTGCCTGGCTCTGGCTCAGTTTTTTATTTTATATTTATGGAGAGAGCATCAGGCGTCCTCCTGTCTTTGCAGGGCTGACCCTGAGGAAGTGTGGTCCGTCGGTCGATAGCATGAATATATATATATTTTGTGGGTGCACAAATCCTTTTCAGAGTGTCAGAGGGTAAGGGTTTTGTTCTGTTCAGCGTAAACATTGTTCTGTTTGGTGTATTTGTCGAAGATGAGAGTTTAGTGGGGGAGGTAGTCAGCTCTCTGGCTGGTTTGAGGTGGGCTATACGTGTTTGTCGGTCACCTCTCACCTGCCAGTTGTTTTGAACTAGTTTTTTCTGGTTTTCCTTGGGAGTCACAAGGGGTTTGGGGCTCCCCGGTGGCGGGTGCTGTGGCCAAAAGAGAGAGCAGGGTCACAGAGTGCCTCATATATGGGGCTGGCCTCGGCCATCTCCTGCACAAACTTCTGGTATGTAGCGATCGGGATTTGATTTCCTGAAGGAGAGGATGATGGAGCTCATCATAAGAGCATAATCATTTTCTCTTCCTTTGGCAGTACGGGCACCCGAGGGCCAGCCTGCTTTTGAGGAACAGCATGAGGATGTCGGTGTCGATGCTCAGCAGTGGAAGGAAGCTTCTTTTGGAGGCCAAGAAGATGAAGTGGAGTACTTATTTGTTGTGTTTGATTTTCATTGCGGGGATGGGGAGGGGTGGGACATGGAAAACGCGGTCCCAGGCAGGGGAGGTGTCTATGATGTGGGAGGCCGTGAGAGAGATCATGGACGCTGCTGGACAGGCGTTAGAACCCGTTGCTCAGGTTGGACGGACCCGGCAGAACCACTGCACCATCTTAAGTAACGCCTGCTCACATACTGAGATTTTGGTAGTTGCCCCCACATCCCCGTTGGCTTTTCCTCGTCGAGCTTGTATTTTGGCAAGAAGCGTCTCTCGTTAAGCGTTTGGGTCTAAGGGGTGTCCACGAGGCTACGTGGTGCCCATCCCCATGAGATTTTGTGACCATCAAGTGATATTCAGCATCCGTCTTATGCCCGTCTCCTGTAACTACTCTGCAGTTTTCACTTAAGGCTTGATAGCGCAGCGTTAGCTGAGGGCGGCATTTCCCGCGCTGGCCCCGCCACGCCGACGGCGTTTCCCCTGCCGGCCGCTGTCCGTTCCCTGTAACTGTGACTCTTGTCCTGGCAGAACCTTTGCCAAAGCCACCTTTGTGCTCCACAGCAGTCTGTTTTCTGTCTCGAGTATGTTTCTTTTCGGTATCGGCTACCCCAAAGCTGTGTACCGTTGGCTCAGGTCTCTCCGTGAGCTTCTGTGAGTAGAGAGAGCCTTCCTCTGTTTTTATCGATGCGTCTCCTGGGGTGGTTTTTTGTTGTCCTTTACAATTTAGTTTTGTCCCAGCTACTGAGGTGTTAATTTAGCTGCTTCGTACCGTTCCCGATACGCTTGTATATTTCCACGTTTCTTTTCATGTTTTTTGTCCTTTGAGACTGATTCAGTTCTGTTAAGGGACTGAGCGAGAGAGAGCGTTGAGGTGACTCCGAATGGTTGATGGTTTTACAGTAAATGATTTACTTTATAACCAGAGATAATTTTTGAGAAGGGGCTCTTAAAAGATTTCATTCTGCTTTGCCATTCTGCTGGCGTAGATGAGCCCCAGCCTTTCTTCGGGAGGCTCATTCTGCTCCTGGGCTTCTCTGGTACTGTTC